>NC_088834.1:7148193-7748193 GCF_904066995.2 Poecilia reticulata
TCTGAGTTTTTAAGTGATTTACACCTTGCGGGTCAACAGTGGTGACACACTGTCTCTATCCTGGCTTAGAGTGTGAGAAGCAACACAGAGTTCCAGACTTTTTAATTGCACAAGACATGGAAACCTGGTGGGAGAAATGAATATATCATTTGTGTACGTTTGGGGTGAAATGAATGCCAGTTGTCTAATAGCCTTCACACAAGCCTGATTGCATTAGACAGCCAAGAGGACTGTGTTCCTAATTGAATCATGAGAGCCTGTGTTGCAAACAGTGCTAGCTTGTGTTCCCTATGGAAGTGCTAAAGAGGGGGGGCTGGGTCAGGGTTTGGCTCCCAGGAGCAGACAACTTGTGGCTGTCTGTGCTTTAGCTGTGGCCATGACTCTTATTTCATAGGGTTACGCTCTATTTGGAAGTGACCAGTTTAAAAGGTTGATAGTCTGTTGTTTATTATTAGTTTCAAGGTTGTAAAACTAATAAAAGACCTGTTGCAAAAGTTGACATTATGTCCTTTTTTATACATAAGATTAGTATGCCTTGCTTTTTATCTTGCAAAAGTAGCAGTGTACCTTTGGCATCTAATCACTACTTACAAAATGGTATATGGTTTTTGGAAATACAAATCAAGTGTGACTTGCATTCAGCCTCCTTAGTTAATAGTTTGTAAAACCTTGCGTGTAGGAGACATTGTTTATGGAAAAAGTTGGATTTACAGTTGCAAATGTTGCTGGGACATGTTTCTACCGGTTTTGCTCATATGACTGATATTTTTGCCCATTGCTCTTTCTAAAATAGCTCATCCTCAATCAGATTGGATGGAGTGCATATGTGAAATGTATTTTGCGCAACTCATGGATTTACTTTGATTATACCCTTTCACACAGACGTGCGTTAAAACTTTTGCTGGCTCTACCAGGTTTTCTTCCAGGATTAACCAATGTTTTGCAGCATTCATTTTTAAGTCAACTCCAAGAGCCAGAAGTTGAAATATTGTCTCATCTGACCAGAGTGCTTTCTTTCATGTGTTTGCCTTTCTCCCTGCATGCCTTGTGGCTAACTGCATAGAGAAATTCTTTTGGTTTTCTTTTAACCATTCAACAGTTTTGCCCCTCTGTCATAAATGCCAGATTTATGGAGTGCTGGGTTAATGTACTGTCACAAGATTCTCCCAGCTGAGCGAAAGGTCTTTGCAAGTCCACTAGAGCAGTGGGTGTTCAAACTTTTTTTTCCCCAAATGGGCCATAATGGTCAACGTAGAAGTAGCTATGAGCCAAAACTAATTTAACAATGAATAAGTAAAATGAGAAAATATAGATTTTTTTTTTCGGCTCACAAAAACTAAGCATGCAATATTTTAAATAGATTTCTTTGTAAGAAATATGTTTTTCAATCACTTAAAAGGGGCGTAAAGGAACAGAAAACTTCTAGATTAATATGAATTGAGACATTAATGAAGGAAAAAATAGGTAAAGGACAAGAAGCATGAACAGCATTATAGGCCATGGAAGAATTCAGCAATGAACAATGAAAAATCAGGAGCTTAAATAGTGAGGTAAGGGTTAAAAATGACAAAGAACTTGATCAACTAATCAGGGAAAATATGGTTCAGCTATGGCAGGGAGAAAGCAGGACAACTGAGTGAGAAGACTGTTTAACACAAGACGAGCCGATCTAGAATTCAAAGGATCTTGAAACCAAAAGGGAAAATGCCTGACAATAATCTAAGAAAATAAACTAAAATGTACAAGAAACAGAGCACAAGAATATACCAAGAGACTAAACTTAGTTCGGCATCCTAACATAAATACTATTGAACCCAGAGAAAATAACTGAACATAGAAAACCATGTAGATCATAAAACAGACCACAGTGAATAAAACACAAAAGAAAATCCAAAGACTTGATAATCGTGATAGAGTATTGCATGAGTACTTTATCAAAACACACTCAGTTTACAAATTCTTTGGGACTCAATTAAAAAGTGTGAAAGAAAATGTTTTGATGCTTTTCAGCAATAAGAACCGAACAATAGAACATTCTTCTATTGTTCGGTTAGGTAATTGTTTGGTTACGCCAGAGTCTGCTTTGGAATAAAAGTCAATAAATAAACGTTTATTATTATTACTATGATAATAAAAGAGAATGCATAAAGCGTTGTTTAAAATAATCTATGATATTTAGTCAATCATTTGTCTGAAATTATTTGGCTCTAATTAAAAGACGAATGTCTCCATCGACATCAACCGGTGGGCCAGTGTTTACATAAATGTTGAATTGCAGTCAAGGGCTGCACAAAGTCAGCCCAGGGACCGCAAATGGCCCTTGCGCCACACTTTGGATATCCTGCTCTACAGTTACTGAGGGTCTTTATGCTACTCTGATAAATGTTCTCCTTTTAGTTGTATTGACATATCATGGAAGGTTTGCAGTTATGCAACTTGTCGAGACTCTTTTTTTCATCTCCCTTGGGAGAAATTTTTCCTGTGACATATGCAATAAATTAATTTCTACTGAGAATAAAGGACAATAGTGGACTGAAGTCTGTCAGGAGAATGTATACACCCTACTCGTTCTATTTATTTTTATTTTTTTACATTTCTTTTAACTTCACAAATATCTGCTATTTTATTGTGGTTTATCACAAATATGCCTATCAAATACACTGAACTTTGTAGCAAAAACATGATTGGTATTTGTATTATTACTTTCACATGACTATGTTTATAGTGTGACCAGTATTATTTATATCATTTGTACATGCAGCCCCAGACTCAACAGAGGCCAACGAAAGCCGGTGTGTCTCTCGGGGAAATAGGGAAAACAGGGAAATACCCTCCACTAAATCCCACTGATGCCGTCCATTTCCACCGCTTTCAGCACTTTTTCCTGCTGTGCTCACAAAACCTAGCACCTCTGATTTTTCCCCCCTTTTTTCCCTACCCCTGCAGCCTTTTGTCTTTCACACCTTAAACACCACACAGACGCACACAGACACACACATGGAGACACACACAGACGCACAAAGACCTTGTCTGTCTTTGTCTCCCTTTTCTCTTCTCTAAGAGTGTGTTCATTAAATAAAGCGCTTTCGGTTAGGATGAAATGTGTCCTTAGAAGAAAGAACAGGGAAGAGGGGGCCGGAAGAGCGTCCTACAGTTGCTGTGATTCTTCAGACTGCGGGACAAAGCGCTTCCCAGTTTGGTGCTGTAGATGAGAGATGTGGGAAGGAAGCCGGGTAGAAGGTGCTTTTTTTTTCTCCTCTTCCTCTTTTTTGCTACAATAGGTGTAGCCTTGGATGGGATTGCTTTATGTTGCTTTCCCGATTGTTCAGTAGCATTCCCCTTTGTTGGGGGAAAATCTGTTAAATTAAATGAGAATGTCAAATCCTCATCTTTCTCTGTATATTTGCTGTAAATGTCTATTTCTCTGTGTGTTTGATGGCTGATGGACCACATAAATAGGATGAAGAAGCCAACATGGCTGTTCACGTTGGCATTGGCTTGTTTTTCTCTTCCCTCACACATAAATATCCACACAGGCCCGTCTGCTTTGGAGGATTCAGATGTTTTTTTGCTGCAGGTACCTTTAATGTGCTGTAAATCTTTTCAACTGTAATGTTCAGGAAACCTTTGAAACAACCAGCAAATTACCTGCTATAAAACTTGACTAGCACCCTAGTGCTGTGACTTACCTTACAGCTCCTTCAGTCCTATATTTATTCAGTGAGTCTTGCAAAAACCTCTAATTAAAGCTTTTATGTGACTATATATTACTATCAGTCATAAACATTGGCAGACATAAGCAGCTGGGCCATGTGTGTGTTGGGGGGCTGGGGATAGAAGTTTAAAGAAGTAGTGTTAAATTAAAGTAATATAATACTTAGCGCCTAAATGATTAGACCATACTAAAAATAAAACTAAGTCACCCAGATGGCAGATATTTTTATTATTTTTACTATTCAGGACTTAGACCTGAATCCCTTTCCACTGAGCTACCATTAAACTGGGTTTTAGGTGTTTATAAATTGTTTTAAAGATTTACTATTTGTATTTTCTTCTTGTTTTTTGTCCACTTTTTATTGTCACTCTTATGTCTAAAAGTTGTTTTAGCAGTCTGATAAGGAGAGAAAGAAACCCCATGGCCTCCTTTTGATTGATGCTATTGATGATATTATTAGCAGACTGGAGAAAAGAGCAGGAACAACAGTGGGGCTGCTGTCAGTAAATATTCCGACACTAATTAACTTTGATAAGCAGAAAGATATTTTTAGTCAGAGGAAACATCCAGATAATTTTTGCCTTTAGTTCTCACGTGTTGAGCAATCCTGCCAGCGTGATGATCAAACAGCTCAACAGCAGCAGTCTGGGCAGGCGGGTAGGTAGGGAATTAAAGCTCCGGATCTGATTTTTAATCACAGCTCTCCCTGTCTCCGCTGCTCTGCATCTGACACCAACCAACTGTGCAACTCTTTAAATCTGTCATCCGAGTATAAAATGGAAATTCCCCAAATTTCTCCCTAAAATAACGACCATGGTAAAGCGCAGAGGAATGCCAAGGCATATAATATTGTCCTCTTGAAGTGGATCATTTGGTCTTCACAAAAAAGTTTGGTTTGTTTTTTACATTGGTTCAAGTCTCTTTTGCCACATGGATAAGAGTTATCAAACTGTAATGTTTGTAAAAGTAAACACATCTAATTCTATGTGTGCTTCTGCTGAGTCATTTGTTTTAGTTGGACTGAAAGTCCAACCTGTCTGGTTCTCCAAGGTAAACATACTGTAAGCTATAACACTCATATTTTACAATAGATGTCCCCAGATGTCTTTTTGAGTGAAAGCGGTGATGTTGATTGGTTTATTTAATTCAACTACATTAAATGCATTTTACATATCACCAATTAATAGCACGTTATCTTAAGGCACTTTACAAAGAAAGGCAATTCCAACCAATTATATTGACAGATTCAAAGTCAGTTTCATTCATTTCATTTCAGTAAATTTTTTATTTAAGCATACAGACTGCATGGAGTCACTGATTTGCAGCTTTTACTCTTCCAGGGCAAACGTGTGTCAGCTAGACTGACGCTTGCGTTGTATCGCTGACTTTGGAGCAACCCCTAATATTGATAATGCATAACATTGTAAGCTGTGTAATATATTAAGTAAGTTTTATTGAGAATACCTTAAAAGAAATATGCAAAAATACACAAATCATTAAATTACTGTTGTCTTATAGAGGAATTGTTTCTATCTGAAAAAATAAACCCAACAGTCCCAGAAAATTTAATGTCTTGTTAAGAGAACAATCATGTAATTTTTAACACAAAGTTTTACAGCCTTTAGTGAACAAACAATAATGTCTGTTGGTTTAGGATCTCAGTGGGAAAATTTAAATTATGGACTAGTGTGTCATCCATCAGGAACCACAGAAATGCAACCACTGTCGTGGCCTGGCATCATGCGGCTCTGCATAGTCAGTTATTTTCATTCAGTCTCCTCTACAGCCAGATTTGAATGTTATTGCTCGTCTTGTTTTGCATAGTCTGCATGCTGGTACCACACATTAATTTAATACAGACTCAGTAATTCACTTAATTCTTTAGATGAAAAATTTCCCAACTTCTTCCATCTTATGTCTTTGTTTTCGTTTACACTCCCGCCCCAACTCCCTCTTTATGCGGTGTACTATGGTGTTGATCCTTGGAGCCCCACTCTCTCATGGACCTCACTGGTCTGATCCCAGTTCCCCACATAGCTGTTGCCTGGGCCTCATTAATGGACCCTGTTGACTGGCAGTGTGAATGTCCAGGCCTCATGTTTCTCTCAGTCCCCCAAACCTTTTTCTCCATCAATCATAGAAGAAGAAAAACATGTCAACACTAATACTTTGTGAAAAGATCTTTAACTTTATTTGAATTTTATTTTGAGTAACCTTTTGCTGTTGACACTTCTGCTATTTAACTAAGATTGTTACATGTGCCTTTTTAGATAAACTTTTAAGTTTGGATAACTAGATGAAATCATATGTTAGAAAATTAGGTTAGCTTCTCTACATCCACACTGCCTCAGTTTATTTACTGTTGGATGATCATTTACAAATTGTTTGAATTAGCTTATACATGTGATTATTACAATTGTGTTAGTAATATCAGAGTTTTAAATAAGGCAAAAGTCCAAATAAAATATTTTACTGTCACAGTTTAGACTTGTGTTATGTTAAATAATACGACTGCTCATAGGGTATTTCCCAGAATTTTAAATAGTGGCTATGAAATTTGCATTCTGTTCTGGATTACGGCAGACTGTGACTCTGGGTAGAGTAGTTGTCTTGTGAAGGCTGTAGGTTCGATTTCAGCTTCCTCCAAATACAACTGACAGATGAGAGACAAATGAGTTTGGGAGGAGATTAGAGTATTAAAATAAATTCTGACATTTTAGTAACAACTGAAGAAATTGGGCTGGTGTAAAAACTGTATAATTATACGTTCTAATTATTTTAAACTTATGGCTGTAATTTTCTTTAACAGGGTAAAAAAAATATCCATATCTTTCAGAACTTGACATGTTTCTATTTTATGAGCTTTGTAGTAGTATTTTAATAGCTTAGCCATGACTTAAATATTTTTTCTTTGAATCTTTAAGAGCCAGGGTTACTCAGAAAAACTGAGGGGCCACAGCGCCAGATGGCCGGGCCCAACTGTGTCAATGTTGTAATATTTAACTTTTGAGCTCCATGTTAAGTACCCACACCCTGCATGTTCAAACGCTTCCATCGACAGGTTTACTGTTTTCCTTACTATAACCGTTGCATATCAGGTTTGCCAAACTGTGCCTTAGAGTCCCGCCTGAAGCCTTACTTACTGTCAATCTTTGTTCTTCACGGATATTCTTCAGAAGCAATGTGTGGATGCATTTACGTATTTTGATGCTATGTTATGTGGGTAATGTAGTTTAGTATCATTCACTGGTGTTTTTATGCTCCAGATGTTATGTCTGAAATGTAATTGCATTTACAGTTAGAGAATGAAAAAAATTTGCAATTTTCTTTAATATGCAAAATATAGAAATTTTGTTCCATAACATTTTCTGTTATGGTTGTTATAGTGTTTAAGTTGTACAAGTATCAATAAGAGGATGTAGATAAATATTATCTTGAAAATTTTAGATTAAAATTATATATTAGTATGTTGTTGTAAAATGTAAGAATTGACAAACAGTATATAAGAACACCTTCTCGTGTCCTCCTTTTATCTGGCTGCATAAAATATTCCACTTTTTATAAAGCTGCCAAAGAAAAAGAAACTGTATTTCAAAATACCTGAAGGGGTTTTAACTTCAGATAAGCACAATGTCCCATGTGCAATTTTTTTCAAGTTGCTGTACTTCCAACACCTCAGTCTTAGTAGTACCTCTATGTTTCATTTTCCATCAGTGGAGCAGGTGGAAGCCAGATTACCTGAAGCAAATCCATAGATTTCTTTTTGGCTCGAGTTACAAGAAAAGCTCTTGACATGGTGCAGGTGCAAATGTCAGTTTTTTATTACTTTTTTAAACCAGTGAAGGATAAACAGATTTCACCAAAAGTGCAGTTTTTTTTTTTTACTGCCAATATTATCACAACAGCAACTGAATCTTATGGCAACACTCAAACAAAACCACCTATGTAGAAGAGATGACTCATCCACACACATAATTACAGTATTTAATGCTGTATGCGGTGTATGTTTTGATTACCCTGCCTGTGCCTGTGTGGGAACAGAATGCTTCGGATATTTCTCAGACAACCGTGAATAATTCAAAGCAAACTTACATGTTTTTATGTTTATGTGTCTACAAAGAGTCAACTTGCGGCGTTGATACTAAGCTTTGGATCATTTACCATTTAGAAGACCCATTTGATCTGAAGCTTTAAACTTCATGGCTCAGTGATGAGAGATTTTGTCAATATTTCCATATGTCATTCTTACTTCATGATTTATGGAAGCGCATCAGTTGCTCCTGCAGCTAGCTCTAACAACATTATACTGCCACCGCCATACTTCACAGATTGGATTTAGTTTAGTTTCATCAGACACGACATGTCTTCAAAAATGTACGCCTTTTTCCCAGAATGCATGTGGTGTGGTAATTGTGTTAACATGTGTGGATTATGCCATTACTGTCTTTGACTGCTGCTGTTCACCAAAAGTCCCTATGTGGGACAATAAAGAAATTAATGGCATTTGTAAATTGCAATATGGCTCTTATGTTGCTTTTGGAGTAATGGCTTTTTCCTCTGAGTGGCCTTTTAGTGCTGTCTGTACACGACTTGGTTCATTGTGGATAATGACACTGTCTTACCAGCTTAAGTCAGCTTTTTCACAAGCTCTTTGGCTTTTGTTCGGGGTTTGATGTTAACGTTGCAAGCCAAAACATGTTCATCTGTGGAACGCAGAACCACAGATGCTACTTTCCTGAGCAGCATAACGGCTGGACATTCCTTTGTTGTGTTTGTTTATAATTGTTTGAAAAGTTGAGTGTAACACATTCAGACAACTGGTAATTGAATCCAATGATGAACAAGGCATTCAGGGGTCCAGAATTCTTCTTTTGTTATTCTGCTTGATTTATTTAGATTTTCTCATGATGTCACACGAGCATCATGTTTGAGATCTGTCTTAAAATGCATCCATGGGTCTGCAACCAATTAACTAAAATGTTGTAAATTGGTCTTAATCAAAGGCTTACAAAGCCATGTCATCATGATCTGGGATTCCCCAGATGCTCTTAATTTCTTGAAAATTCAAAAAAAAGAAGTAAAAAAAGAAGAAAGAATTGTCCACATCGTTCTAACCTTTAGCAATTATAAATGTTATGTTTTTGTTAGTCATTTCAGCTAACATAAACACATAAAATTTAGTTTTAATGTCAGTTTTAATTTTGTTATAGAGTATATGTAAACATCCATTTTTCACTGTACAGTATTTATCCTGGCATTTTCATCAGTATTCTATTTTTGTGAAAAAAAAATGGATTTATTAAGAATGACACAATTTTTCTTTTTGTCCTCTGTCTTCAGCCTGTCCATCAGGATTTTTCAAGCCTACTCAAGGCGATGAGTCCTGTATGCAGTGTCCCATCAACAGCCGTACCACAAGTGAGGGCGCCATCAACTGCATTTGTCGCAATGGATACTATCGTACTGACTCTGATCCTCTGCAGATGCCATGCACAAGTACGTATGAGTTTCCATTTTCATTATAGTTTTTCAACGTTCAAGTCATGTCCACAAACTATCCAGACATGAGCAGTTATTCTTTAGTTTCAGATATGAAGTCTTTGACACGCACATTTCTCACCCGCAAGTAGAAGTTTCTGAGATGAAAGGATGATAGTCATCTGCACAGCTTTGAACAGAGAAACCCTGTCAGAGCTGCCCCTCGCACAAACATAATGCTGACATGCTCAAAGTGTGGCTGTCCACAGATCTGACCTGGCAGACAAGGCTCGGCTGCCCTCCCTCAACATCACACAGTCCCTACTCCAAACCAGACTGGAGGTTAGTGGGCCAGGGCACGTAGCTTTGTGAAGGGTCAGTCTCAGAGAATGAGCCGGGGTGAAGCGTTCCCTTGTGATGCCAATGAAGCCGTTTGAATCAGAATTAGAATTTGAGACTAGCGCTGATATGGGAGAAGAAAAAGGCAGATGGATGGATAGAGCGAAGCAACACTGAGGTAGGGGGGAGTTAAGGATGAAGGACAGACGGCTATAAAAGAAGAAACCAGGAATTTTATCCGGAAAGAAAAGGAGTGTGGAGGGAAGGAGAATTAGTGCTCTAGGGGAGAGTTAGGAAAAATAAGCACCTTTCAGTGTTTCAGTTGTGTTTTTTCCCTTAAACTCCCTCTTAGCCTGTTGAAAAGGGAGAGAAGGGAAAAGATTTGATGGTCTCCAACAAAGGAGATTTGCATAAGCCTGGGTCTGGGAGTTGAGCAGCTGTTGTGAATGAGAAAGCAGCAGCGTCACGTCACCCGTATTAAGCGCAGCAGGGCCTGGTCTGATTAAAGCAAGAAAACAGGCCCATCAGAGAGGCCCGCCAGCTAATGCGAGGGATACTAGTCCTCCTCCCTCAGAAGGAGATGCCAAAGAGGAGTTGTGTTTCAGAGAGACTCCAAGAAGAGCACTCCAGTGGGCTTTCTTCCAGTGCAAGAGATCTGTTAATTGCAGCCAATTAAAAAGAGGTTAAATAAAAAGTGATCGATTCAGATTTAGGATGTTGTGGGCGGAGTGGAACTGTTTATCTTGTTAGTCCTGGAGGACACGTCCACTATAATTAGGTGCACATGGCCTTAAAAGATAAACAGTTTTCACTGTTTGTTTGTTTGCCCTGCCACTCAACACGCAGCAACATGTGGAAAGTTTCCGCCCTGCTAAGAATGTCTCAATAGAAAAGTGTAGGTCTCTCTTAGCTGCTATGCTGTTCTCCATTTAAAAAAAAAAAAGATGTTAAAAAAAGATGTTAGGAAAGCACTTGACAAAGTGGAGATCAACTTTGAAAATGAGAGTGTAAATGGGCATCTCAAGGGAAAAGGCACTGCAAGCCTGGAATGCAGTCAACTCTAAGAGGCCATACAGACAAGCTGGTGGAATTTCTCTCCTCCTGTTACGGGTTTGTCTAAGAAGAGATAGCAATTATACCCTTCACACTGTCAAGGGCACAACACATCCTCCAGATTTCCAAAATGTTGCACTGACGTGAGCTACAATCATTCTTTTTCTATATAAGTTTTTCATGACTTTTGCCAGTCTTTGTCAGACCCCCCTGCCTTTGAACAAAGTTTTGTTGAAAGACATAGGAAAGACAGCTTTGTCTTCCATTTGAACTGCATGAAAATACTCTTAAAGAGTAAATTTGAAAAGCTGAATAAAATTGTTTTTGTTGATCATGATTCGGGTTTGATAATGCCAAATAGGAACTGAACATATGTGCTCAGAAAGTTTCATTTTTAATGTATTTTATTAGATAAATGGGAACAATAACTGGCCAACCTGAGCCACTATGAAATATTTCGATGAACATCCAGTGTTTGAGAACATACTGTATTTGGATAAGAGGGTCCAATTAAGCATCATGACTTTGCTCATTTGCCTTTAAATAATATAACAAAGGCAATTACAATGAAATAAAAGTGCATGCTATACCGTGTCTTGAAAATTATTCATACACTGTTTCTCACACTTTTACATTTACTTACTTGTATCTTGTTGGGAATTAATGTGGTACATCAACACAGCCATGCATAATTGTGAAGTGGGAGGAAAATTATATCTGGTGCACAACATTCAATGCACAGCATTTTGATCAAAATACTTTGCTATTTCATCTGCACATTTACCTAACTAAATGTTGAGACTATAAATCTTTCTTGTTTTCTAGCTGTCCCCTCAGCTCCACAGACTGTGATCTCAAGTGTGAATGAAACCTCTGTGATGCTGGATTGGATGCCACCTCGAGATTCCGGAGGTCGTGAGGATGTAGTCTACAACATCATCTGCAAGAGCTGTGGCGGAGGCCGCGGAGGGTGCACCCGGTGTGGGGACAATGTTCAGTTTTTACCCCGTCAGCTTGGCCTGACAAAAAGTCGGGTGTACATTAGTGACCTGTTGGCCCACACACAGTACACATTTGAGGTGCAGGCTGTCAACGGGGTGTCAGATCAGAGCCCCTACTCTCCTCAGTACGCCTCAGTCAACATTACCACTAACCAGGCTGGTAAGTAGGTCCATCTGTCTTCTTCAGCGCTTTGCCTTCGCCATGTGGTTTTCTCCTCTTTTCTTCCCCACTCCTGTAACTCTTCCATTGCTTATGCCCTGCACAATTTTCATCACACGTATTTCTCCACATGTACATAATGTGTTGTGCAAAAGCCCCCTCGAAGTCTGCTTCTTTTCTCTTTTCTATGGTGATGTATGCAGATTAAGGGCTATAAAATGGGAAACAGAGCACTGCTGATGATGTGACGGACAGAATGTGATGGCCTGCTGGTCTTCAATGTGTGACCTCATCACTACGTACTTTAGACCTGGGAGCTAAGTGCTATCCAGTAGCTGTCTACTCTCTTGATAGTGTTAAATAACTACAACACTTGACTAAAGAGTTAGACTTAAACATGTCTCTGTTGGTACAGTGATGTGATCTCTTGCAGGAGTAACTGGCCAGTGCAGTTCAGCTTTGGGCTTTGTCTTTAGTATGCATTTCAATATCAAAATACATTACCAAAGCATTGACTGTTTTGCATCAACAAGTCCTTAACTGATACCACTAGCCACTTGTTAACAAATATTGTTGTACAATGGCTATGAAGACTGATGGAAAGTGTGCTAAAAAAATGTTTCCCATAGCATTGCAACACTGCACTGTTGATACAAAGCAGGTTGGTTCCATGTTTTCAAGTTTAAACTGCATTGTTATCTGGATGTTTTCAGTTTCTGGGGCCAATCTGTGTAAGAAAGAAAGAAATGTTTGTGGCTGATAGTCCCAGGATAAATAAATTTAGCTGGTCATCTTCACATTCCTTAATGCTTTGAATTGCTGTCATTTTATTGACTGAAATGGCAGCAATCCAGTGCAGTGCTATGTGTGAGCAAGCACTTAATCAGGTGTACATAATAAAGTGGCTGATAAGTGTATATGCATATAACTGGTCTACTGTCTGTCCATAGGCATTTTGAGTGGGCTGATTTTACTGAATTTGCAAATTTGTCCAGGGCTATTTGTATGCAGCTGAGGGGAATGCCTAGATAGAAGAAGACTGGATAAAAAGATAGGGTGTTCATCAGTAAAGATTAATTATCTGAATTATTGTGAACTGGTTTTATTTAGTTTTATTAGGTTTTGATTAACCCCATCAAAAGCCAGCACAGAATCAGTCTAACAAGAAATTAACAATTACTTGAAGAAAGTCATTTACATAGGACATTTTTACACTTAAATTGACACATTGTTCTAGAATTCAATGTTTACTGGGGGCTGGTTGTTTAAAAATGCCTTAACGCACTCAGTTACAATGCTACAGCTCGAATAGAACCTTTTATTCACGCACTGACCCTCTTTTTTTTTTGTCTGTTTTGATTTGAGTCACTGGTGTGGTGGGTTAATGAGGGCCTGTGAGTGCAGTTAAGCGTTGTAATGAGGCCCCATGCCCCACTCCAACTCACTAGGCCACAATAAGTCTGCCACCCCAACCCTTGGCTTCTCTGCTGCTCCTGCTGAGGGGACCTGGCGGAAATTGGGGGGCTCTACGCCCTCTCCACTGAAGTGCCCGTCACTCCATATTAGACAGCAATAGTTCCCGTCAGAGCGAGCTGTGAAAAGAACTCAACTCTTGCTCGCCCCCACTCAGTGTTCCCACCTCCCCCATCACCCTGTACCCTGCTAACTCTTAGGACACAGGATTGCGGTTTTGCGATGCAAAATGCTACAGGACTGGGGTCATGGGGACCAGGAGACAATAATTGCTTCTGGGTTGTGAGGTTTGGAGGTTACATAAACATCATGTCATCCTTAATTACCTCAGGCAATTCTGTCCTATTTCTCTAGCTAAGACAAACAACAACAAAAGAGTCTCAAAATTCTAGACATTCTTATAAATATGTTAGGAGCTTGTTACTTATGACCATGAACCTGTCACAACAGCAGACAAACCTTGTAAAGTGGGTGAGCGAATTAAAAATGTCTCAGTTATGGATTGGGTAATTGTCTGCTAAGCAATAACTTTTTGGTGTGTAGGAAAAGGGAAACTTACTACTTTGCATCCAATCAAACACACTCCACTCCTTTACCTCCAGGCTCAACCGACCTCTGTGGGTGGTTGGTGACAGTGCCTCTGTAATGAAGGACATGATTTCCTCTGAAAATATAGTGCTTAATTACACACTGTATGTCACACAAAGCAAATTCTTGCCCTGAAGGTGTTTAAATTTCTTTTATAAGCATATGAGTAATTTGGTAAAACTTGCATCTTGTACTTGGCAGACTCTTGAAATGTGTCCCTAGCTGTTTCTTAAAATATGACTCACAGTTTGCTCATCCATGTTGGCATTGCAATGTCTATAAACTGCTACTCTGTTTCTGACGATAAACTAGCTTATGGTGTCTTACGAAGTTCAAAGCTTCATGCTTTTTGTCATGGACTGTGGTGTCTGTCTATTTGAGGTATCAGTATGAAGTTAAATGTGCTTGACAGGTGAGTGCAGTGATTTAACACTTGTCTCTCATAAAACATTTCTAGCAGTATGTGGTATGCATGCATTATATGACACTACACACAAGGAAGAAGGTCTACATTTTTTATTCCAGGGATTTATTACATAAAGTCTTAGAACTGACATACATTAGGTAGTTTTGGAACACTTACGTTTATAATTTCACAATATTTCCACTCGTGGTGGAACTTAAATTTTTTTTTAGGCAATTTCAGGGTCTGTATTTAATCATAACTAATCACATTGTAATTAAAAACTGTACTTTGACAAAATGAGCAACATTTTAAATCCAAAAACCCATTTTTGCTGCTAAATGATCGAATAAATACATATATGGGCTGAACTATATTTATTACTTTAATCTGTTGTTTAGGTTATGCAAAAAAAAGTTTCTTTTAAAAAATGTTTAATGCTTTAAAATCTATGTAATTAATGAAACAAAATGAACAGTCTTGGCCATAATCGCCACTAAAATAAAGAGTATTTGGTATCATCTTTGTGCATCATGTATTAGTGCTCTGTTTTAAGTTAATACTCTGCCAATTTAATTCCAATTATAGCTAGTATCATTTTTTTTTATAAGTTCTCCCAGGATTTCAGTTTAACTGAGGAAGGTCGTTGCTTTACAATGCTCATCTGGTAGTAGGCAGACAGATTCTTTGATGTTGTTTAGACCAAATTCTGACTCCACAATTTGAAGTAAATACTTATTGGAACAAACAGTGTTTATCCCCTTTTGTTCTTATTTTGGTAAGCTTGTGAGAATTGTGAGCTCAGTTTCCTGTCCATAGCTGACAGGAGTATGAAGTTTAGCATACTAACTTGGTCTTCTGTTGCTGTCTTATTTAAGGTTCAATGTGTTGTGCTTTCAAAAGGCAGTATTGCTCATACTGCGGCTCCCATGAATTATCTGAGCTGCTGTTGCCGTCCTATCATCTCACCTGTCTGCCCTTTTTCTGCTGGCCTCTGGCACCAAAAATACATTTTCATCCACACAATTACCACTGACTGTTTATTTTCTTCTTCCTTGTAAAGATGACACAAGGAATACATAACAAATCTGGACGGGGTTAGGATGATTCACTTTATAGCTATGGTAATATGAGAAACTGAGAAAATAGTAGCCTTTTCCTTTAAGAATAAGATCGCATTTCTCCTGACTCATTGTGCCTACTTTTATTTGTATTGCAAGTGCAATCGGAGCCTGATATCTACATACACTGGCATTTATTTTGTGAACTTAATCAGACCCTCAGCCAATAAAACCCCAACACAACATGATACTGCCATCCTCTCCTTCACAGTTGGAATGGCTTTTAAGCTTCCTGTTTTTCTTCAGATTTAACAATGGTAGTAAAGGCCAAACACTTTAATTTTAATTTCATCAGACAATCCTGGATAATTTATGTATTTTTTTCCCTAAGTGCATTTGCAAACAGTTTTCTTTCCTTTTTTGTAACTGCTGGAGTTATGGCTTCTTCCTGACCCATGTCAGTACAGCATTCTACTGGATAATGTCTCTTTGCAATTTCACCTTAACATCTTCAGAAGACCTTTAACTTTTGTTATGGGTATGATTAAAACATTTCACTCTAAATAAAATTGCATCTCCTGAGAATGTTCAGAATGATAGCTGAACATTCTTATATTACTTGTGTATAATTGTTTCAATAAATGAATGTGACACCCTCAGTCATCTAGAAATTGTTATATGTACTTTTAATCTATAAGAAGTTTGCAAAGTCCTGACATGATTATATGAACTTCCCCAAATGAAATAAAGGCAAATATTGCCTCTCTCAATATTCTGGCATTTAGCAAGTACATTTTTTTTCTTGTCATCTAAACTGACCCAAGATTTAGTCAACATGTATTACAGACATTAAGAAAGAGAGGCTCTGTCTTTTTGTATAGTGAATCTAAACCTGGTTCCAACTCTGTATTCTGGAAATTGTTTCATTGTTTTACTCGTAATCCTTCTTTTTGCTTTTCTTTAGAAAACATATTTCAACTTGGGGAATTGGTTGACCTATTATGAGGTCAGACTTGCACTATTTTATTGATATTCCAGGGAGCCTTAACCTCTTAAAGAAATCATCTTATTGCTTGATAAGGTGATGTTTTATAGATCAGCCAATGCTGTTGATTTTTAAACATCCCAGTATTGGTCCCACAAGTAAAACTGGGTCAATAATAATAACTGATGCTTATTTTTTCCATCTTGCTGCTGTTTGGGTATGTGTTTCAGGAGGGGGAGGTGAGGAGGTTGACCATGTGGTAGTTGTTTAGGAATCTGTCAGTGATAGTGATGCAGTGCAGGATTGTGGGATGAAGTACTCAAGCCATGTCAATGCTGCTGTATTTTCACTGTGTCAAAACAATACAGAATTATCTAATAAAGGTAAATATATTTCATTAACTATTACTGTAATGATAATATTGGACCTCTATCATTCTAAATTTTCTTTTGGGAGCATTCCAATTACTTTTTTGTTGCTTCCTTTTCTGATGTCACAGCTTAACACATAGACAATTTAGGGAAGCAATCAAGAGGCACGTTGCATATTTGAATTATTCTAAATGTTCCAGACACATGGAAGCAATTGCATGATTCTAGGTCAGATCCTCCATGCATGTAAGTGCTGTTAGCAGTTGTCAACATTCATAGCTCTGCCTACACACAACATGGGTGGAAATTGTCTTCGTGGGCACATGTGATTTAGTGTGTAATTTTACTAAAGAAGTGAGTTTGCTATAAATGGCAAGGCTTACACCTAAGATTGCGAAGACACGTTGATGGTCAAGGCAACGAATCATTATTTTTTCTGTCTGTAGAGTTGCTATATCATCAATTTCAGGACCCTGAATAGAGATCATCCACTACCTGAGGGCAACATATATATAATGTGCTTTGAGTGAATTCAGCCTTGCTCAAAAGATAAATTCAATCTTTGCACACGCAGTCTTGCTCTTTGTGGTGATTTTGTATATTAAATTTCAGAGGACATATTTGTTTAGACATTTCATTCGCTCAAGGTGAGCTGCTATTTAAAATTATTAAGCACAGAACCTGAATTGGTTTCTTATCAGACTAGCTGGCTGATTGTGGATCCTCACATTATGCTGAGGACGGGGGGTGTAATCAGGTTCAGCCTTTTCATATGGTCTAGGGAAGATTTATGAGTTAATTATGCTTCAAATTGCTCAGGTTCACTGTAACCAGGCTACCAGGGACTTTTCTGCTTCAGTGGAGCACTGGTGTAAAGCCAGGTGGAGCTGCCAAAATAGCTACTAGAAAGCCAAATGTGTCCACTATCCTTTTGACTTATAGTTCACGACACCAGCTGAAAAATAAAAAATGTATTTCTTTTCCACAGCTCTAAAATCAAGTCACAGTATATTTGTATAATATTATCTAATGAAAATCTGCAAAATATAACTTTGCAAATCCTAGATATAGTATTGACAATCAAGAAATCTGCATCTGGCATAATACATCTTTTGTGCCCTCATAACACCAGGTATATTAAACATAGCAATGGCACAAGATGAATTTTGCTTGTTTGTCTTTAGAGTAGTGAAGAGTACGAAGTTAGACTGGTCTTGTTGTAAAGTAATCCCACAAAATGTTTAGCAAGGTTGAGCTGAAAATATCTGAAAGTGTCAAAGCTGTTGACTAAATGATAAAGAGACTGACTGAGAGGCAGGTGAGGATCGCCAACATACATTGTTCAGTACGACTGTGACAGAAGGTGATGAGAAGGGCACATATGGTGAGTGCCAGCGTAGGTCAGCCCTGCAGACAGACAGGAGGCCTCAGCAGGCACCTGGAGCTCAGCACTGACAGAACCTTTAGAGTAAAGCTGCTTTGGTATCCAGCCAGCCAAACACACATGCAGAGAATTTATGATGATACCGAGCAGCGTATATACAAAGAAATATTACAGCTGACAAACATTAAGATATGTTTAGAAACTAAATATGTTGTAAGCGGCGTGCGGGGTTGACAGAGAGATTCTTTAGATTTCTTTTTATAGTTTGTATAAGGAATCTGAATTTAATTAGGACTTTCTGGAAGATAATTAGACCACAAAACGTCAAAATTAGTTATCTAATTACTGTTATTTATAAATCATTTAGCGAGCTTTGTTCCCCTTTCAGTGAGTACATTACACAGAGATTTGCTGGTCTGTACATGTGCAACAGAGAGAAGTAGAAAATGCACATTGTTTGGTTATTAATTAAGGTTGAAAGGCCACGATCTTTCAGCTTAGTGTGCAGTAAAAGAGAGTAAATACAAATGCACAATTAATTATCATTAAGTGCTTTTACCGCATCCTGAAACTTCTAAACAACTGAATTTACTTTAATGTAGTCATTTGTTTACTTGCTATATCCAAGAGTGGTTCAAAGAGCACTGCTTTTAATTTATTAACTTTTCTATAAAATTTATAGTTACTTTCATCAATTAAGCAAATAAATCTGTGATAAGCTCAATGACAGCCCTCTCTCTCTTAGTTCTCCTCATGGACTGCTCGTCTTTCTCGCCCCTTTAAGTTTGCCAAGCGCATTAAAATTTCCATTGACATTTCTTTGAAGATTGATGCAAAACACAGTTGTTATTGTCTCAGAAACGGTCTTGGAACTGTCTTTTCATCTGAACATAAGCTCCCACCCCCACTAACTCTGTACTAATGCAACTCTTTTTTTTTTTTTTTTATGCGTAGCCTAGATTTTCTCACGTAGACGATGCAGATCATAAAAACTCGACTTCCATCATCCTCTTGAGGGTTTTATCTGTAATTTGGGGTTGGGACCTTTATAAGCATAGATGATCTTTTATAATCCTGTCTGTTGTTCAACGCTCATTGCAGCAGCCCCACACTGCATAGAACTGGATGACCTTAATGTCGGACCAAAAAGTCACTGTTGTTAATCAAAATAACATTGCAGCACATTGGTTTAAAAAAAAACAGACATAAATAAACCAGCTTTTCTTTCTAAAACAAGAATGACGGCTGGATTAAAATGTCGCATATCATTTTTATAAGACTACTTGTCAACTCAAAATAGTCATCCAGTTATTTAGGCAGGAGGATTCCCCCTAGTATCTGAGCATGCATTTGTATAAAAACACTGGCATCAAAAATGTAATGTTAATCCAAGTTGCAGAAGAGCCTGTTTTTCTCGAAGGCCTAAAACCTTTGATGTGATTGAAAGTGGCAATTTTTTTTTATTTTCTATCAAGCAGCAAAAGTGATCATTCTGTGTTTTTGTACATATGCATAATGTGCTGATTTAATGTTCAAAAGCTCAGATTATCTCACCTACTCAGAAAGCCAAGAAAATCACATAGGTAGCTAGCAATTGCAAATATTCAGGATATTATGCTGCACAATATACAGATGATTTATAACTATAGATCATTAAAAAAAATCTCTCACATCTAGTCCATATGCTTTATACTGAATATTTATTCTTTCCCTCTGGGCAGATTGACAAAATTCCCCAGGATAGAAATTGCTTCAAGCAAACCTTTGGTCTCGCAGCCACTAAACCTTTAAAACTCAACCTAGATAAAAAATAAAAAATAAAAAAAAGAACACAAAACAAAATAAAGACCAAAACACACCCCGCACATGTCAGGGATAATGTTGTGGAAAGTATTAAGATTCTATACTGTTTGGAAAAGGAGAACATAAATCAGAGAAGCAGTCACGATATCCATTGGAGGAACTACACAAATCCACTACTCAGGTGGAAGAATCTATTGTCAGAATAAATACCTTTCATTCTTCTCTGGGACAGCAAAGCTTCTCAGAGCTAGTAAGAAGATAGACCACACTAAATACAAGACAATAATGGAAGAAAACATGCTAGAGGCTGGAACAGACTTGAGTCCAGCAGGACCAGAGCCACAATGGACTGGTTTAGATATAAGAATGTATTGGCGTGTAGAGCCAATGACTTTTTCATTTAACCTGAATGAAAATGCCTACACTGTTTTCAGATTTTTATCAGTAAATATTTTTTCTTCAACTTCACAACTGTCAACTACTTTGTGCTGGCCTATTGCATGATATACCAATAAAGTACATAAAAGTTTGGAGCTACAACTTGACAAAATGTTGAAAAGTTCAAGGTGAGCCATTTCATTTCTAATCTACTTATATATAAGTAGATTATATATATATATATATATATATATATATATATATATATATATATATATATATCTGTGTAGAGATCCGGTGTAGAGAGTGTAGAGATATATATATCCCTACACTGCTCAAAAAATAAAGGGAACACTTCAGTGTTCACTTAAATGTTAAAGTGTTCCCTTTATTTTTTTGAGCAGTACATGATATGTCTGTGGTCACATTATTACTGTGGAAGTATTTGTGGTCAAAAATACTTCTATTTATTTTACTTTCCAGAGTATTGTGAAATCTAAACTACCACTAAAGCCTTGTCTTAATGGAAAAAAGACAACCACAGCCCACACTTCTTTTCCAACTGTGAATAATATTGACATGCAACCTGTGGTTTGTGGAGATTTTCTTCTTGCCCATTTGGAAGTTGTTGAAATGCAGATACGCTGCCTGCTGATTAAACTGCAGCGCTGACCCTATGCTGTACACGTGAAAGGCTTCAATCTACACGGCTGCAGCAGACAACTTGAATATTGTCTGTTCAGTCTTAATCGGCCCAGAGAGACTGAAAGACCACAGCAAATCTGTGGATTCAAAATTGTGGCTTTATTCTGCCTGGAATGCTTTTACCAATTGAAATGGCTGTTTTACCCTTACTAAAGGACTTTTTTTCTGTAATGTAAGATGACATTTCTGACAGTGTGCAAATGTTCAGCACAATTTTTATAAAAAAGACTTATATTTTTTTAATTTTTCCCCATTTAAAGCATAGCCCATTAAAGGAAAATATATTTTATTAGGGGCATGCCATAGCAATGCATAAGGAGAGCAGTAGTAAAATATAAAATAATGATATAAAACCTGAAATAATTGAAAGAGGAGAAAAGTAAAAGTTATACATTAGAAGAAAAATACATTAGAAAAAAAGATCTGAACAAGGCATAGGAAGTAGGAAAGAAAGCACAAAAATCCTAGAAAGTGGAAGGAGCATAAAGAAATCAGAAACACAAGCAGACATGAAATTGAGCAGGAGAAATCACATTAAGCAAACAAATTGTTAATTGCAGAAGAAAGACCCTGGTGCTGGAGCTAACCTTTGTAGGAATCAATCAATCAATCAATCAATCAATCAATCAAATGAGCCATCCATCCATCTATATGCATACATCTATTCCAATTGTTGCACACTTAAAAAATAATCAGTGTGGTTTATTTCGAACACTTTCGAAATAAAAGTGTTCATCTTTTATTTCGATGAACACTGTTGAAACAGGAGAGCGACAGTGAGCGCCTTCGCTGACCAGCCGTTGCTGCGCTTAATTGCCGTTGGCTCGCTGAGTCAGGAGTGCTGCTCACCGTGCTCTATATGCCCACTGGTGGCGAACCGTTGTCACTGCATTACAGCGCCTCAGCAAGAGAAGTGCAGGCAGCACAAGAAAAATGAAAGCGAATAAACAAAAAAGAAAAGAGGTAGGGGGTGTCATTACTTCTGATGTCCATTCTGTCAAAAAATGAAAGCTTAAATATGACAATATTGGTTTACTGCAATCAACAGCTATTGCGGGGACAGATGGCAACTTGAAGAAATTGTTGCATTTCTAAAATATTTGAAAAAGTACAATAGTAACACATAGCAAAACATATAGTATAGATTAGCAAAAGCAGAAATTAGTATAAAACATGAAATAGTTGAAAAGTGGAAAATAGCATAAATTAGCATAAGCATAAATTAGTACAAAACCAGAAATTGTTGAAAGGAAACATAACAAAAAAGCACAAATAGCACAGAAAGTTGATAATTTTGATATATGAATTGCTAAAATTGATTAAAGTTTACAGAAGACCTTTGTAGGCAGTAAAGGTTTACAAAAATGTTTACTTGGCATTTTTTAGAAGTTAAACATTTTATAAATACAAAAAAAATTTGAAAACCATTTTAGAAAAAAAAAATACTTGAAACTGTCATTAAGAATTATATAATCTGTTGTTAGAAAATCTGTGCCTGACCAAGACAAAAATGTGTTGAAATATTTAACGCATACAGTGTGTTATAATGTTCTGTACATTTTAACACATTGTGTGTTAAAACGAACACAAAATGTGCATTAAAGGTAATACATTTTTGTGTTATTTTTTAACATGTCTTTTTTAAGAGGGTTGGTCCTCGCACCCTGCTGTGCCAGGCCATTATCCTCAAGAGCCGCTGACTCCCAAGTGCGGATTACAGCCTTGGTAATTAATATATTACCAGTTTAACTGTCTGAAATGGCCATCAGCTAAGCCAAGTTGCATTTAGCTGTAAAGTTTGTTTTTATTCAAACTTCAGCAGTTTTCTAGTTCTGTTGAGGTAGTGACATCAATTTGTGACATCACACAAATTGATGTCACAGAGAGTGATGCATTGATGTCACAAGGCTGCAGTCTTGAATTCTATGGTCATTACCACTGCAGAAGTCGCAGAGTAAGCATAAGTATTGTCTCTTAAGTGATTGTGTTTTTGGATTTATCTACAGAGTCAGCTCAGTATGTGGTTGTTTGACATATTGAAAAAAGTCAGCATGTTGTTCGTCAACAGACAGACTCTGACGGAAGAAAATGAGGAAAACATGAACATGATTAAAATTAGAAATAAAAAGCTGGAGAAGGAGAAAAGCGCCATCTTGCTGAAGATAAACACTGCCCTGGAGCTGGAAAACATTGCCCTGAAGCAGGATAACACTGCCCTAGAGAAGGAGAACACCGTTCTGGAGCAGAAAAGTGCCATCTTGGTGAAGATAATCACTGAACTGGAGCAAGAAAACACTGCCCTAGAAAAGGAGAAGACCGCTCTGGAGCAGAAAAGCACTGTGTTGGAGCAGATAAACACTGCCCTGGAGCAAGAAAACACTGCCCTGGAGCAAGAAAATACTGCCCTAGAGAAGGAGAAGACAACTCTGGAGAAGAAAAGCACCATGTTGGAGCAGATAAACACTGCCCTGGAGCAAGAAAACACTGCCCTAGAGAAAGAGAAGACCACTCTGGAGCAGAAAAGCACCGTGTTGGAGCAGATAAACACTGCCTTGGAGCAGGAAAACACTGCCCTAGAGAAAGAGAAGACCGCTCTGGAGAAGAAAAGCACGGTGTTGGAGCAGATAAACACTGCCCTGGAGCAGGAAAACACTGCCCTAGAGAAGGAGAAGACCGATTTGGAGCAGAAAAGCACTATTTTGGAGCAGATAAACACTGCCCTGGAGCAAGAAAACACTGCCCTAGAGAAAGAGAAGACCACTCTGGAGCAGAAAAGCACCGTGTTGGAGCAGATAAACACTGCCTTGGAGCAGGAACACACTGCCCTAGAGAAAGAGAAGACCGCTCTGGAGAAGAAAAGCACGGTGTTGGAGCAGATAAACACTGCCCTGGAGCAGGACAACACTGCCATGGAGAAGGAAAAGACCACTCTGGAGCAGAGAAGCACCGTGTTGGAGCAGATAAACACTGCCCTAGAGAAGGAAAAGACCACTCTGCAGCAGAAAAGCACCATGTTGGAGCAGATAAACACTGCCCTGGAGCAGGAAAACACTGCCCTAGAGATGGAGAAGACCGATTTGGAGCAGAAAAGCACTGCCCTGGAGCAGGAAAACACTGCCCTAGAGAAGGAAAAGACCACTCTGGAGCAGAGAAGCACCGTGTTGGAGCAGATAAACACTGCCCTAGAGAAGGAAAAGACCACTCTGCAGCAGAAAAGAACCATGTTGGAGCAGATAAACACTGCCCTGGAGCAGGAAAACACTGCCCTAGAGATGGAGAAGACCGATTTGGAGCAGAAAAGCACTGCCCTGGAGCAGGACAACACTGCCATGGAGAAGGAAAAGACCACTCTGGAGCAGAAAAGCGCGGTCTTGGAACAGATAAACACTGCCCTGGAGCAGGAAAACACTGCCCTAGAGAAGGAAAAGGCCGATCTGGAGCAGAAAAGCACCATGTTGGAGCAAATAAACACTTACTTGGAGGAAATAAACACCGCCTTAGAGCAAGAATACACCACCTTGGAGAAGGAGGGCACTATTTTTGAGAATATATACAAAAACCTGCAGCTTCAAGTGGAACAGTTGGAGAAAAGGCTGAGGGACACAGAGAAGCAGCATAAATAGCTGCCAGTAGTAAGTCTTGTCTAGCCATCATGAATACAGCATGTCTGTTTCAGACCAGCCACAGAAGCAGCAACCTGTATTCAGATGTGTGGTCGGAGACTTCTCCACTATACTTTTGAAAACGCAATATGCACTACACTTCTCCAGGGCTTCTCCAGGACTCGTCCTGTCGGTCTCCTGCCTGACCTCCAGAGCCTCGTAGTAAGACTTGTTGGTCTCCGGTCTGACCTGCAGGGCTTGGTAGCGAGTCCTGTCGGTTTCCTGCCCAACCTCCAACGCTTCGTAGCTAGTGCCGTTGGTCTCTCGGCTAACCTCCAGGGCTTCGTAGTAACTGCATGGAGTTTGCATGTTCTCCCCATGCATGCGTGGGTTCTCTCCGGGTACTCCGGCTTTCTCCCAAAGTCCAAAAGCATGACTGTTAGGCACCTGACAATCCTACCCATGGGATCACTAATCACATCACTAATCATGTGTTTTGCGGCTGTTTCAGACCAGCCACAGAAGCAGCAGCCTGTAGTCAGACGTGTGGTTGGAGACTTCTCCACTACACTTTTGAAAATGCAATATGCAATACACTTCTCCAGGGCTTCATAACGAGTCCTGTCAGTCTCCTGCCCGAACTCCAATGCTCCATAGCTATTCCTGTTGGTCTCTTGGCTAACCTCCTGGGCTTCGTAGTAACTGCATGGAGTTTGCATGTTCTCCCCATGCATGCGTGGGTTCTCTCCGGGTACTCCGGCTTCCTCCCAAAATCCAAAAGCATGACTGCTAGGCACCTGATGAGCCTACCCATGGGATCACTAATCGCATAACTAATCACCTGTTTAGCGGATGTTCAGGTAAACAACCTGTACACGTGACTTTCCTTTTTTTGCTTGTCCGCAAGAGGAGTCTTTAATTCTTCGAAAACAATCCCATGTGCAAGTTTTGCACTAAATGTTCTGGTTTTATAGCTATTTAAAAACAGTTGATGAAATTTAAAGGTCTATAGGGCATGTCGTGGTTTTATAAAACACACTTTGTAAACAACATATTTAGTTGCTGACCGGACATGATCAGTACCATGTGACGGGAGAGACTGACCTTTCAAGACATCAGGTGATCGCTTTTGTAAATTCACTCCCGGGTCAGAGTTTTAACTGCGTAATTTGACACCCTGCAATGCGCTGTGCACATGCCCTACTGGCAGGAGGGCCTGTTTCCTGTTTATGGCTTGCTACTGCTGGAGATTCGTCCATCTTCCTTCAAGTCAGTTCATTGGTGATTCATTTTTTGGAAAATTTATTATTTGTGATGGCACAGCAGAAGAAACAATGATTTAGAGTAGCGGTTCTGTATCCCTCTGAAAAATGAACCCATTTAAATAAAGAAATCCCTCCATGGGTGATACCACGATAGAGAGCGTTCATTTTATAGCGTTAACACGGTGCTGTAAGTGGTCCGGTATGAAACGGGGGTGATAGAACAACACAGCACTTTTAAATTTCAATAATCAGAATGCAGATATTGTTTCCGTTGTTTTAAAAGGTTTATGTCAGTCTGCCTTTTCCCCATCGATACGCTTCCCGACCGCCCTGCACCATACGCGGTAAAAAAAAAATTAAAAGACGCGCACATTGCGCAAAACTCTGAAACAGGAGAAGCGGGACATAAAACGGAGCGACGAACTAGATGTGAATTATGGCATAAAAACAGAGAATCTGACGCTGAACGGTGAAAAAATCAACACATGATGTGAAACACATGACGATTAGGAGGCGCAGCAGGTGATGAGTAAAGATTACTGATGGTGAGCGTCAATAAATGATAAAATAAATCTAGCAATAGGAAAGAAACTAAAGTGGACAAAGCAATAAACCAAGAGAAGATAAAACTAATCAAATGAAACTAAATGGAAATGAATGAAGAACACAATGCAAGAATAAACAAAGAAACTAAAGTAAATACAGAGGAATAAACTGGTATGGCAAGACCTTTTGAGCAATAATTAATACAGAGACTATATGGCAAGAATAAACAGACACTATTTCCAGATAAAAGGTAAAATAATAGTGTTGAAGTGCCATGGGTTTGTTGAGACCACATGTAGTACTGAGAATAAATATATCTTACAGACCATAACATAAATAACTGATCACTTATTTATGTTTTTACTGTCAGTGTTAATGTCATGAGGCTGACGACTCCATGACACTTTCAATTTGACTCATTAGGATTTGATTAAGAACCAGATTTGTTCTTTGTAATTTCTGTCCAGTAAAACTATTAATCTATAAATCAATAGACATGTCTATATAAAGATATAATCCATGTTTCTGTCTCACATTTGTATGGCACTAAAAGTAACTTTTGTTTTTCCTCTGAAAGCTCTAGTTTGCACAATAAATGCCATGTGGGTGAAATTTTATGGATGATACTCTGATGTCCCATTCTCCTGAAGGCAGCACAGAGCTGCACCACCAGAAACTGACAGAAACACTGAAGAGAAGAAGAGCTATGATTAATGTAGTTACAGTTCTATCCATGTTTTAATGTTGCAGAGCTCAGTCGTTTTGCAAATAGTTCAAAGTTTAAACTGGCATGTTGAACATCTTTTATCTGGTCGTTTTGTGTAATATTTAACAACTAGAAAATTCCTGCAGAAATTTTAAAGGGGCATGCCAAAGTGTGGCCGTCGGATTTTTAATAAAGCGTTCCGATGGTAAAAATTAGCTTGCTTAAGATAGCCATGCTATTCATTCATGCTATTGTTAGCATTTTGGCTCATTTTAGCTTATGCAACATACTAAAATGAGCAAAAATGCTCATACTACCGTACGAGTACAGCTTAAGAAAACATGCTTCTGACTCCCCGCAGGTTATTGAGTACACTGCAGCTTTCTTAAGCATGATTGCTAATTTTTACCATCGGAACGCTTTATTAAGAATCCGACGGCCACACTTTGGCATGCCCCTTTAAAATTTCTGCAGGAATTTTCTAGTTACCATTTGCTGTCTTTTCACCTTTCTTAAGACTGGTGCTTCTCCTTTAAAACTCTGGGAAAGTTGTAGAAAGAACCACATTTATTCAAAATCTATAAATGCTTTTAATTTCCTCTGCAAAATGTTCTACTTTTACACCAATCTGCATTGCATTTACTTTTTCAACAAATTTGACTAGTTGGCCTACATTTAAACCCCATCCACTGGTAGCCCCTGAAAACAATTCAAACCTCTAACAAGCCCAATTTAGGATTAGTTTGGTGTTTGTATGAGTGTATTAGAGCCCCTAGTCTCTTCCAATACAGCTGGTTTAAAGCTTGATCAACTGAAATCTCACTTTCGTAACTTTACTGCATTGGAAAATCTTTTTAAATGTGAAGCCCACAATCCTTTGCAGCTGGGGAAACGGGGATGTCTGCCAGCATGCTAAAAGTACATGCAAATATGGGCCTCTCCCTGTAAGATGTCTCTGCAACTCATAAATGGTCAGAAGCTCGAAGGAGGGGAGCAGTGGCTGCAAGTTTGGGAGGCTGCATGGTATACGGCCAACTGGTTCAGGCCCTCTTGTGAGAGTTTGCTCTGCGGGAAAACTGATTTTTACAATGAAAAGGGAAAGGGATTTACAAGGCCTGACCTGTTCTCGCAACCTCCCCACATCTTCCCCAAATCATAGCGTTGCTCTTTGCAGCAGAACGTCTAATCAAATCAGAGCCACATGGTTGCAGACACAGTGGGTTGTAAGAAAAATTCAGATAAAAGACTTTAAACATTTATCTGTGGCATTTGATCCACAGGCATAAAAAGGTTTGAGGTTTTCAAGATATCTTCTTGTTTCCAACATTTTAGTTTATTACATAGTACAGACTGTGAGCTGTGTGAAATAAACCTATAGTTCTCCCCCGCTTCTCTGTTAATAAAAGCTGTTGTGTATTTTGTGGATATTGACACGAGTTAGGACTCCTTTTTTTTCCCCCTGGAAGTTTGTGCAGTAAGTGTGTGTCCAAAATGCTTTGCTGCCAGTCACCCCCAGTGGTCCCTCTTTATCAGCTTTGCTTAATGAAGATGCCCATCATGTTCTTAACGGTGCCTATTATTGGAGGCCAAACACTACAAGTCAAGGAGATCTTCAAAGAGAGAGTGGAAAAGCCCACTAAACGAGAGCAATATAAATAACATTACAGAGACACACATTAATTGGATGGATGAAAGCCCCACTTTTGTACTACGTGTGGTAGCGGAAAAATGTCTCTGTAAATTGGCTCTGTTTTTAATCAGCAGAAATATCCCCGTAAACTCCATCTTTAATTGATTAGGGATGCCATTAGGTGCTCAGATATAGCAGTAAAACATCAATCGCAGATGTGGAGCAAAACAGAGCCTTTGTGTTCTAGTAGCTTGGTTCAAGGCCAGAGTGTCATTCTGGAGTGGACTCAGAGCGACTGTTTTTTCTATCAGATCCAGTGTGGGGTAATAATGTGGGGTCTGAAACCTAATTCTCTGACAACAGCTGGGGCTGCCCGTCTTTGTTCAATTAAGAAACCTGATACTGCGTCATTCCACCCCGTATTCATTATTTGATTTGATTGTCCACCATTATTTGCGTTGAGCTATTTAGAAGTTGTGATTTATTGAAAATAAAATAAAAGTAGACGCAGCCTGTCCACAGTTAAAACTACGCACAATATACACATGCTCACGTTTTGTGGTGTTGGTGAAAAACCATAAAATACCGCACCATTTTTCTCTCCAATCCATCCATCTAATTTAATTACGTGAACTTACAATCCATGCCCTTGTCTTTGTAACTGCTTCATTTCTTTTATAAGCATGACTAGAGCCTTCACTGAGAAAACCTATGAATAAATCTGTCAGTGAAAAGTATTTGTCTGTTACTCAGGAGAAAAAGATCAGACTTGATAGAATTGGCTTACAGTATGTAAATAACAAGGTTTCTCCAACCACCGTTTTAATTTCTAATTGCGTTTAAGTGAATACAATCTTCATGATTTAGAAATGATTACTGCAACAACAGAAAATGACTTAAAATGACTGCAACATGTGTTTAGTGGCATAATTTGACGACTTATGTTTACACACAGGAAACCAAGTATTTACTTAACCCTCAAAATTACAGATTAAGATACGGAAAAAAAGAATCTAGGTAGGCTTGAAGAATTAAAGTGCCAAAGACACGCGTGGAATTGGTTCATAAATTTGATGTAAGAAAATAGTTTTCAC
The DNA here is from genome assembly GCF_904066995.2 of Poecilia reticulata. Classification (NCBI taxonomy): domain Eukaryota; kingdom Metazoa; phylum Chordata; class Actinopteri; order Cyprinodontiformes; family Poeciliidae; genus Poecilia; species Poecilia reticulata. The sequence goes on from NC_088834.1 coordinate 7,177,934, forward strand.
ATGTGAATCAGTCCTGAAGCAATCACTTCGGTGAAGCATCGTCTCGGCATGCCAATGCATTCCACACTCAATTGGTGAAACATCAATTTAGCTTGAAGTGCATGTACTGAATTACCTTAAAATATGCAGCACGGCTGGTTTTATATTTCAAACATCTTAGTTTTTTTCTCTACTTGCCTAATGTCTCAACACTTTACTTCTGTGTGCAGTATTTGCCTCATATTAGCCATATCCTCATTTAATTGACTCTCCCTTTGCTGTCTATGCTTTCTTTGAGGCCAGACATGTCAACTGCCACTTGGTCTAACTGGAAGTTGTCCATTGACAAAAACAAACCACAATGTTCTCCTCCAACAGGTTTTTTTTTAATGCTGGCATGTGTCCATCCTTCTGTACATGAATACATGAGCTGCCTTTGTTTCTCCAGTCCTGTATCAAGTTTCTGGGCATGGCTGCTCCGTGCGTTTAATGGAAATGCTATGCAGGAAAAGGCCATGTGGCCGTCTTGAATATATGTGCATCCGTAATGGGATACTCGTGAGTTCCCTTTTGAGTAACTGTTTGCCTTATTAGGTTGTCGTTTGTGACTGCAAACAAACTGGGGAGTAGTTTGAGACGGACGAGATTCCTCAGGCTGGTGTCCTGACTGCACACTGTAAACATTGCTGTACCTCTGGCTCCTGGATTGGAGCACCATGCCAAACACTAAAGAGTTACAGGGTATCTTGGTGAGAGTGTTTCGCTAAAATGAATAACAGAGTCTCAGTTTATTATTTTCCGGCAGCTGCACATAACATACTCAGTGACTTTCCAGCCTCTTTTATGTGAGATCACAATTTATTATGCTAGACGGAGGCTTTTGTTTTAGTGGAAGGACACGCAACGTTTTGATGACAGATGTTTTATTATTAGATCTGAGTCACTGTGGTTACTTAAATAACTTCCTTTTCTTTTCCTTCTTTACACGACTTAAGGACACATTTTCTTCCAATACTTGTATGTAGTCAGTTTATGAAAGATCCACTTTCCTTTACATGGTGGTATTTTAAAAATCATGTGCATAATTTATAGATAATTATATAACAACCACACTCTTGCAACTTCACAGCCCTATATTATAGAGGCGTGGTAGTTGTAGTTTTCCAGTCAATGGATTTTCAACAGAGAACGCGTGCCGAGGGAGAGACTTCTGACTTTATTGCTTGGACTCAGGGGAGTCACTGTGTTGCTGGCTGAGGGCAGTGTGTGTGAGTTGCATGGGCCTGAAACTGATGAGCGTGGGGCTCGGTGTACATAAATTTTGCCCAATACCCCTCCTTCCCTGACACCTCAACCCACCCTACTCATTCACACACAGAGGGAGGCTCAGACATTGAGGTCTACAGGCCTTGCCAAGCTTCCCAGACGGAGCTTTTTATCCTCAGCTTCTCTTAGCTTTAAGTTGACCTGTGGCACCCTGAACTAATCATAATGGCTGCTGGACAACTTGGGGTGATCACGCCTCTGTCTGACCTGACAATATTTAAGGTCACTCGGCTATGTAAGACTATAGAAGACCACCCATGATGATGTTTTCTAGCAAGTATTGTTTTTTGATTATGACAAAATAAGACTCTAATAAATATTAATAGTTGCATAAATAACCTAAAAACAAAAAAAAAAGTTTTCATTTTTGTAAAAATTAGTTCACATTCATATTTGACAAAATAAAACGAGTACAATAAATTAATGATGTTCAACCTAAAAAAAAAACTTTTTATTTTTAGTCTATAAAAATTAGCTTGTGTTTGTATTTTACAGTAATGATCTATTCATTAATAATGTACAATTAAAAATATCTTAAGATGTGTAAATTCATAAATATTTTAAAAATGACTTTAATAGAGTTTGACAGTGCTGTGGTTGCTTCTTACACAGTGGTTAGGATTCTTTTTTAGTCCCAGAAATATTTTAAAATATGCAACTCTTTTGACTTTATTAGTTTACCAATCCTATTGGATGATGTTCTTTTGGGCTAAAAAGCAAATCAGCATAACGTTTAAATGAGAGTTCTCCTAATCAACACAAAAATGTATTTGTTTTTGGCTTTTATGGTACTGTTTTGTGGTTTTTGTTTTGTTTGCTTGTTTTTGCATGTGTGTGTGTGTGTGTGCGTGTGTGGGGGTGCGTTAGGTGTGTGTGTGCGTGTGTGTGTGTGTGTGTGCGTGCGTGTGCGTGTGTGTGTGTGTGTAAAATAACAAGATCCACTTTCCTTTACATGGTGGTCTGGTGTTTTTTGAATAATATTAGAGGAAAGCACTCTGTTATCACCATGATAAGCATATATTCATCTCATCAAAGTCACATTTCACATCGGGAAGTCCCATGTGCCTGTTTATGTGGTTCTGCCACTGTTGTGACTTGTAAGCCTAATTTCTACCCTTGATGCTCCAGCTGGAGCCTACACATTATTATATGTTGTAGACTTTATGGGCTTAGAGCATTCCAGAACTCTGTTTGGTTATGAGATTGAATTTGAGATAGATTATCTAAGTGTGACTGTGCAGTTTAAGCTGATTGTACTTTTTAATTTTCAGGAAACACTCTGCTTTTGTGTCTTCACAGCTCCATCTACTGTGTCTATAATGCACCAGGTCAGCCGTACTGTGGACAGCATCACCCTCTCCTGGTCTCAGCCAGATCAGCCAAATGGTGTCATCCTGGACTATGAACTACAGTATTATGAAAAGGTACTCTTGGCCATTAAAGTACATATTACAAATGCTTCATCCAGTCATTGTTGAACATAAAACACAGACTGTGTATTTTATTTTTATTCTTATCAAGCTAAATATAGTGTTAGTTTGTTAAGAGCTGAATCGTTTCGTTACTGTATTTTAAATGTGAATTCTCTTCGCTCAATTGCTTAGCAGCAGATCCTTGGAGGCATGTAGCTTCTGAATATCGCTTCGAACCTCTGCTTGTTCTCCTCCAATTACAATCACGGTCAGTCACTGGGAAAGAAAAAAACACACTCAGCCCCGCAGCAGGGCCGGTGGGGATTGATGTGCTGAGACTTGTGGTTGAAACAATGGTTCGCTGACTGATGTAAAAATAGTTTTTTGAGGGGCAAGCTCCTCCAAATCAGCATACTTTCTCAAAAGAACCCTCACAGATGCAAATGTGTGTGTACTCCAGCATGTCAGTTAATAAGAAAACACACAAGGAGAAGCACGTATGTAGTTTCTCAAGCTTTTGTCTGTTGCTTGCCTTTTGACTATCATTCCTCTTACTGACACTGCTGGAGAGAGCTGTCAAAACAATTGTCCCAGCTCCTGTTGTGACTCAGAAGTGTATGCCGAGAAGCGTATTGAAGGAAGCCGCTAAAAATGTCCCAGTCTCTGCTCTCTTAACATGTCAACATTCTGGAGAGGGAAAGTATGGCAGTGGAATATAGCTCTGATCATCACATGTAGCTCAGAGGATCCACCTGACCTCAAACTGCCACCCAGTCTACTTTCCTAACAGCAGCCTCTCAGTGTTTCCCTTCATAATAAAAACTAATTCTTTTAGTTGTTTAAAAAAAATACCTTAAATGTGAGTTCTACCATTAGCTCGGGCCTCTAATGTACAATTGTATTATTGAGCATTTGAAATTAATTATCTTATGCAATTGAACTATTTCCTAATTGTCCACTGAAACTTACTGATTTTTTTTTTTGCCCCCAGGATCAATCAGAGTATAACTTTACCACCATCAGAAGCCAGACCAACACGGCAGTCATCCGTGGCCTCAAGTCTGGGAGCATCTATGTGTTCCAGGTCCGGGCCCGCACTGTAGCTGGGTTTGGACGCTACAGTGGCAAACTGTACTTCCAGACCATGACGGAGGGTGAGAATTCAGCCAATGCTCACCGCAGCACGCAGAGTTCTTATCACCTTTCATGCTTGGCTTTTCAACACACCGGGTAGGGCAGTAAGATTTCAGACAGCTGCAGGACTGAGAAGGACGCATTATGTGTTGGAAAAAGCACAAGTACTCTAAAACAATTACTCTGCTGTAAATAAGTATTTGTGAAGTGATAGATTTCTTGTATGTTTTATTTTTCTTTTTGTTATACTTACATCAAATTCCAATAAAAAAAGATAACATAAATAAGAAAAAAAAATAAACTGTTTTCAAATATGTAATAAGGTCATTTGAGGTAATAAAATCAAAATAAGAAAAAGCAAATTTTGTTGTGTGTGAATAGAATTTGCCCCCTTAATCTAATAAATGATCCTGTAAGACCCAAACCTGACGATAAAACTGTAGGTATAACAGGTTTGGTCATACAGTGTTTAATATCACAGCAAATATGACCCACTGCACACAAACCATTCAGACATTGACTTGCTGAGCTGCTTCAGTTTGTTTTTTTGTTTTTGTTTTGCATAGGATGTGGCTTTTTTATTTCTTTTTGCCTGCTTCATGTTGTCAGACAGGTTCTGTATAATTCATTTCTGGCTTATCTGGTCTAGAAGTATGTGTTCCTTGGTGTGGCTAGCAAAATGGAACTCAGCTTTTCAAAATTGTTGTCAATCAAATGTGATGCATAATTTATCAAGGGGGTAATTACTTTTTCACACTTGGTCAGGCCGGATTGCACAGCTTTCCTAGCTTAAGAAGTGAAAGTCTGATATGTTTCTGTTACTCTCTTTATCGTTGTCTGAAATTTGCCTGTTGGTCTGAAATGTGTGAATCTGACAAAAAAAGCAAAAGCAGAATGAATATGTAAGGGATAAATATTTTTTTATAGTGCTGTTTATCATATTATGTTATTATGTGATTTGAATAATTAGATCAAGCACTAATAATATTTTTAATTTTTTTTTTTACAACAACCATTGGGTTAGAGATCAGATTGAATTTGTCTTGTTATCTAAAACATGGCTTACATTTAGTAAACATCAGTCAAGTAGGTTAATGTTAGAGCTATGTCTGGGTATTCCCCTCTGAACATCTCATTTCCATCAGCCTGCAGAGCCTAGAGCCATCATTAGCCTGAACTCTCACAGGAACATTCGTGATGCTGCCGCGCACACAGATCCCAGCACACACAAAATATCAGACTGACTCAGAACTGGAAATATTTTGTAAACAGAGGGTGTACAATGCTAACTGTGTTCAACTTCCACTTAAAAGTGATTTTGAGTTGCATGAAAAATGCTGCTGATACAGTTTACAGTGAAGAACAGTTCTACAAACATAAAAAATAAAAAAAAACTCAACAGTTCTGGCAAAGTAGGAACAGAGAGGACAGATGAAGTTTTTCCGGAAGCAATATCATTATGAACATTTTATTAAGTTTAGTTAGTTGCATTGAATTGATCATTTAAATCCCATATAAAATATTTTAAAAATAATTAAAAAAATTTATATGGCTCTCAAACAAAAAAGCTTTCTCTGTCTCTGTGTGCCCATTTAGTCACAAGCTTCTCATTCCTGGCTGTGTGACCAGTCTGCTTTTCATCCAAATATGCTCTCTTCCCCCTTCACTTCACACACTTTCTGCCAGATGATTTGTCCATATCTGCAGCATCGGAGCACATTCGATGCGGTTTGTAAAATGTTGTGTGCAGCCAGCAGTGATGCCAAGATGCTCAATGGTTCACCCAGCCGTATGCCTGTCTGCCACCCACTGCAGAGGCTCAGATGCTTTCCCATATGTTTCAGCTTGTGGATCTGTGTGACTGTGTGTATGTGCATGCATGGAATTAAGCTTATCTCTGTGTTCCTTCTTTTATAGAGGAATACAACACAAGCATTCAGGAGAAACTTCCACTCATCATTGGTTCAGCAGCTGCTGGGTTGGTTTTTCTCATTGCTCTGGTGGTCATCATCATCGTTTGTAACCGGTGAGTCCATTCTGCCATGTAAAAGTCTTAAAAAAACATGGCTAAAAATGCCACTTTACTTTTCGGTTTGTGTGATCTTTTTCACTTTTTGTCGTTTTCTCTTCTTTTTTTTTTCTCTTCTCTTTTCCCTCTGCATTTTTGTTGGACAAATAAAACTACCTTGGTTCAAAAGTATTCGGTACATTTAAAAGTCTTGGTGTTTAAAAATTAAAGCTCTGCGGATACTTCAGTTGCAGAAGTATTAAATGTTCATGTATTCTGGCTTGGATTTCAGTTCCCACTTGGGCCAGTCATATTGACAGTGCAGGTCTGCACCTGTGCAGCATTTCTAAGTCTGAAAAGTATGTGCAAAATAAATTCCTCAACCTTTCAGTGTTACTGCTGCAGATTTCCCCGAGGCGTTTACATATGCAGTAACCCGGTGTCTTAGGTTATGGTTTCAAAGTGACATAATAAAGATTGTGTTGGAAAGACAATTTGAAAAGGTCTGCTTTTCAAATTGAGTTATTTAAGAGTTATTTAAAAAAATATTAAAAATCTACAAAGAAGGATGTTATCTATGAGCAAACATTATATTTAGCATAAACTGATTCGGTTGCAGTTTTAGTCTTTAATAGACATTTTTTAATAGCTTTCATAAAAACAATAAAAGACGCAGTTACGATCCTAACAAGGTTACAGTTATCCATGTTGCTTGTGGATTTTTTTCTATCACGTTTTTCTTCCACTGAACTTTTCATGCAAATGCTAAAATGCGCCATTTTGTGAACAGCCAGCTTCTTTAGCAATTACGTTGTGTATACTCTTAACAACTGCATCCTGGGAAACTGTAAATCAACAGTCTTCTTAATTGTGCAGGTTTCAACATTAAACATATACTTTAAAAATTAGTTCTTAATGTCATTTTTTGAATTTTTTGATATTTATTTTAGCTACAAGCCATAATTATCAAAATGTGCACAAATACAAATGTTAAAAATATCAATCTGTGCAAAATTAAGTTAGTATATGATTTTCACTTTTTGAATATTAAATATAAATATGGGGTTATAGGTCAGGGTTATTTTATGTTATATTGTGTATGTCTATGTTCAGTTGATGTTTATGCGTCTTGTCTTTTTTCTCTATTTTCACTGTAATTTTTGGTAACACTTTATTTTAAGGGGTGTGCATAAGACTGACATGACACTGTCATAAACATGACATAACACTTATCATTACCATAAAGAAGTCTTTATGAATGTTTATGACTGTTGTCATGAAGTGTCATTCGGTAAATAATGACACTTTTAAAAGTTGCATTGAAAGGCTATTAAAAATGCCAACTTTGCATTAAATTGTCATTATTTACAAAATCATGCAAAGTTGGCACTTTTAATTGACTTTTAATTCAACTTTTAGAGGAACTTTGCATTAAAAGTGTCATGATTTACCAAATGACACTTCATGACAACTGTCATAAACATTCATAAAGACTCGTTCATGTTCATGACAGATGTTATGTCATGTTTACGACAGTGTCATGTCAGTCTTATGCACAATTATTATTTATTTTATTTATATATTATTTTTTAGAGGAATTTACGGTAATGCTGTAATTATCTGAATGTATCGGGGTTATAGGGCAGTGTTATTTTATGTTATATTGTTTATATCTATGTTCAGTTGATGTTTTATCAGTTGTCTTTTTTCTCTATTTTCACTGTAATTTTCTTTTATTATTATTTATTTATTTTATTTATATATTATTATGTTGGGTTTTTTTTGCTCATGTAATTTCAGTTAACTGTATTGGCCTGAAGAATCCACAAGGACTAAACATTGTTTAGCTGATGCTAAATTATAATATGCTAAGTGTGAAATTAGGGTATATTTTTTGTTGGAAAATCAATAAAGTTCAAGTCATAAAAAAATATAAATACATTTATTTTTAAATAAATCAGCGAATTAGATTATTTTTAAATAATCTAATTCGCTGACATACACCAGTAAATAGTTTTTAATATTCTGTCTGTAGACAGAGTATGTATGTATTGTACATACATACAATATGTATGTATGTAAACATACATACATATTTTTCCCCACAATATGTATGTATGTAAACATACATACATATTGTGGGGAAAAAAAGGAAATTATGTATTAAATATACAATAATTACCACAGCGATACATTGACTAAAACCAAGCAGGTTCTAAAAAGAAAGATCTAGTTATGTTTGTGTGGTATGCTGGTGTGAATGCCTTCTTCTGTGCAGCAATGAAACAAAACAAAAAACCCCTTTTCTACCCTCTATTCTGGTTTTAGCTGATTTATCTCCAGCTTAGCTACACCTGGGGGTGTTTGATTCATGTGTTCTCCCCCTCCTTACTCCCTCTCTCCGAGCCAGAGCTAGAGTTCTTTGTCTTTTTCCCAGGAGGCGTGGCTTTGACAGGGGTGATTCAGAATACACAGACAAACTGCAGCACTACACCAGCGGCCACAGTGAGTAAACCACCACCACCGCCGCTCATCTCCGCTCACTCTCACCAACAGCTTCGCTCCAGGATTAGACACACCTGTATCTATGACTCCCATGTCACGCAGTTATCCCTGTGGCACCCGTCCAGCGCGCAACAGCCTCACACACCTGTCTCCATGGCTACCACCTTGCTTGCTGCTGTCCTTGTCTGCGGACCCTGCACAGCGGCCGTTCACTACCCCGGCCTGCACCTTTGTGAAATCTTTCCCATTATTTGATTCTGCTCACTTAGGGTGTAGACTTAACAACAAGATCCGTGTTCAGCTGTGTGTTCCAGGCATCACATTTCATAGTCAACTAATTCCATTATGTTAGAAATAGGTCAGTCTTCACTTATGTTAAAGGACGTTAGAATACTAATGTACATGAGTCATTTGCTATTGTCAAAAATTTCAAAGGAATTTGGTGAATAAGTGGAGTTACTCAATGATTTTCTTACCTCTTGTAGTTCAGAAAGCGTGTAGAGTTTTGGCGACGTTAATGTATGGATAATTTTGTAAGAAAGATATTTCCGTCTGGCCCCATTAATAGATCTTTTTTTTTTTTTAACTGTTGAATTTATACAATTGTGTAATTTTGTCTCAGCACTTTTGTCTCAGCACTCTCCTCTTTAGTAAGTCAGTTTCACCCATAAGATAATAACTTTCTCAGCAGAATTCAGTCAGGCTGTGCAAAGGACTCCAGTTTTAGCTACAGTCAAGAGTGTGCCAGTAAATAGCTGGCTATTTCACAGATATTATCAGAAGCCAACGTGTCTTGTGTGCATCCTGTTCTCACACCACTCGCAGTTCAGGCTTTTGCCCTTGTTTATGGTGGTCTTTGCCATTAAAGGAAGGTGGTCTTTTGAACCGTGCTTCAGCTTGAGAAGAGATTGTGGGCTTTAGTAATGGGGGGTTGCACCGGGTAAGATCTTTTCCATCTGTTCCATTTCTGCAGCATGTTTTCTCGCTGCAGTCTGCCAGGTTTTGAGGCAGTGTGCATGCTATTCTTGCACTGCAGCCGACCATGTGTGAGTTGTGCATCCATTCAGATGGCCTCAGGTCTGATGTGGAGGTATGTGCAGTATAATCGGATTTAAAACTCAGGACACTTAAGTCTCCACACACTTAAAGGCCACCTTAAGCCAATTTACCTGGCATTTCAGCTTAGGACAGCCAATTTATTTCTAGAGGTGGAGTTGAGCGATGCCAATACAGGACCCTGGTTCCTCTCCTGAGTGTTAATGGCACTGTGGCTCACTGGAGATGATATATATATTAACCCGCTAAATCACAGATAAGATGACTGAAGGTGCCATGTCCTTGCTGACTGAACAACCACACACAGTGGCCATAAGGTACTTGTCATAACCACCGTTTGTAATTACAGTACCTCCTCCATCTTCCAGCCTTCATTACCTTTATGTCTTAGAAAAAAAAATCCCATAATTGCACAGGACATTGGAAATGGAACATGAATGAATTATTGCTGTATCTCACTGCATTTGACTGTCTGGCCCACAGGTCTGCTAACATGACCACATCAATTAAATATTATAGTGGCTCTTTCCTGTCTTCCAAGTGTCTCCAGGAATGAAGATTTACATTGATCCATTCACGTACGAGGACCCAAATGAGGCAGTGAGGGAGTTTGCCAAGGAGATTGATATATCCTGCGTGAAGATTGAACAGGTCATTGGTGCAGGTAAGGAAAAAAATCTCAGTGAAACATGATTGGAATGAAGCATTTTCCAAAGCTATTTACAGTGGGTGCAGTTGATATAGGTGTTGCATATTTCTAGTTGCACATTTAATTATGGGGGAATTATAAATTGATCTATTTTCCATGTTGCTTTTTAACAGGGGAGTTTGGGGAAGTGTGCAGCGGCAACTTAAAGCTCCCAGGAAAAAGAGAGATGTTTGTGGCCATAAAGACCCTGAAGTCTGGCTATACGGAAAAGCAACGGAGAGACTTCCTGAGCGAGGCCAGCATCATGGGTCAGTTTGACCATCCTAACGTCATTCATCTTGAAGGAGTGGTTACCAAGAGCAGTCCTGTAATGATCATCACTGAATTCATGGAGAATGGATCCCTTGATACCTTCCTGAGAGTAAGAAACCAGAAAATGTTCCCCTATAGCAGTTTTTATGCTTTTACTTTTACTACTAACAATTTTACAGCTCTACAGAGTAATGATAGCTCTAACAACAGTGTTGGCCTCAAAAACTGCCTCCTTTGAAGCTTGGAGGTCTCTGTTCAAAGCCTGTGCTTTGACGAGAATAAAAGAGATGATTCAATGATCTCAGCATAATAAGTTTATGACAACTCTGTCTCGCACATTCTACTTCACTAAACAACTCTTGAGATAAATTCAAACTATCTGTCAAAAGCTGACAAGAGGCAATCAGTCCTGCTCCGCATACAGCATACTAATATCTAGAAAACAATTCAACAACTCGCATAATAAAGATTAATCATATTCAAATGCTGGAGGTAATTTTACCGTAGTAGCTCCTTATTACCAGCGGAGAGTTATTGTACTCAATTGCAAATGCTCATTTTTAACCCATCTCTCAATAATATTTTCTGTCAGTCTTTACTGTGCTCTGTTTCATAAAGTGTCTTGTCAGGTGGAGCGAAGAATTGTTGTCACTCTTGGGCTCGCTGCTTATTATGCAGCACCACGCATGGATGCTTATGAAATTCTAATTATTTTTTGTCTTCTGCTCCCTGACATGAAATATAAAGTGCTCATGAGTTCATTGGATTTTTTAATTTTCACAATCTCCCCGGCGAGGGACGTTATGTGGAACGCTCCATTTACGTCCCACGTTAAATAATTCTGATACTTTTCAAGACTTAAAATAAATGTCATATGTTTAAACATGAAACCACTATAGGATGACATATTACACAGCCCATCACTAACTGTGTTGGGATAGTTGCAGAATCAAATCAAGTCTTTTGTTCTGATGGTTTTGCATGCTTGCTTCTACTCTATTTGATGCTGTCGCCTTTTTAAGTGAATGAACAGAGCAGTGTACAAATAACGGGGGCTCATGATATATGGTGTTTTCTAAAAGAGTGTTAATTTGAGATACCTGATATTCAACAGCTTTTAAATGGGCTTTTTTAATGTGCAAAGACAATGTACAGAGAAATACCTGAATGGACTCCATGATTCATAAATGGGTTCATTCACTGTGAAGAAAGACATTGTACACATTTTGTGTGCTGATTCTTTACATTTTATATCCAAACATGTCAAGAGAAGGTGTTTCCAAATGTTGGGGCTCTGACTCATCTGTGGTTTATGATATTCAAAAGATGGGGTTCTTTAGATAATTTCCTGCAATAAAAATAAATGCAAAGAATATTTCTAATAATGCATATTTTTGACAAAATCCTTTCAGAAGGTTAAAAACAGCCGAAACAAATTATTCAACATAGTGTAGTGGTTTATGAGGCTGGTTTGCTTTTATTATCACCGTCTTTAATTATGTTATCATCTAAATTTATAATCTTAAGCCAGTTATTAGTGGGTTATATACTGGGTTAGAAACTGGAATGTTTGGAAAACACTGGTTTAAAATGACCAAGCAACAGGTGAAAGTCATGCTCATGAATAAAGCCAGAGCAATCCTCAGTTAAAGATTATTTTAAAAGAATAAATACACTTTAGTAGACTGAAGACATTTGTGATGACAAAAGCAGATGTGGATAATAGTCTATTATTTGGTGATACCTAAAAGGTTTCACCAATTAGGTGAGTGAGTGCCCATCTCCAAAATTGGGTGGGCAAAAATCAGGGTCCACTGTGAAAAAGTTGCCAGCTTGTAAGGTGTATGTCTATGAAATACCGTAATACTTTTAAATGTGTTTCATAAAACAGTAAGCTGTGTGTGTATAAACAACACATTTAGAAATCAGGCGTTTAGAAAAGTTTTTTTTTTTTTTTTTTTACTTTAAAATTCAATTTCACTGTAGGCTTAAGATGCCTAAACACTGTCTTTACCACTGACAACCATCCCAAGTTGTCAGTATTAACTTCCTCCTCCAAGACTACATCAAAGCCATCATCCCGAATTCAACATAAAAACCCCTGTCAGCGCACCGCTGAGCCTGGGTTCACACTCAGAGCCTTTATTTGCATTCTGCCTCCGACCTCAGAGAGGCAAAGGATCAGTTTGTTTTTTTTTTTTGGTGTGCAAGGGGAATCTGATCTTGCAGTGAAAGCTGTTTTTCTGTATATGTAGATGCATGTTAAACATATTTGACAGCCCACTTGTTTTGAAAACAACAGTAAAGCTTTGTAGCACCCAATAGTGACAGTTTGCCAACAGCTGCTGACAGTGTCAAAGCCTCTGAACATGATTTGTATCTTTTAGAGCAATTGATGGTTGTTTGTTTGCAACAGCGGCAGTAGAGACTACTGAGCTGCCTGCTGAAGGTTTGGCTTAACTGCTGTAGAAAAAACAAGCTAAGGAAATGGAGCGGGGATTGAGAGATCATAGCTGGGACTGAATCTTGAGCCACCTATAAGCTTAGAAAATAAACAGAATGAACTCCAGACTTCCATGAGTTATTTCTTGAAACTCAAACAAGACCTTTACTGACATTATTTAGGGGTATGTCTTTCCCCTGACTTGACCCAAATCACATATGGGGATTTGGTCCAATTAAAGTATATGCCAAGATGGCTTTTAGATTAGGTGCTAGTGTGTATGTGTGAGAAAGGTTTCATGAATAATACATCCTGTTTAATTGCTGTGTTACACAAGGATGGGCAGCTTGGCATGATGAGAGTTATCCACTCAGCTAATGAGGAGTAAAATGTTAGAAAGAGAAATAGGTTGTATGAATTTTTGCTGCGGTCTGGGCCTTTATCGCCTGCTGTGCTATTTCCACCTTTAGCTTTTTTTTCTTTTTTTTTGTCAGTCCACACTCAACCTTATGCTCCCATGCCCCATTATCCGGGGTCTTCTGGTTTCCTTGCATCATAGTGGGTGGTGGAAGTAATGCAGGTGTGCCCAGTTGGAGGCACAGCTGCACCACTGCTCCAGACACTACCCGAGCATGGGGTATAAAGCCGTCACCAGAACGGAAAGGGGGACAGCTGTATGCAGACAGCCAGTCCCAGCTTAGTCCTGCCTAGTCCCACAGAGGCAAGTTAAGCTCAACCAAAACCTGCTGGTGTGCAGCACCGACAGGATTCCCTCTTAAAACATGTGCTGAAAATAACTTCATTATGTTTGATCTGTACCAACTACATGTTCATTCCTCAATCTTGTCACTGAAGGTAATTTTGGGATAAAGTTCAGTGGCATTCCTGCACTGAAATTCAGGAAAATAAATGGTAACTCTTTATTTGAAGGGGTGTGCATAAGACTGACATGACACTGTCATAAACATGACATAACATCTGTCATTACCATAAAGAAGTCTTTATGAATGTTTATGACAATTGTCATGAAGTCTCATTCGGTAAATAATGAGACTTTTAATGCAAAGTTGCTCTAAAAGTCAATTAAAAATGCCAACTTTGCATTAAATTGTCATTATTTACAAAATCATGCAAAGTTGGCACTTTTAATTGACTTTTAATGCAGTTTTTAGAGCAACTTTGCATTAAAAGTCTCATTATTTACCCAATGACACTTCATGACAACTGTCATTGACATTCATAAAGACGTCTTCATGTTTATGACAATGTCATGTCAGTCTTATGCACACCCCTTCAAATAAAGTGTTACCAAATAAATAATGATCTAATCCTATCATTTATCTAATCATAAATAGATAAATAATCTATTTAATTCCCCTGTTATTAATTGAAATGTTTAAATGGGCATCAAACTTTAAACAAGTTTCTCAACGTCTTCTTGTGAGGTGAACTGGTATAGATGTCATTGTCACTAAGTGCATTATTAATTATTTTCATAAAAAACAGTTGCTGTTTTATGCCCACTGGTATTTTTCCTGTCTGTCTTTGGTGATGAAATCTTTGATGTTGGCAGGCCTACTTACCATCACCCTAATCATTGCAGCTCTCTCCAGTACATGCATATTTTTCTGGTGTATGTCTTAATTCATATCTTAATTGTGATTCAAACAAAGACATTTTGCATAAAACTTTGATCAAAAGGTCGACCCATTGCAAGGTTATTATTAAACAAGACAACCTAAGTAAAAATCTAAAAAACTGGCATATGGCTGGCAGTTTGGTGGTTAAAGGCCACCCCCGGTGAGAATCAAGCTTTTGACCTTGTTAACACATCCATATGGTGTTTTTATATACTAGAATGCATAACAGGAGAGAAGTAAGCGCTCAACGGCACCGCTTAGTAATTCTTTCCTGTTAGTGCAGTATAAATACTGAAGCCTCAACAAACTGATTCAAACAGGCAGACTTTACACATAATCTAAAAAACAAATAACTTGGAGGAACATTGTCAAAGCTGCTTTATAAAATGCTGTAACAAAATATCATTTTTTTCTATAATGCAGCATATGCTTAGAATTTTGATGTGTTTAAAAGAAGAGTTAAACTGAAACCATGAAAGAGGTGCATTTTGTATATGGTCTAGATAGTATAGTTGTCCCTACATAAAACAACACGTTGTGTCAAAAAAAATATCTAAACATAAATACTCAGATATGCCATTAAAACCCAATAAGATACTTTTTCAAGCAACCCCAGAAGTTATCTGTCACTGGAGAAAATTTCACCTTGAGATTTATCCTTTTGAAGTTTACTGCAGTACAGTATTGTCATGTGCACCTCATGTATTAAGAGATTTGTTTTCTTTTTGATCTATAAATAATTTATGACCTAATATATCTTTTCCTCAGCAAAACGATGGGCAGTTCACTGTGATCCAGCTTGTTGGTATGCTGCGTGGCATTGCTTCGGGCATGAAGTACCTTGCTGACATGAATTATGTGCATCGTGACCTTGCTGCTCGGAACATCCTGGTCAACAGCAACCTTGTGTGCAAAGTGTCAGACTTTGGTCTCTCACGCTTCTTGGAGGACGATACATCAGATCCTACGTACACAAGCGCTCTGGTAATAAAATATTTGAACTCTTACCTTGTATACACACTCAACTGATTTTGGTGGATATTATCATTCTTCTAAATTAAGTCAAACGAGTCCTTTCTTGTCAACTCTTTGCATAGTTCTGCCAGAAGGTTTTTTTTTTTTTCATGTTATTTTAAGGACTAAACCAGGGATTGACGTACATGCCACAGGGCCCTCCCACTCTGTTCCCCCCTATCAGGACAAATGTCATCTCTCCTCATCCTTCTTCTGTCTAGAAAATTCCGTGAACCACACTTTCCCTCCTAACAGTTTTGTTATATTCACCTCCCAGTTTGGATTACAATTAGTATTGTTTCTGTGAATAGTGTCAGGTTTCGGTGTCACTTGCCTCACTTGGGTCATTCCCCTCATTTTCACAGGGAGGGAAGATCCCTATCCGATGGACTGCTCCTGAAGCAATCCAATACAGGAAGTTCACCTCAGCTAGCGATGTGTGGAGCTACGGGATTGTCATGTGGGAAGTTATGTCTTACGGAGAGAGACCCTACTGGGACATGACCAATCAAGATGTACGTATTTAACAAGGTTTTTGTCATTTTCGCTGGTGCTGTTAATTTTTTTAGGCTAGGGGCCACCCTAAAACATTTATTCCCCAACTCTCAGCGCACATATATATTTTTGGTTCGCTGCGTTCTAATAAAGCCTCAAATTCCTCTGAGATAAAATTTGTCAATGGTGTCTCCTTTCTCTTGGCTAAACACAAGGGTTTTATATGAAAATTCCCCCACACTTTACACACAGACATAATCAGATCATTTGAAATGCACAGCAGTGTTCAGTGGACAATTTCTGCTCTTGACTGGAGTCTCCATTTTCTGTTTCCCTCTGGGTAGTGAAGGAGAGAGCAAATTATGGGGAGAGAGATAATGAAAATAGTTTCAAATTGAAAGTGAGAACACTAATGTGCTAAGAGGGACCGAGAACCTCAACGGTTATCATATTAGCAGCTCCAGATAGTGTTTCTGCTCCATCGGGGTCCTCGTTTGGAGGTCTTGTGAATAAGATTAATCTGCGTCTGAATGGAGTTTCTTTAATGACCCTGATAATGAGCAGGGGATTGTGTGCCCTTCCTGCAAGTGTGCTTGGGGTTGTTCCTCTCTGTTAACTATGCACTACCTCTGTACACAAGTGTCAGACATACCTGTAAAGTGGCTTTATGGGAACTGAACATTAAATGCACTAAAAAGGGTGTTTGATTATTCAATTTTTAGCACAGATTTTGTTGACAAAAAAAGCCACCTAGTCTGTATTTTTACAGGTTTTGATATGCACTGACTTATGCACATGTTAATATAACGCTTTGACTACTGTCAAAGTAGTGCGTCAGGAAAATGGAACATACAGTTAACTCTACAGCACTTTTTAATTGGTTCTTTTGAAAACAACAATACAAATTTTAAATAAACTGCTCAAAACCTGAGGTATTTTGGAAATTACACTTAGAAATCAATGATATTTTGACATTCTATTTTTTTTTCTTTTACTAAAATATGTTTTCTTGTTTGAAGCATTTTGAAAAGTGAGTAAGTTAAGTAGGCATCTGTGTCACATCATACAGTGCAGTCAAAAAACGTTTTGCTTCCTTATAGATTTGTTCAGTTTCTGTTTAATTAATTTATTTTGATCAAACTTAATTTTTTAACATACTTATTCTAATTTTAATATGGGACAAAGATAACCTAAATATAAAATATGTTTTTAAATAATTTTATTTAGTAAAGAAGCTGTAAATTAGTTGCAAATATTTCACATGCGTTATATTAACATGTGCATAAGTCAGACAATTAATTAATAAACAAAACAATAACTGAACTAATTGTCACTAATAACTCCAAATTTAGAATAGATTTAATTATGTTTTTGTGGGAAACTGGATGTTTTGATATGTGATATGTTCTTTAGAGTGATTTATCTCCCCCCGCAGGTCATTAATGCTATAGAGCAGGACTACCGGCTGCCCCCGCCGATGGACTGTCCCAACGCGCTGCACCAGCTCATGTTGGACTGCTGGCAGAAGGACCGTAACAACCGTCCCAAGTTTAGCCAGATTGTTAACAACCTCGACAAGATGATCCGTAATCCGAACACACTGAAAGCTATGACTCCTTTGTCTTCAGGGTAAGTAAAACACAAGCTGAGTCTTTGTATTTTCAGGCTACGCTTTTCTCCTTTTTGTGATTCCTTCTTCTCCCCGTGAGGTATTTGGTTGTGCGTTTATTCATGTCTCCTTTGGCATCACAGAAAACAGGCCTTTTTATTTTGCTTTCTTCCGCACTGATATGGATAACATTTTCAAGTGTATGATTCATCTCAGCTTCTGTCAGTACCAAGGCTTTCAATTCTTGACTAAAATATATGTGCTTTTGCGACAGTGTCATCTGTGGCACTCTTCACATTTGCCAAATGCAGTTTCTCTTGTTTTTCCTGGCGCCTAGCGGTTATGTAAATTAAAGCCTTTTGGTTTGATCGATCCAAACCTTCCCACGAATGCTCCAGGCAACCCTGGGGTTGGAGCAGCTCTGCAGTGTTTTTTTTTTTTTTAAACAAAACATTTTCAGGCATCTCTGCTTTGGGTGTTAGTTTGCTGTCAGGGCCAGGGCTTTGCTGATTTCCATTATCCCGGCCTGTACTTTCATTTGCGGTATAGTGCAGAACCACAACCCAGATTTTCCACAGACATTCAGTGAATACGCTGGCTCCCTGAAGACTATCACCTCATTTGGAAAATACCCTTTATGAGGAAACAGTTTGGAAAATATTTTTTCATGGATTAGGCTTGTGGGATTCTCTACGTGCTGTCAAACATTTTGAAAATGTAACATAATAATTCATGTTTGAATCGTCTGCAGGTGGTCTGGACTGACCATGATGTTGGATCTTCCTCTTTGAACTATTATTATTCTTGATCCGTCCCTCTTATCTCCCCTGTAGGGTCCATCTCCCTCTCCTGGACCGCAGCATCCCAGACTTCTCCACCTTCAGCACTGTGGATGAGTGGCTGGATGCCATCAAAATGGGCCAGTACAAAGACAACTTTGCCAATTCTGACTTTTCTACATTTGATGTGGTGTCTCAGATGACCATGGAGTAAGTGTTAATGATACCTTGGCCTGCACTGAAGTTCTGATAAGTGCAAGAGAAAACTTTGAAAAGTAGTGGTTGTTCAGAGGTTTGGGGTTTAAATCTTAGCAGAAACAAGACTCTGCGGCCTGTTGTAATTTATGCTATTTCTGGATGTTATTTTCAAATAACGTTCGACTTGGGACGCTAAACAGTGGGCACAATAACTTAAAGCTTGGGAGTTTTTAAAGCCTTTTTCATGTGTTAAACAAGGCCCTATTGATCCCTACTTTAAAGAGGGAAAAAGAGCACATGGGGTTAAGTTGCTGGAAAAAGTATCATCCCGCTTGTACAGAAACAACAAAAAGTCATTTCCTGTCAGGGTACAACAATACAAGTCAGAGATCAGCCCACAGAGATGTTTAGCTTCAGTTTTTCAGACAAACAGATTGTAATGTGTAATCCAACAAATGTGGTTACTGCTGAGATGCAGCATAGGAGTAGATAAATAGCTGCCCCGTTGTGACTAAATAATGTTTGCATTGCCGCCACTTTATTCAGTGAAAGATCTTTAAATAGAGCAAGCTGTAGTAAAAAAAAAAAACATGTATGCATGTCAATCTAAGGATTACTTTTGCTCCATAAAAAGTGATACACCAACAAATCAGCGAAAACTTCTGTCAATTGAATATAGCAATTTTTACAGCATGTCACAACAGAGTTATAGCAAACCCAATGGAGAACAACAAAAAGAAAAATGTACTGATAAGATGGAAGAAAGGTTACAATAAGTACGTACTTTTGGAGATAAGTTTAGACTGAACCAATGGAAAATATTTTCATTAAACATCTCTATGAAAAAAAAAATCAAATTATTACAGGAGAGAAAAGAACTAAAGTAGCAGATAAGCACATTTTTAATAAATCAAACAATAGTGGTTTCATAACAAAGTCTTGTGGAACCTCAGATTTTATACCTTCATTCTCAGATGTTCATTAGTTCTAACAAATTGTTCATGATTACGGTAATTGTAAAAACTTTTTTTTCTGTAGATCCATAATCCAAAGGTGCAAAATAACACACATGCAGACGTACATATACGTGTATGTATATGTACATATATGTACACACATATGCGTACATATACAAATGTATGTCTATATTATATAATAGATGCAGGAAACTCTTTTAAAACTTGGTCTTTTACTGCTGCTCTCTCATCTGATTTTACCCAGCACATGTCTGTTGTATTGAATATGCATTGCTTTTTGAAGCACTCAACAGTTTTGTTTTATATACATGCATCAATAATATGTAGGTTGGTTATAAAATATTGTATATAGCCATTGGTAACATTAGGCCGACATCTGTTTTTTGTGCTTCACAGTGACATCTTGAGGGTCGGTGTGACTTTAGCAGGCCATCAAAAGAAGATCCTGAACAGCGTCCAGATGATGCGTGCACAGATGAACCAGATTCAGTCAGTGGAGGTTTGACCCTCCTGAGAGGAGCAGAGGGGGGCAAAAGGTGTTGGGAGACAGGGCTCTGGACATGGAGAATGCAGTGGATTTTCTTTTTTCCTATGTAGCATTGTTCCTGGTCTTCCCACCAGGCTGCTATCAAGCCCCACGTTCCCCTCTCCTGTTCCCTCTCTCCTCCTCCTCTCCCTCCTCCCTGGCTCTCCCTCCATGCTTGGGATAAGTTGTGGAGAGCTGTGACGCTGCAAGTCAAAGTGATGAAGAATCCAGGCGGCCCACAGCCAAACCCACCATTAGAGCCAGAAACACGGGAGGTTAGAAGTGACCAGCAAATCAGTGTCCAATCTTCCACCAATTTTATTTGTTTCAACATTTATTACCCCCTTTTTTTGTTTATTCTGCTAATTTTGTAAAGATTTTTTTTTTAAGAAAAGGAAAAAAAAACTGATAAGGAAAGGAATTTATCTAAATTTATAGATGATATGAGGTTGTACACTAGAGAACTGAGTAGGAAAGCTACCCTTTAAAAGGGCAACAAAAGAAACGAAGAGTTGAGGAGAGGAGAGGAGAGGATCTTCAACAAAGTGTGGAAATTGTCTTTTGTTTAACATTTTGGACCGCATGTGGAAACGCAGAGTTCTCTGTGGCCTTTTGGAGGACAAAGGGGAACTTGACATGCACGCCCAACTGGTACCACAGGTAAATAAAAAAGGAAAAAAAAAGAAATGCAAACCATGAAATGGACAACTTGTGGCATAGACTGATGTTAAAACCACAATCAGTGAAATGGACAAATCTTGCAGTGAAATCAGCTCGACAGAAAATGGGAAAAACTTTTCTCTCACTGAGAGAAATTTTTAATGTTGACATTTTGTATTGAAGAATCCCTCTTACCATGCTTCCTCTAACTAAAGACTAGTTTATTTTTTTCACAGTCTGCCAAATAGAACTCTTCCCCTTCACACTCTAGTCATGATCCTGTGCTGTACATATCAGATGCACTTGACCTGCCATAACATGATGACTCAGAGATGGTTATTCTAGGCGATTAGTTCAAGAGCTGAAGGAATGACTACAGGTACTACAGGGAGGATTTAAGTAGTTGTTGCCTCTAGCTGCATCATTTTAGCTTGTGCAAAAAAATAAATAAATAGCAAAACTGACTTCCAGCAGAGATTCTTAGAAAAAGATTTTAAAAAATAAATAAAAACAGGTTCTACTGTTTACATCAGACTCTACAGAAAGACAAAATAATCCAGTTACAGCATCCTCCTTCAGGGTGTTTATCTCAAGTGCCGTCTGTGCGTACTTGCACATGTTGCACTCACATGTCACACACAAAGAAAAAGGTAGCCTCTAACAGTGTCGAATCTTGTGTTTGATAGCATGCTGAGTGAGTGGTTAATTTCACAGTGCTTTGATTTGCAGCGATTAGTCTAGTACTATATTCAGTATTCTTCCAGTTTTCCTGTTAAAAAAAAAAAGGATGTTTATGCTTCAATGATTAAAGTTTTGATACCACACAGTTGTTTTACATTCACAGTCATGTCACAGTCATACGTTTGTTGAATAAAAACTAAAATGTGTGCTATATTGTTGCAATTCTGGCATGACTATTTTTGAATTTCTATTGTTCCCATGAGTTTTGAGTTTATTTTTTGTTACCAACTCTCGGGATCTTCCTCCATTGCTTTCCATTTATTTTTGAAGGACAAATCATGCACAAAACCATGTAGATAAAGCTTTACCTTGTAAAAGCTTCTGTTCTTCACATGTATGCATTCGTTGTATATTATTTTATGAGGACTAATTGTTACATGAGTACAGAACTGCCAGTCCTGGTTTGTGTTGTTGCTGTTAACCTGTTGTAAGTTTTGTAAAGGGGGAGATGGAGTTCAAGAAAACCCCGTGACTCTTCAGAGATGGTAAATCAGACATGGGTTTATGCACACGACCAATAAATGATAAGCAGTAATGCCGAGCTCCTGCCAGGCTCTGCCCTGAGAGCTGACAGACAGACATGGGTGTCCAGCTGTGAGCCATCGGTCAGATGTGTCTAGTCACAGTGGGGCGGCTGCACCCCGATCACAGCTTCTCTGCCCAGGCACCGATTTCTTCTCTCTGTCCTCCTGATAACACACATGCCTGTCGACCACCTGTCAAACGGCTTCCTCTGATCTACTCTTAGTGGGCTTTGGCCAGTTGTCTGGTTCCGTCTCGGCGTGTTTAAAACGCATCAGGAGCAGCAGGCATATAAACATTGAACAGCGTAGCAGTTGTGTCTTGTCTTGTCCTAATGGTATGTGCCACTGAGATTCCTCCAGACTGGACAATGCTTCTCATGTTTACTTGAACCAAACCTTCAGACGCTGACCTGAGTTTTCATGTTCCCACTACAGGCAGCTTTGCCACTAAACACTCTCTTTGAAAAAAAAAAAAAAAAGAGAGAAACCTCAGTTACTCCACCACTGTCATCCTATCTTACTCTATCCCCAGCTGTCCACCGACTTTAAAGCAGAGAGGGATTGAATTTTTTTTTCTTTTCCTGGGATACATAATAGCAAATATTGCGCTGAAATTTTTTCATGAAACGCTTTGTAAAAGTAGAGGGGGAGAATCGTGAGCCACAGAAAACGGGGAAGCAAAGTGAGAGGCAGTACTGTGACCTAGATGCCACCAATACTTAGTGTTTTTTCTGACCTTTTCCCACTTCTGTTTTTTTATTTTGCAGCATGTACCAGCTCATCAGTTTTGTTTTAAAATGTAGCATGTATTCTCACAGTGCGGGAAATATTCCTTCATCAGGAAAAGCACTTAATGTGCAAGAAATTAATTTGCAGTATGCGGAAGGCTGGCAAGGTACAGTATTTCTTTACTCCAGCCCCATTATAGCTCATTCAGAGGCTTGTCTGTGGATGCTGCCAAGACTTTGAGTTATTAATCAAGCAATTATTCTTGACATTTACTTTAAGGAACTACCTTAAAGGGTGTGGGTAATCCCTTCAACTTACTGTCTATTCTTTTTTCTTTTTTCTTTTTTTTTGCAAGGCAAGTACTTTTGCTGGTTTTGCAATTGAAATTTCAGATTTGCATTATGAAATTAGAAAAAAAAAATTGCATTGTAAAATTTAAAAAAGTAATTAATTCTTGCAACTCTACATTGTTGCAGTTTAGGGAGCACGTTGAACAGTGGGCCCCTTATGTTTAATTTAAGCAACTGAATACAGAGTGTTAAAATGTATAAAAAATGAGGTTTCTGATTCATCTGTCACACATTTATAGCAAGAATATCTCTGAAGGAATTTTCACTAATAATTTTTTTATTTCCTCTGAAATGAGACAGAATATTTGATGTAAGTGAAATTATTCCCTCAAGCAGCAATGGATATCAAAATTAAGAGATGTAGTTGGACATTTTTATTATTTGATGATTACTCAGACAGTTGGTGATTTGTAAATATATATATATATATATATAAGATAATTGTGCACATTGCTTAATTTACAAACATAGTCTCCTGCTGCACTCATTAAAAAAGCTTTTTACTTTTTTTTTTCAATATGCTTTTTGGCTCTGATGTCAATGATTGCTTTCCACATTTTTGAACTACATTTTTTGTAGCAAAACAATTTGTTTAATTTTTATATCTGCGATGCAAAGCAGAACTACTCAGCCTTCCCTAGACAGTGTGCCATTTTTTAAAGGACGGAGGAAAAGGGTAAAGTCTGAGTGTTACAGTTACATGATAAACATGAGCCGATCCATGTTATAAAGAAGTCAGCCTCATGTTGTGTAGTTTTAACAGCTGCAGCGGGAAGCAGCATGGCGCCCTCTACTGATGTGTTTCAAATGTTCTTAGACTGACATTTTCAAGCCCATTTAGTTTGTGAATTCTGCAGCAGGCAAATCTCCAGTGTTTTGGAGACTTGAGCAAGCTGCTGATGGACAAATACTGGCTGCTGCTAAGAGTAGGCCCGTGTATTTTCCCCTGTTGAACAAACATTTGTACCATTACGGCGTCCTGGCACATGTGTTCTCCTGTGTGACTGTGTGTTCCCCTCTGTTGCTCCCATCTGCCCCCAACATCTACCCCCTCCACCAAATACCACTCTGGCAGTCAGGGGGATATCCCTGTTCCACTGATCTGTTAATGCCCACATAATAGACCAGTGCCGGTTCAGACCACTGTGACTGATGTGGGAGATCCTGTATTTCTGTATAAATGTATATTGACTGTAACCCTGTGAATGATGTAACAATTTCATTATTTGTAATATTGTCATTGTTTTATTTTCTAAAATGGAAAGCCCAAATTGACTCTCCTCAATAAAAAAAATAAGATCTGTTACGAAAAACGGAAAATGTGGCCAGTAGTTGATTTATTTATCACATTTCAACTATTTTTTTCTGCTCTAGACAAATAACCTTTGAAAGCCCACAGGGTTGTGGGTTATGGCATTAATTTTAAACCAGCTGTAAAATATTAAAAATTAAAAACACAATTAAGCAGTGGAAAAACTATTCAATAATCTGAATTTAATCATACCAAATTCAAATATTAGGATTATTTTCATTTTTTATAATGTAAATAAATCTTTATATCAAAATCCCCAAACAAATTTGGAGCAAGCTTCATTTGTTTGTCTGTTTTATTTAACTATTGCAGATACAATTTGATATTTTTATGTATAAAACTATTAGTTGCCATAATCTGAGTTGAAACCAACTACAATATTGGTAATTTCAGGATAACAAAACAAAACAGACAGAGAAGCATGTAACTGGTGTTACAAAATTATAATTTAAAATATTGCAGTGATGTAAAAACCCTAACCAAATGTAAAATTATTTTTATCACAATGTTAAATCTAATTAAATCAGAACTGTGCTTTACATTTTTCTATTTGTTAATTTATTTACATACAGTGAAAGAACGTGGAATCTTGCTAATTTCTTTCTCACTTTAAGTGTATTTCATGATTTCTTTATGAAATGGATGTAATATGAATGGGACCAGGGACAATGTAATTTATTTATAAGAATATAGTTTCTATTAATATGAATGCACAGATAAATAAATGAAACCTTGTGAGAAAGAAACGTGTGTAAAGCTTCATAATTAAGATTGGGCATTATGAAACCTTGGACCTAAATACAACTGATATTTGTAAGTTCAGAAAGGAAGAGAAAAAAACTAATATTTGCTAAATCCTACGCCTGTTAATTTATCCTTTATATCATTTAACATCTATAAAGAACCTACCTTAACAAACCTTATAATAGATGAACATTTAAATGTTAATCTTACCAATTATCGGCAGGTAATTATTCACTTTTTTCTTGTTGTGCACAATTTAATATATTAAATATTATATGCAATTAATCATGCTTAATGCATAGCTGCAGCTAATACATCGCCTAACAGTATGGAACTCCCCTGGTGGTAAACACAGAGTTACACATGAGCAATAAAAGTAGTTCATACTACGGAATGAAATCAAGCAGTGTAACAAAAAGTCTATTTAATATTGTTGCATATTACATATAAGAGAAGATAAAAGTATAAAAGAAATTAACAGCAAATATCAAGTGTTTTACAAATGGAAGAATGAAGTCACATTCACAATATAAAAGAATTAAAATAAAGGACTATAAATTGGTTCATGAGTACATTTGAAGAATTTAAAATGCATATCAAATTAGGAATTACAGCAAAAAAAGAAACAAAATCTAAAATACAAAAATAAAATAATCTAAATTAATTCATAAAAGAATATTATACTGAAGGTTATTTTAAACTGACAATAGAATTAAACTGCATGATCATAACTGATATATAAAGAATACATTAAATGCATCAACAGTTGGAATTATGTAAAGAGAAAAAAAAATTTCAACAATAGTCTATGGATGCTTCAAAAAATATTTTTGAAACCCCTTTAGCACTGTGATATGTTTGCTGAATGTTACTATGTTTAGTAACTGCTTAAATTTATTTATTTTTTAAAAATTACCTCGGGTTTCCATTTTGCTGTGGAAATGAGCTCTAGTAAGGTGAGATGAGCCAGTGGGGTCTTTAATGTGGAACGGTCTTAACAGTAGAGGGCAGGGGCTTGTGATTCTGCAACAGTAAATTATAAAACTGGTAGTCCAGTGGCCTTGTCAAAAATAAGAAAAAAAAAAAGTTTCCATCTCACTAAGGGACAAATTGCTGGGTAATCACAAAATAAAATTTTGCAGTGACCTAAAACAGAAAAAAGATACTGTACCAAGTTTTGGACAGTTGTTCAGAGCTTAGTATCTCGGTATTTCAAGGTATTTCATCATTATTTGTTTCAGGGTAACCTTAAAGACCAAACAGAACATTGATTTAAAACAATTTACTATCTTTCATAGCAATATGTTTTCTTACACTGAATAACAGAACAATTTCATTCAATATTTTTCACATTTCATTGAGCTCACACGAAGATTTGCAAAAGAAAAATCCTTGAGAAATAATCCAAATTCCTGGAGTTTAAACTTCTAATACACAACCATAAGAACATGGCTAACAAGTTTGTGCCTGCTTTCATGTCCACAAATGTCACATTGGATACTCATCAGAAAGGACTTACCCAAAGACAGCTGCAAATCCAGAGATCATTTTTGAGGTCAAATTAAACATTTGAGTTACCATTACTTCTCTTGGTGTTTCCCTCAGAGCCAGACTACTGCAGATTGCTTGATGGTTGTATGTCAAAAGCAATTTAGACCAAGGGTACTGCCGTCTCTCACAGCCTCAGTTTCTCAAGTGTGGGTCAGACTGCCTTCACCCTGCTTGGAGATTTTGAAACCTCATTAGCAGCCAACGCGTGAAAGGCTACAGACCTTGGCCTGACCTGGCGGAGAACGGCGCGTGCGTTAAGAGGTTTACCCCATGGGCAGGAGAGGAGAAGGTTCAAGAGTTCAGTGGGGATGGGGACCCCAATGGTATGCCGAGCCCTCAGAGCTGCTACCTTTTGACCACCCATAAGCAGCCAACCCCAACACCTGAATCCCTAAAAGCTCAGTATATCAGAGAATCAGAGAAAACCGATAGAGACTAAAAAGTCAGAGCTCAGGGGATAAAAACGTAAGACCAGGAAGAAAAACAGGGATTAGGCAGTGATCTGCAGCTGATGTTGTATTTGTTATTTAGGTAACAGAAATAATAAAATCAGGCATCAATCTATAATTGAAATGTAAGTTTGGGTTGTTGGCACAAATATAAAGATGCTATAAAGATGCTTTCAGTCAAATTTATATCAAATGATAAGTAGAATTTAAAGAGGATGGAAAGTTACAGAAAATTTAGTAATGTCTGTGTGAGCAACTCATTAGCCTTTATAACTTAATGAGACAAAGGGCATAATTTATGTAGTTAACTTTCACTTAGCTAAGAAATGTCTTGAGATCAACATCTCTTTTTCAAGGGAGACAAGACCAATAAGGAACACAAATTAGGAGTACAATTATTCTACCTATCTCAAAATACAATTTACATTCAATACTAGCATAGATTCCAACTTCAGTCAGTAGCTGGAGAATCTGTCCCGTAAAATGTAGAATAATTCAATAAAATATCTCTCCTTTGTAAAGCACAATTATCATTGTATAACCATAGTGTGTAAGAATAAAATATGGCCCATTCTAAGGTGATATCCGTTAAAACATTCATAAATAATGTTTCCAAAAAACAGAAAAATCCGAGTTCAAAATCAAAATTTTAAAACAAAATTTATCACAGCAGACGTTGAACATTTGAACACAATATTTTTCCTGCTAGAGGTATGTTGTTGAATACTGTTCATAAAGACAGTTTTGCTAAACACCTTTTTTATATTATTTTTTATATAAACATCACCACTTCATTGTTTAATCCAACATGTATCATAATGCATAATTCTATTCATTTATTGAGTGCAGAAATAATTGAAAACATTGCACTTTTCGTTAAAGTATTATATAAAAATAAATGCATTTTTTAATTAATATATTTTACATTGCTTTTTAAAGTGCCAGTGTCGTTTCCTACTAGAAACATAGTTATTGGTTGAAGCTAAAGGATGTCTGCCAAAGCCAGTGCTTTTAAGTACTGCCAGAAGCCACGTTCTGTTACTCCACAACCAAATTAAGAGCAAAGGAATAATGGCATGAAGAAAAAAAAAAAGCGTTCGCAGTATCTTTGCGATATCATAGGAATTGGACAAGAGCATGGACAAAATTCTGTTGACCACATCTGTCATCACCAAAACACTGGAAAACATGTGTGATCATTTTGCAGATCAAAGAAAGTTCACTGGTTGCCTTTGTGGTAACTCATAAACGGACCAATCCATCAGTTCATTTTAGCCAGGAGTAAATTCTCGTTTCTCATGTGCAGTTTTATGGAGGGCAGTGTTGATGTTTAATGTAGTTTTTTTCTATATTTTAATGCACATTTTTGTTGACTTGAGAAAACAAATATGTTTAGATTTTCTACTAGAAAAACAAATATTGGTAGAAGACAAGTCATGCATGAATGTACATTTGGTGAAGCAGAAATGGTTCCAGGATCGTATCGGTTTTTGTAAGTTGAATTTATGTGTGTGTGTCTATGATAAGGTTTCTAAAAAAACGATACATAGACACAACATTTACTTTGTTTAAACATTTCCAGATGCTTTTTTGGTTTTTGTTTTCTTGAAATTACAAAACTTCTAAATGCAACCAAGAGGACTGCAGAAAGAAGATTAAATGATGAACATTTAATCACAAATTATTTGTGCAAAAAAATCACATCTGAACTCAAATCTGATTTACACTGCAGTTTCTTGTAATAATTATAGCAACTACTAATAATAATATAAAATAAATGTTTTATACAAGAATCATTGTTAGGCTTTATTTAATTTTTGTGTTTTATTACTTATGTTGTAACAGCAATAACACTTGAATATGTTTATGATTTATACAGTTGTACAAATAAAAAGCTGTTTTGGGGGGGAAAATATTTTTTGCCTAATCAATGATATTTCCGGATAATGTTTTGTTTACTTTTTAAGACAGCATGGAAATAAAAACAAAACATAATCTATACAAGTACCATATGATTTATAATTATATAAAAATTATAAGGATGTGCATATATATTTAAGAGCTATGAGTATATCTACAAAAGAAAGAAACTCCACGCCAAAATAAAAATATTTGATCAAAAGTCCTTGTGAGCTAAACAATTTTAAAGGCAGCAGGTCAATGAAAATGTGCTATAATTGTGCTGAGATGAAAACTCTTTGTGGCCACCAAGAACATTTAGGACCAACACGGGTAAGAAAGGAAGAGTTCACAAACTCATGTTGTGTGGAAAGATTTCCAAATGGGTCAGAACTGTCACAAGTAATTTACATCATCTCCCGTTCCAAACACATGATGGAGAGTGGAATCAGAATGAAATAAGACATAGTCCTTCCTCCGAGCGCAGGGAGCATGGATCTGTTTACCGCACAACTAACCTTAATTGGAAAAAAGCAGGACCCCATGAATTGAACTATGAGAGTTTGGAGATAGTGGCTAATGTAATGCATACTGCTAAAATACCCTTTGCCTGAACCGATGAATTAAAGCAAATGTCAACAACTGTGCCTGGGCTGCAGAAAATTACACCCGGCTCAACCTCTATCCTGCAGTTTCTTGACATGGCCCAGCAGGTTCAGTAAATATTACTGAAAGGCTAATGCAGTCCTAGGAACTTTAAATAATGGCCTCATTTATGGCATGATCCCATGGCATGACAATAAAAATGAAGCAAAAATTAGACTTAATGCTGTCATTGACAGCTATAATAAAAAAAATGTATTAAAAATTTTAGTGCATCCTAGTAAATTACATCTCATTTATTTGTATTGCATCTAATGAATATTAATTGCATGTTCTCCCTGTGCGTGCGTGGGTTTTCTCCGGGTACTCCGGTTTCCTCCCACAGTCCAAAAACATGACTGTCAGGTTAATTGGCCTCTCCAGATTGCCCCTAGGTATGAGTGTGTGTGTGCATGGTTGTTTGTCCTGTGTGTCTCTGTGTTGCCCTGCGACAGACTGGTGACCTGTCCACGGTGTACCCCGCCTCTCGCCCGAAACGTTGGCTGGAGATGGGCACCAGCACCCCTCCCGACCCCACTGAGGGAAAAAGGGTGCAAGAAAATGGATGGATGGATGGATGGAATATTAATAGTTCCATGGGGCTGATGAAAAATATTAACAAATGCTTATGAGTAAAAATATGATTTTTCAAAATCAGGAGCAAAAATAAACATGCAGTTATGTAATGCCATGTTACTGGGCTACAGAGCGCAGTTGTCAAATCACAGATTTAGCATTTTCCCTACAACGCAGAGAGACATGTGAACTCTCTGTGACTCTGTTTTAGACTCTCAACTCCGTCTCCTTGTAATGCTCTTCCACCTCAGTTACCCAACTTGCAGATGCCACATCATTTGGGGTAGAACTAAAGACAGTGTCTTTCCCTCTTGCAAAATTGCTCAGAGGAGTTTTTCTTTAGGTTCAGATGCAGGTATGCCAGTAGCAGAGCTGACAGCATACAATGTATGATTTAGAGATGAGATTTATGTCAATTTCAAATAAATTGTCTTTTTATGCGTATTTTTTTGTTATTTTACTTTTTTTTTCTTTTTTTAGATTTTCTGTCTTTTGAGACTTTATGGATTATAGATTCTGAAAGTAGTCCTCCTGTGAAATGTCCAAAGTGACTCTAAGAATAGTGCTGCATTGCCCACCAGTGGCAAAAACAAAGAATCACACTATGTCAACGTTCAACGTGTTATATTACTTTTAAAACGACATGATTTCTTTAAGTCACTGTGGGGTGAGTGTGTGTGTGTGTGTGTGGTGGGGGGGGGGGGGGGGGGGAGGGGAGGGGGGGTTTCTGTTATGACTTGGACAAAAATAATGTGCTCATCTTCAGGTGAAAAAAAAAGTTATGGACATCCAGGCAGGTAAAAAAAGAGATTAAAAAAAAATTTAAAAAAAATACAATACAATAACTTTTAACTCAAGCAAACTCGTATCAAAGTATACAAAATAAATCAAATAATCGTAACCATGAAAAACCTGTATCCAAAATACGCTACTCAGTTTATAGAAAACAACGTCCTCATGACGCCATTATCACGTAACCATGTGACTTCCTCCCGCTGCGCTTCAATCCGGAAACAGCTTGGCTTGAACATCTGGACCGGGAAAATGTTTGACGCTGGAAGCTACAAGCTAGCATGAACATGACAACTGAGACAGAAACACCGTGTGTGCATCCACAAAGAACCGCGCCAGGTGGTGCTGAAGCCAAAAAGTAAGTTTTTCCTGAAGTGCGGATGTGTGTGTGCTTGCCTGTCAGCATGGACATTTTTACGTCCAAGCTCGTGATGTCTCCTCAGTAAAAGTCAACTCACAGTATCAATAAAATGCAGCCCCCTCTCCCCTAAAATAAATAAAATAAAAAAATTAAAAAAAATCACAGATCCACCTCCCCACCCCCATATCTACATTTCAATTGACTTTTCTTAAGTCGGTGCTGGTCTTTCTTTGATTTATTTAGTCCTTTTTCCATCTCTGTAGATAATTCCCACGTGACGTCACACTTTCTAAATCCGGATGCTCTCAAATATGTATTAAAAGATTGCATTGCGGAAAAAAAAACTAAAAGAAAAACATTAATTTCCAATCTACAGAAAAGTAATTGTTGGGGATATTCACATCTGATGATAATACTGTTGTTTTATCAGTGTTTACAAATACTTATTTTTTTATTTGATTACTCCATTAATCTAAAAAATAATCAACACTTGATTACTAAAATAATCATTTGCAACAGGCCTAGTATTAATAGTTGCAATGATTACAGATTATTTTAATTTAACATGAAAAAAACATTAACTGTCATTTGTTTGGTCAAATAACAGACGATCCAATGCAGCTGAGAATGGCGTTTAAATAAAGAGCAAGGGCTCCAAACGTCAGACTTATTACTTTTCAGGCACTAGCTTGATGGTTTGAGAAAGGAGATTTTTTTTTGGTTCACTTCATTTAGATAAAACATTTTAGCTGGCGAGCTGAAATGGGCAGAAGACCAGAGACTAGAGAGCCTTTGATAAAAAGTTCAAATATTGATTCATGTTACAAATCTGTCAAAACCTTTGACGAGCTGAGAATGAAGTAATAAAATTAAACTTTAAACTTTGAGTTAAATTTTGAAGACAACATGTAATCATTTTTTACATAGACATTTTTCAATGAATGTAGAATTTACAAGAGATGCTACCTAAAATATGATCAAATTTAACAATTCCAGTGTTTGGGATCTATCAACTTTGTCTTCCTGCTGATTTTAAATGCAGTCTATTTTGTGAATTAATTAAAAAATGGAAATAATATCTGCAGTATTTTTTTAAATTTGCTATTAGGTCTGTTCTTTTTTTTTTCTTTGCCAGAAATGATTCATGGTTTTTCTGCTCTGCTGCCTAGTTAAAAAAAAATCATTTTATAATTTTTTTAAAATCC
Source organism: Poecilia reticulata (assembly GCF_904066995.2). Classification (NCBI taxonomy): domain Eukaryota; kingdom Metazoa; phylum Chordata; class Actinopteri; order Cyprinodontiformes; family Poeciliidae; genus Poecilia; species Poecilia reticulata. The sequence goes on from NC_088834.1 coordinate 7,210,531, forward strand.
GTATCAAAACCAGAAGAGAGACAACATGTCTGTCATGGTTAAATTTTGGGATTGCCACAGAGGATTAGTATACATTGGTTGATATCCTGAAAATGTACATCAAAAAATACAACTCTCATGATTCTGTTATCAGTATTGACCTGGCAGTTATTAAAGTATTCTTTATTCTGTTTTTTATTTCACATCTAGGCCAGCCAGTTGCCTGCAACTCCTTAAATATTTATGCTCAGGAGCCACATCACAACCCCCAGGCTTTTACATTCGTACCGTTTTCACAATGTTGAAAAGGGCGAAGAAGATCAGGCTGAATTTAGATTATTGTCTTCCATTTTGTCTACACATTAAAAAAACATCATGAGTAACGGAAACTGTTCAACCTTAAAAGGCAGAATAATTCACTTGCACATGATACACACATTACAGGTTTCGCTGTAAAACATATTGTATTTATCACTGGATAACCTATCTTTTTCCTCAAAGCAGTTTATCAAGTCTGAGAGCTGCATGTCACAAGAAAGCCCTGTCATTTATCCAGTTTGCCACAGGGTGGCAGTGTTTGACAATTTGTCAATGCGTAAGATTCTGGAGGACAGCTCCCTCAACCATCCCCCCTTATCCCCGCAAGGTCTCAGCCTGTCTAGACATCTTGCAATTTTCCTCTTTTGTGAGAGCGAGTAGAGAGAGAAAGAGAGAGAGAGAGAGAGAGAGAGAGATTTTTAATACAAAGAAATTTAGTTTATCCACTGTTGTTTTGCCCGAGCTGATGAAATTTGTCAACAGAAGAAATGGGACTCAAATCGGGCCTCAAGGAGAAATAAGAGGCAAATAGGACATCAGTCAAGGCACGGTAGTAAACGTCAGCTGCTGTGTGGGAATGTTTTCTCCGCTGATCTCTGGTCAGGTGGAGACAGTGACAGAATATTTTAAGATGCAGCAGAGTGTGTCTTCCAGTCTCAACAGATTACTAGGCCTGGGTGTAATCCCAGGAAGGTCATAGCTCACCTTTAATCTCCTCCCATGTGTCATTATACGAGCAGTTCTAACTACAGTTCCACAAATGACTGATTGGAGGACATTATTAACATGGCACTCACACCACACCATCTCTTCATGACTACAGATGAATAACAAACATCATGTGATGATGTGCAGTGTATTATTTACTGGGGCCTCGGAGGCGTCGGATACTATGTGTATTTAAATTTGCACTGGCACAGTCATAATTTGAGAAGTAGAGGGATAAATGTGAAAGAAAGTGAACATTAAAAAAAGAAGTCTTGTTTTCATTATAAAAGCAATAAAAAATGCATGATTATTAGTTTTTGTTAAGTGCAAATAATTCATATAATGGTGGCATCAACTTAACTATTTCTATTTTCTTGTTATACCTTTGTGATTCATTTTCCTGTAGGAGTGTAACATTTTCTATCATTTGTGAAGTTTAATAATGTGCTTAATATTTTGAAATAATGAGTTAACTATCCAAGTATCAAAGTTTTTTTTTAGCCTGCTGAATTTCAAATATCTTTATTTTAATATGCAAGGAAACTGATATTTTGCAAACTGATCCTTACTGAAGTCAAAACATCAGACACTACATGACAAAATGGTACATTAGTATTTTCCAAAATAGCTTTTTTTCAAAACTGTGACTTTTGCTGGGTTGAGAATCCATCGCTCCCTTTTGGGGTAGAATGACAGTTGAGCTAAAGGGGTGAAGAGAGAAGAGGAGGATGATAGATAGAGCTGCTTTTACTAACACAGGCTATGGGAGATGTTTCATGGTATCTGTTTGCTCTTAACTCACTTTCCTAGTGCTTCTGCACCAGCCATTCAATTTATCTCATGCTCAGATGTCTTAATGCTCCTTACTGAGTAATGCTGGCACAAAGTCCTTAGAATGCATACATGTATTGTGGAGTTAGGCTTGTCTATGACACGCTGGCATTTGCCAAATAGGAAGGTGTTAAATGATAAGGAAGGTAGATGTAAGTGATGGCAAAACTCCGTGCTGTGACTCCCTCTATAGCATACATTAGATTGGAGTAAAACTGATGGGGACATTTCTCCTTTTTCTTCATTTAAGTTCAAATAATTGGAACTTTTAGAGGAGAGAGCAGGAGAGGTTAGGCATTTTATTTCTGGTTACGGTGCAGCAGTTCAGCCCCTCTATAACGTGTCTAGTAGTGATGCTCTTGTATCTAATCTCACTTTATTTACTGTGGCTGCTGTGAAGTGTGACCTAAAATATTCAGTCAAATAGCTGATTAGTGCAATAACAATTACACTGAAATGTCTAACTTGTAAATGTACCTTTCAAATATTTGTTCTGGGCACTTAACTATTCAAGAATAAATATGGGAAAACTTGCTGGTGTTTTTTCACATAAACCAGTTTGTCAATGATTCACTCATTTTGTTTAAAATAATGGCAGACCCTTTAAAAAAGTGAGAAATGCTAGAAATCCTCGTGCTTGTTTCTATTACACTGGGCAATCTGACTTCTATTCTAAATTGAGGCATGAAGAAAATGTATCCAATTTGTTATCACTACAGACAGTGAGGAAAAAGGAAAATGTCTGTCTGTATTTTTTTCTTTACAAATTCAAACGTTTACCATTTAAATAGAAAAATTCTTCAGAATTTTGCATCTGTATGTATGGAATAGAGAATCTTCTGGCACTTATTAACCATGTATTCCAGCCCAGGAGGATTGTAGTACATTCCAAAATTACTTTGCATGTCTTATATTCTTCAAAAACAGTATATGTGCTGTCAGTCCACAAGTTGTTGAATTAAGATTGGGGATTTGTGGTGTGCCACTCCAAAACTTTAATTATCTTGGTTTAAACCAGATGGTATTTGCTCTCTGGTATGTTTGGGATTGTTGTCTTGCTGAAACACCCAAGGCCATTTTGTCAGCACAGGAGAACAAGACCTCTCCAAGAGTTTCTATGTGTTCAAACTCATCCATGATTTCTTGAATAAAACCCAATACAATACATCACTAAACATCCCAATATCATGACGCTTGAGCCACCATTCTTCAAAAATTACAGTCCGAAGAACTCTTGAACTCCAATTTAATGTCAGTATTTCATGAATTGGTGAACCATTTCTCTTCCAGTCACCCAGTGTGGCAAGTTCTAACATTTTCAGCCCATGTAATTTTCTAAACGGTGAGTTTGGAGCTGAACATCGACTGATTTGTTGCCTTTTTGATGAGTAATTCTGAATATATACACAAATAAAGGTGGATAGCATCACTGACTGAACTTCGTATTTTTGTCAGAGTGAACATGTTTATTGAAATTAATGAAATAGTGATAATAGGGTCTACCAACCATATTTCATGTGATAGATTTATCTTGTAATCTTTTCACTGCTTCGCTCATTTTAAAGTAGGATTTGCCATATAAAAATTATGTCATAAGAATTTGCCACAGTGGTGTGAAAAGCCCAGTTAGATTTGTGATCAAATGTCTTCTGTAAAGTATTTTGGAGCAAAACGTAGAGCCGTTGAAGTTCAATAACAGCAGCACTACATAATGTGATATAATTTACTGCCACTATTAAGATAGGGAAGAATGGGTCAGCACAGTCTATATGGTTTCACTAACAATAAATACAGCAGATATTCTGTGATTTAATTTTGCAGTTCTTATTTTAAAAGCTGTAAATCTTAAGTGAACTTTTAGGTTTTTTTGGACAATATAAACATATTGATACAACCTGTCTTTTAGTCTGGCTTCCTTGGGGCGGTGAGTGCCGTTGAATAAACTGAGGACCCTGAGCAGAGAAAGACAATTAAACAGTTGTCACAGTAACTGACGGCGAAATGCAGATCTCAGTTAACACTTGGCAATTACAGCTTTAATTAAATACTGTAATTGCCAATTAAATATTCTCTGTTTTAATGAAAGTCAAAAATGCAAGTGATTATTGGTTTTAGTCAAATAAATGAATACGTCTTCCTACTTGCAGGACAGAGTTTGAAAACAATTAATCACAGTCTGGCAGTTGTTCCCTTTGCCCCTGTGGCACAAGTAAGCAGCAATAAACAACTAGACCCCTCTGAAGCTGAGCCCATGATGAAAACTCCCTTAACTTTAATAAAGCAAACAAAAATTGTGCAAGCAACAGCAAGAAAAAAAAAGCATATAACAAAAAACTCATGTATATAATCTAAACTGATGACCAAGGAAGTAGTGGGGCTGGGGATCACAGATGTGGGTTGGGGTGAGCACAATGTAAAAGTTGCAAAAGCACATTCCAAATTAAATGCCTGGCACAAAACTTTACAAACATAAAACTCAACCTGGTAAACTTTGACTTGTGGAAACATCAGTTTATGTCTGTGTTGGAGGGGCCATTATAAATTACTGTAAATATTATTAATTAATATGCAGCTTACCGGGTTAACAATTACTGAGTCTATTTTATGGCAAAATTAATTATAGCGTTTACTGAAAGCAGTGTGAGGTTAGGAAGTACCATGTAGGTTTAATTTTCATGAGGTCCATTTTAAGGGTGTGAAATCATCTCAGAAGATTTCAACTGAGGGTCAGGAAAAGGCCATACGTCAAGTGGAGGAGCTTAAGTATCTCGGGGTCTTGTTAGTGAATGAGGAAAAAATAGAGTGGGAGATCAATAGGGGGGTTGTTGCATCTGCAGTGATGTGGGCGCTGTACCGATCTATCATGGTGAAATGAGAGCTGCAAAGCGAAGCTTTGCGTTCCTAGACTCATCCATGGTCACAAGCTTTGGCCAGTGACTGTAAGAATGAGATCATAGATACAAACGACCAAAATGAGTTTTCTCTGCAGGGTGTCTGGGATCTCCTTTATAGATGGGGTGAAAAGATCAGTCATCCAGGAGGGACTCGGAGACAAGTTTTCTCCATATGAAGAGGAAACTCTGGTGAGGTATTCCAGGCATGTACCATCAGGAGGAGACCCCGAAGAAGGTCCAAGACACACTGGAGGGAGTTTGTTTCTCCCATGACCTGGGAACGGTTTGGGGTTCTCTTGGAGGAGCTGGCCCAAGAGGCTGGGGAGAGGGAAGTCTGGGTCTCTCTGCTTAAGCTGCTGACCCTGGAAGATCATGGATGAATGAATGGATGAATAGAGATGGTATCAATGAATGATTGTTTCTATTTTTAATGTTTTATTTGGTATTTTGTGTTGACTTATGCATTTTACTTGTTTGTTCAGGTGTCTCTTAACACTGTCTCTCAGTGGTTAATCTATGTAAATAAGGTTAAAAGAAATTCTGAAAGGTTACATGTGACTTGAAATATATAAATATTTGATCCCCCTGCCTTGTCATAACTAAACTCACCTGGGATTGACAAGATATAAAAAATATACTAAGCAACAATCGAAAATAAATGGAGTGAGAGAGGGGATATATTCTAGATTTAATTTGATAAATTACATCAAATTTGATTGTGCTTTATAGTAAATTTTATGACATGATGTCTTTAAACAGTTAGTTGCCTCCTTCTTTATGTAACACAGTACCACAGGATGCAAGGCCTCCATACATTTATTATTAATTTGATTCTGCAAGCAAGTTTTTTAGTTTTTTGTTTGTTTAGTTTATATGCATGTGCAGTCATGCTCTGCTCGCTCTACTGATTGAGATTGTCTCCTCTAAATGTCACTTTAAGTCTATTTATTACTACAACAATTTTACTTTCACAGCTGATTCAGAGGACGGGTACAGTACCACTCAAAGCACTTGACACCTCTCTGCATTGATGTGTTTGCATGTGTTTGTGTGTATCTCTCCACATTCAGATTGGCATGTGCTGACAGAACATCCTTGCACTTGCTGACTAGCTGTGGACAAGAGGGAGATGTAGCGGTCAGAAATATTTTCCTCCTCTCATTACATGTGGAGCCATGACTTTGACAGTGATCTTCAAAACAGGAAAACAGGCGGAGGCCCCCACCCACTTATCCTTGGTGATGGGGGTCGTGATGGTAGCGGGTGCCGGAACATGCTGTCTGACGTGGCAGGACTGAAGGACAGACATACGCACAAGAGAGGAGGGTAGAGTTGTATATTTAAAAAGAAAAAAAAAACAGTGACGCACACGTGTCACACCTCTTACTCAGGACTTCTCCTTGGCAACTATCTCCACCCGCTTCAACTTGTACCAATCAGAATTGTCTGTGTTTCTATCGCTGTCATTAGCTGTCTCAAAGTTAATGTGTCTTTGGATGAAATTATGCATTCCATGTGTGTGCCCGCTACGTGGAGTGCCCCGTACAACTTCATCTTCTCCTGGACTGATTTGAAACAGAAGCACATATTTTATGATGCTGCCAGCACAAACAGACTTAACCTTGGGTTTTGACACCACCCGTGGACAGAGCAGTATTTATATGGTGAGATCAGTGTCTGCTGCCAAACTCGGCGTGATAGAAGGAGAATGCCAGTTTTGTCCACTGTTTAGGGAGGAGAGAATGAAATTGCACTGTGGTTATTTTTGTCCTATCGTGCAGCACCACATAGAACATACACTGCCTGAAATTACACTGCCAAGTAGCACCTGGTCATCATTTTAAACCATCTCATAGCTGGACTTCCTGACCCCTGAGCTTCTGCCAGGGACATATTAATGATGATGTCAGCTGCCAACATGACAGAAGAGCAACATGTCAAGAAGCTTGACAAAGCATTAGTGCTGAGAAATGTAATTTGAGAGGTTTTCATGATCTACAGCATTGGTGTCAAAGTGATTTTCATTTTGGTCCACATCAAGATTATAAATGTCCTCAAAGGGCCAGATGGGGCAGAATTTATTGCTAAAATTACCTATTAACAAACTGTTACAATAGCGCTTTCTATGCATTTGATTTGTACTTCTGAAGGTTAAATAGTATTTACCATTATTCATAACATGTAATTTGGCCCTGCCCAAATAAAACCCGATTTGACTTGACTGATTAAACAATATGTAAACACACAACTGTTATCTTGAAGTTCTATTTCTGTGCCCCCCTCTGGAGTGCCACAGAAATATGGTGGGCCTAGATTTGGCCTCCATGATTTCAGTTGTAAACGAGATCTACAGTTTAACTGCAAGAAGGTACAGTTTGAATCCAAAGGCAATCATTTGTGAAAAGATTGAAGGATGGGTTCATTATCAGGGAAGGAGTTGTAAACAGAGTGATCCAAATGTGATTTGTGGTTTGTGAAGAGCAAATGAAACACCCTGGACTCAGATGTAACCAATCTGGAGCTGACCTCTACATTCAGATTGCAGAGCCAAAATGTGGCATAAACAACATGAAAGTCAGAATCCATTTCACCCTCTATCAGCATTGTAATATTTCTATTGCTGTAGCTTTTTTTGACATTCATTCTATTTGACGTCCAAAGTTGTGAAAATATTATTTCATATAATAGATGTTTCTTGCATATTTCTGGTTCAAACCATAAAATGACCTTTGACTCAAAATTGAAGAAAAAAAAAATGCTTCGTAAAAATCTGTCTTTGGTTCTGAGCCTGTCAATCACCACAGTTCTATTTTTGCTTGTGCCTGAACCTTGGGGACAACTGCCATAGCTGAGCTCAGTAAATCTGTGACATCTTCATAGTGGATTCTCTGGAGATTTGTGGAATATGGAGAATTTTAGACCCACTTTTTAGTAGAGCCTTAGGTGGGATTGAGCATTTGAACCTTGTCCTTAGCCACTCTTTATCCATGTTAAAGGTTATTGTATCACGCATTGTACAGACAGACATTGCTCTCACCCAGTGGAGCGTTCTTAAAATGTGTTGCAGCTTTGGAAATATATAGCTCTAAGCTATTTTCATGCTGTAGCAAATGCAAATCAGTCATTGCACATAGATTAAGTCTGCACACATTTAACAATATCTTCCTGCTGCCTTTCACATACCAAGTGAAAGTACGTTGCTGAACAGATAAAAGCAAACCAGCAAAACCATAGATTACAAACAGGAGTTTATTTCTCACTTTGTAAATCATTGAAAGCTTACCTCCATTTCTCTTCTTGTTTCTCCTTCCTGCCAATAAGGCTCAAATAGTGGCAGTTTATGGGCGACATGGACAACCGCTCATGCATGGCACCATCTTGTGGAGGACGACAAACTGGCCAGGACTGCCTCTGGGCTCAAGACATAAAAAAAAAAGGAGAAATGATTAAACATGAAGATTTCCCATAATGTTGAGAGGTTTCTTTCCCTCTCATCTAAACAATACTTTGTAAATGTTTAAGGACTGAGAAGACCAAGTGGCCATGTGGCACAATGATGTTATATGTACTTTGTAGAATTTGCCATTGGTTTACTAAGAAAAACAGCAGAAACTCAATTAATAGAAATACAAATCATTGTACATCAGTTAAACCACATCTGAGTTGCTATGAAACACCACAAAGATCATTGTACATTATCTAATCAGCCATGTAAGCTAACATTTTTACTTAAACATTTCTGTCATGTATGATGTGATGTCACATGCTCTTGGAAAACTTTGTATGTGAATATGTGACAAACTAGAATAAAGAATGTTAATACAGTTGTGATTTAAAGTCATGTCTGCTACATTAAACCAAATGACCTTATGTTGTTATGGTCTATTAATTGAGAAAGAGAATACATATAAAATAGTTGTTTAGTCACAATATTACTACCAAATACTTACGTAAAGCATGTGCCTTGCCAATAGTTTGTGTGTCTCTTGATTGAGCTTTGCTGGAGAAGCAGATGTTTTGTTAATCTTAACGTCATGGGTCAGACCATCTGTGTATCCTGAAGTATTGTCTGTCATGAGCTGTACCTAAATACACAACATACTAAGAGAAGCCAGACTGGGGGCAAAGACAGAGACTTCCCTTGGAAAGCTTTTCACATTGCCCTTTTCACTCACACTGTCCTGCACAGCCAGAGGGCTTCTGGGTGTTACAGGCTGTCCTTGGGTTCTGCTCTTTCTCCAAATCCATTGTGCATGTGTCTCAGTGAAAGTGAGTATGTAGCACAGAGACAGAGATGATGAATGACTGATAGTGATGTCACTCTCGACCTTCGAACTTTCACTCAAAAATTAAAAGGATTGCACCAGCAATAAATACAGTAAGAGATGAGAGATTAAGCGAGTCTATGGAAAGCTTGTGTGTGTGTGTGTGTGTGTGTGTGTGTGTGTGTGTGTGTGTGTGTGTGTGTGTGCGTGTGCGTGTGTGTGTGGGCGGAAGGTTACCGAACACACATTTTGATCACATTGTGCCAAATATAATTATAATAATATAATGATGATAATTCCTGCCATGTCCTTCCGTAAAGCTCCCTGTGAGTGGGGTCAAACTACAGTCAGAATATTTGTTAGTATTTAGCTTTAGTACCTGTTAGTCCAACTCCACACCACCACCTGGTACTGTTTAGCATCAGCCATGTCTAATGATATTTAGTGTGAATGCCCACAGCATTCACACTAAATGCGGGTTCCACTTCTCTGGTTGCTCCTTAAATTTCGCCACGCCTCTTTTTCTGCATACTTTGTGCTATTTTCACCATTCAACTTTTATTCTATTCAGCTTGGTCTCCTAATGCCGGCTATATCTCTTGGTATTCATAACCTTCATACTTTTTTATAATATTCAGCTTTTTATTAATTTTTCTCCCCATGGGGGAAACCGCTCCATCCTGTGGCAGAATTGAGAATTACAATATAAAATGTCCGTTGTGTTTCACAGTGGATGTTTCAGGTTCTGCCTATTAATTGCAATCAATGATCCAGTTTCAGAGCTGTCATGGAGGACACAAGGCAGTGGCGATTTTGATGTTGGGCAGTTTAACAGCTTTTATGCTGTTTAACACCTGGGAATAATTTGAACTTTTGACATTGCTTTTTTCATACTGCATGTAGCATGTTTTTTATAGTCACCGTGTTAAACGATGCCGCCAAACAAATGTTGATATCTCAGGAGCCTTAAAAGGCATGGATTCTTTTTTTTTTTTTTACATGTCATGGAATTTACTGTAACCCAGCATGCTAGTGGTAGCCTATTTGCTATCATTTGGTTTTTTTAGCTAGTTAGCTAATTTTGGCTTCTACCTGGGTTTTTCACACTGCATGAACTATTTCTTACCTTTCTTCAAGTCTTCAGCAGTTGGCTTCAAATGCTTTTGCCATTTTCACCAAAATCTTTCCGCATTGACACTTGCATTTTCATGGGAAATGCACACCTTCTAGTATTTTTTTCAAAGTCAATGTGCATCATGGTTCAATTTAAAGCCTTCTGCTATTTTGAAGCATCAATTTTCTGAGGACCTTAGATTTGAATTGGGCAGTATGGGGATTGAACCCATGACCTTGGCGTTATTAGCACCACGCTCTAACCAGCTGAGCTAACCGGTCATGCATACTGTTGGGTTTCCATGGATTTAAGAAAAACATGCATGAACTTAACAGGCTTTAACAAAAGTGCTCATATTCTAATGTTTTTCCAAAATCAACATGCATAATATTTGAGTTTCCAGCCTTTTTCTATTTTGAAGTTCTGACAGACTTCAGATTTAAAGTGGCCAGTATGGGAATTGAACCCATGACCTCAGTGTTATTAGCACCACACACTGAAAAGCTGAGATAACTGGTGATACGTAATGATGAGATTTTATGGATTTAAGAAAAACGTACATGATCTTACTGCAATGAATATTTGAGAAAAGTGCTCATGTTCTAATGTTTTTCAAAATCAACATGCATAATAGTTTATTTTCCAGCCTTCTTTTATTAACTAATGAAAGTTATTCTGCATGTAATTCTCTTATTTCATTTACATGGTGCCTCTTTACACCAAATACATTCCCAAACTTATCCATCCATCCATTTTCTTTCACCCTTGCCCCTCAGTGGGGTCGGGAGGGTTATTCCCAAACTTAATTCATGCTTATTAATTTTCTTTTGAGTTGCACAGTGCCTTGCTTTTGCAAGGCACTGTGCATTCCTTCCCATTGTAGTCACAAATCTATGTACTGAAATGTATTTTTCATTTTGATTTTCTGTTATAGACCAATGAAAGGTGTACTTTTGTGAAAAAAAACAGAAATACACAAAGGTATTGATTGGAACAGTTAAATTCTTAAAAAGCATAGCTAAAGACATGTCAGGAAAACCTAAAAAACCAATCAAAACAAAATGTTTAGCCTAGTCTTAAAAACCAATAGAGTGACTGCCTCATAGGGGAAAGTTAGAAGCTTGTTCCACACAATAAGACCCAGTTTACTGATTGCTCCTGCCCCAACCCTACATTCAGAAACCCTACAAATCACAATTATCCCCATATGAGAGAAAAGTTCACAATTGTAAGGTGTTTAGAGCTTTATAAAAAAATTTAATATTGGATTGGTGCTGCTACACACAAAATCAATGAGAAAAAACAATGAATATCAATGTCTCACACTTAATAACCTGATGAATACATATGCTTCCTCAATTGGTTCTTTCCTTAACTTCTTATATTGAAATTAGGAATATACATTTTTTCCAATCACTCCTCTTTTAGTTCTTTCAAAAAAGGTTAATGAGAATGAGGATGCACTTTTGGTGTCTGAATCCTAAGTTTTCAGGTAGATATTTCAAATCAGACATAGCTTTACCCTAAATCTAATAAAATAGTTTTAATGCATTTCGGCTATAATGATGCTGTGTCATTTTCTCTACATTAGTTCAACGTGGGTTGTGTTTCTTGGTCGTAGGTAAGCACTTGCTTTCATCTTTCAATGCAGCCATTGCCAGTGTGTTGGCTCTTTTGGGTACATCTGACAGATCCAAAGGGTTTTAAACAAACTCCGTTTGATAGTGCTCAAGGCATGACAACAGGCTTGGATGACATGACACTAGTGCTATATCTAGAGGTGGCAGGGTTACACTACACAAACGTAGGCAAGACACAGCCCAGCTAAACCCCAGTCGACACATAAACACTTCCCTAAATAGCACAGCTGAGAGGAAAGCTTTTTAGTTGCTGGAAGGAAATTTAAACCTTCTGTGAGATCAACTAACTACCTCTTTCACCCTGGCAGTTGGCATGGCCACAGAGGTGTGTGTTGGCAAATGAGTCGAGGAGGAGTTGTGATTTGACAGGTGGGATCTCAGTCCAGTAGAAAACAACATAAATGAGAAAAAATGCTGCAAATCTGTAAATTATTGGGTTTCATTTTTAGTGTATGAAAAGCATCCTTAATTTTTTACACTTAATATTTTATTTACTCTTTGGAGCTTTCTGTGTGCCATTTTACTTCTCACCTGCTTCCCCTCCTGCTGAGATGTGACACAGTTAGGAGGCCATGGTAAATTATTGCTTTCTTCCTTGGCACTGAAGGTCATTTCTCATGTTTTTATATGGTGGCTTTTTTTCACACTGTTCTAAATTCTGCAGCGTTTGCATCACCTTAAAATTGTTTACTGCTAAAGACAAGGAATAAAACATTTACTGCGAATTTAGTGGTAAAAATATGTTGTAAAGCGAAGAATTCAGGATTTGCTTTAAATTACTACCCAAACCATGACCTTGTCTTTTACCCAAGAAATACTTCAGCCCTCAGACCTTAACTAGGATAATAATACTTAAAAACAAAATGAGAATCTGTGTCCACAAAACATTTATGTTCCAACAGATTTTAAAAGCTGCACGTCAGCAATGTTTTGCACTGCAGTGACTGTGAGATACAGCACACACTGTTTTCATATCTGGGCTGCAAATGTCTCTTCCTAGTGAGTGTCAATGACTGCAGGCTTTTACTACATGCAGAGAGGTTCTAAAACAAAAATAAGTCTGACTCATCTATCTCAGCCTGGTGACAAAAATTTCAAAAGAAAGAGTCCTTCTCACAGAGATGAAGAAGGCCCATATGCCATGTGATCCCAGATTTGCTCATTTGGACATCACTGTAAACAGACCCAGCTGTGTGGGAATCCTGGGCACTCGTATCATTTAACGACATGAAAAACCAGGGATCATGGTGCTAAGCTGCTCTTTCCTGTAACTTTTTTAGGATATGGACTTTGTACCTTGCTGCACTGTATTGAATTACTCGCTGATTGCTGCAGAGATGATCACTGGCTGCCCTGAGCCATCTCTTCTACTCTGTCCTTGGGCTATAGAAACATAATTCTTTATCTCACGTCCTATCAGGGCAAAAGGCAAGGTGCCAAGAATCCCAAATGTCAGTGAGTGGCTTAGGAAATAACAGCTGCTGTTCCATCTTGAATGTCCACCGCCACATAGTGAGAGGTGTTGAAAGGGACATAGTGACATTTGCAACAGGGTCTTCTCAACTTCCTCTCGTCTCCCATCTCTGTTTCCACCATGCCACCAGTTGTTTCCTGCCCTGCTGTGACCATTAATCTACATACTGTTGGATACTAGGCTTCTTACCAGGCCAAACATCACGCTGTGTTTGACATTCATCATTTATTGATGGCCTGTTCTTTAATTGCAGTCGGAAAGAGCTTAGCTGTTCTGCTCTCACACTGGCTGATCCGTAGGGAAAGCCCTCCTACTGATTTTACTCACACTGAGAGCCGTACTGTTGACTTATAATGGTTGTACCAGGCACTGAAAAAAAATACCAACTGAAAAAAAATACCATTCAGGCTCAGACCTGTAAACAGTTTGAGTTTATTTGTGGAGAACATTTGTGTAACGTTGGCAGATGAGTAAAAGATCATTTTAGTTTGTAAGTGAGGAAATAAAGGTCCAAACCTAAATATATATGTATATATAAAACATATATATATATATATATATATATATATATATATATATATATATATATATATATATATATATATATATATATATATTATTTATTTATTTATTTTTTTTTTTAAAGCAGGGCACTGCTAAACTTTTACTGCATTTGTTCCAGTCTTGAATTGTTTTTATTAGAAATTGTGTATCCACCTGCCATCATAATGGTTCTTATTCGTATCTAATCTGTTTGTCTACATAACCTGCATGCAGACACCCCTGACAAGAGCTAGCCATCAAAGTAGGGCATTGTCTTCACATGAATCCACTTCTGAATGACATAATATGCACAATTTATGGCATTCAGTTTGTGCTGCTTTCAGATTCATTTGTTCATGTCATTTTTGCCACTGTAGATTGCACTAAGTGACTAATGCTTGAACCTGTATTAGTCATCCACTTGTAGTAGGGCTTTTTTTATTCATTGTTGTAATATTACTTTACAACTGCGAGAACACAACTACAGAGTAGACTTTCCTTGGGGGCAAAAAAATAAACAGTTGGCACATATAAACATATAAAGCCATGTAAAACATTGTTAGTATTCCGTTGCTGTCAACTAATGAGTTGTTCCTTTGTCATTCCAGATTGGACTTGAGATAATTAATGAAACTAGAAACTGATTTGTGTTAGCAAAAAATTGTTCCAAATATGCTGATGAATCCATTAACTATTATGCTGCTGAATTATGCGGTCCAGCAGATGTCCACATTCACCCTGTAGAACAAAGTTTGATGGTTTAAGGTACACATAGGCAAGTCACCTACAACTGCCATCTCTACTGCATATGAATATAAAATGCAGAGTTTCAGGTCTGATTATTGGTTGCAAAATCTGTCCAAATATTCACACCAGCAATGTCTATTACATTTGGTGATCTATTAAAAAACACACTGCAGATTTAATGCTTAAAGAAACTGAGATTTAAAAAACATATACAGTATTTTTAATGTGATGTGCTCTAGAGCTGCATGGGCAATTTAATTAATCAACCCTCTCTATCCATTTCTCATGTTGTGTAGATATTGAACACCTAATTTTAGCTGTCATGAATTTAAGCTAAAAATCATCTCAAATTTACTGCACCTAACTTTAAATTTCTTAAAGTCAGTAAGATTTAATCTTTGTTACTCTGATTTTGTGCTTATTCTAAATTTGAAATAGACTATGTTTCTGTAGCTTCATTAGTACTTTAAGAAACAATTATAGTTGTTTTAGAATGTACTGATAACATTATTACATTAATACATTTTATAATCTATTAATGAAGTAAAATTGTGACAGGCAGTGACTAATGTTAGATAATAATAATGCTATTGCTAAGAAAACTGTTACAATGTTATTCAGTAGAAGTAGTTTTATTTGTTTAAATTTGTTTTATTATTTATTTTGAAAGTGACTTTCAAGTCGTATTTGATGACAGTGAAACATACAAAAGATCTTCCAGTCAGAATTGGATGTCTCTGTTGCAGACATTCAATAATGGATTACACCGACAAAATTTGACTTGCTGTATCAATGTTTCTAATCCATATTTTACAAGAAAACCCTCCATAAGTGCTAAAGTCTTCCCATATTCTTCTACTTTGTATTCTTATTTCTTTGAACACCTAAAGGAACCATTTGTGTCTACATAAGGAATAGGCAGTGCGCTTTGGGTTTTTTATTTTAGTTTTTTTACAGACGCTTACATACATTGATTTTACAGTCGGTAGCAAAGACTCTCAGCTATAGATGTTCAGAGCAGAAAACATTTGAAGTACAAGAGGAGTGAGACTGTGCGTCAAGGTTCCACGACCTTGTTAGCAATGAAACAACATCATTCTTGATTTTCCTTATGTGCCCTCAGGTTTTCTATGGGGTTACCATTATGATGAATGATTCAAAGTTCAGCTTTACTGGATTTAAAGTACTACAGGGAATACATAAAACTGTTGATGATTAAAAATAAAAACTTAAGTTGTTTTTCTTGCACATTTAATGATAATATACTTAGAAATTGTCCACATAAAACTATTTTCATCAATGCACACTGCACTTGTCTAATATTTTAGCTTTTTAGTTTGATCTATTTAGGGAAGCTTCAGTGAAAGTTCAGCTTCTATTTATAGAGATACCAGGAGCATGCTTGAATTTGTACAGTATCTACACCTGAAAAAAATGCCTTCTAGAGCTACATCTTGATCTGCTGCACAGTTAGCATTTCCTTTGAAGCAGTCACTGCGTTCTGCTTAAATTAACTGACTTACCAACTGCAGCTGTACATGAAGTCAAATTAATCCCATGCCTAATGTAGATTAAAATCGGATTGTGTGAGTGGTTGTAAATGAAAGAGCACTGTGGTGGCAGGATAAACCACATGGGAGGATTAGTTTAGATTTCCAAGGCAGAGTTCAGAAAACTAATTTTCACTGAATGATGTGAAAAATGCATTACAATTGCATAACTAACAGACCGGATACTAATAAATGTTCGCAATCATGAAAAATATATTTATCCATTTCAGTTCACAATTGAGACGTGTCATTTGTTTTTATTATAACAGGCATGGTCATGTATTAAACACATATCAGGTATAAATAGATACATTTTCTTTCTTGTTATCTTTTATTTACTCTGAAGTTTATATACTTATGCCTAATGTGTGTGTGCTGTGAGTGTGTGAAACCGAAGTCAAACTTTTGTTTGTGCACACAAACTTGGCCAATAGATCTGATTCTGAATTAAGAAGTTACAACTGCTGGATAAAAGGTACAAAAAGGACTTCATAACAAAATGTCATGAAATGAAGGGAAAAGTATAAGGCAAGCACAGAAATTTGTAAAGAACGTCTTCAGGGTTTTTTGTTTGTGTAAAAAGTCTCTTTTTGAGCTGTTAGTTTAGCATTGTGAGGGCTATTTTATAACAAAATTATATGTTAGCCAAAAATGAAAAATTATTGCTGATACAAGTTGGCATAATTAGTATCATATTTGTTTATTTGTATGGTCTCAAATATAGAGAGGAAGCTAGAGCATAGTAAAGAAAAAAATAAAAAAAAAACAACAACCTGAAACTCAGAGGAACAACCTTAGTAGTCAACTAAAACTACACGAGTTTGGCAGATAATCCAGTGACGCTTAAATTAAAATGTGGGGCACATTTTGATTTCTGAACTAAGAAGTGACAACTGCTGGGTAAAAGGTACAATAGTAAAAGTAGGATCATGAGAAATATAAAGACAATTTCTTCATATAAACAAAAGTGGAATGAGGACACTGTGACAGACTGGCGATCAGTCCAGGGTGAACCCCGCCTGTGGCCCGGAACATTAGCTGGAGATACAGATAGGCACCAGCAACCCTCCGGATCCCACTAAGGGACAAGGGTGTAAAGAAAATGGATGGATGGATGGATGGATGGATGGATGGATGGATGGATGGATGGATGGATGGATGGATGGATGGATGGATGGATGGATGGATGGATGGATGGATGGATGGATGGATGGATGGAATGAGGACAGGAACAGACACTCAAGAACGGTAATATTAAATTTAGTTATGTTCCTGGGTCTTACTAAGCTTACTTTAGCTAGAAACGAAATCTCATATTTCTACATGCAAGAAAAAAGCAATCTAATCCAAATTGAGTTCGGAGAGGTAGTTCATTAAAAACTGGGTGCAGCTGTGAGGGAAGGGAAGAACTGAGGAAATGGCTGATAGGATAAAAATGGAATGTCAGAAAAAATCAAAACAAACACATGCATAATAAAAATCCAAACGCATCATGACAGATAATAGTCCTTTATTCCTACAGATATGTTTTTGTTAGGAAAATAGAGTGATCTCATTTTTTAATAATAATAATAATAATAATAATAATAATAATAATAATAATAATAATAATAATAATAATACATATTTGTAAATATTATTTTTTTAAACAAACAGCTGATAATATATTTTATAATGTAACGCTATTTTACAAACAGCTTTTATTACCTGTAATTTCTTCTCACTATAGGAAGTGACATCACATGTTGACAGTGACTTGATGAATCAGACACGCCCCCCTGGAAAAAGGAGAGGGCATGAGATAAACCGTGGTAGATTCGGAGGCAGACATTGGATTGGCATGGCTGTGTGCAGCTCAGCACTTCATTCTGCATCCACAAGGCTCCTGCCTGGGCATTTGGATTGTCTCTCAAACAGCTTAGAAATGGTGCTGGACAGCAAAGCACTGAGCCTGGCTTTGTTTTTACAGCATGTTGCAGGGCACTCGGAGATAGAGAGAGAGAATTAAGGGCGAGCGGGGGCAACATCACCACACATTTGAGCGATGCTCCGTGAGCTCTGTTTTTTTCACACCGTTTGGCTTTTCTGCACAAAGACTTTGGACTAATGGACGAATGCAGGAATGCAACTCTTTGCTTGTCATGCTTGAATTACTGTTCCATTTATCCTTTTTTGTCACAGTACTCATTGTCTTTGTCTATCACTGCTGCCAGACGAACTGTGGGGTAGTGTGGCGGACACAGCTTTCTCCTCAACCCCCCTCTCCCTTGTCTGTTTCCCTTACTTCTCTTCTCTCCCAGCTTGCTCGTGTTAATTTACCGCTTCTGAGCTACATTCCCCTTTGTGTTATCCTCCGTTATTCTCACTGGTTACTGTCAGGCTCTCGTTGCACATATAAAACAGATAGACTGCTGTTCTATCTTAGCAGCTTGTTACGTGATCTCCTAGAAAAGAGTTTTCCTCTGCTGTTCTGCCGTCACACAATTCCTAAGCTCTGTGAGGTATCTCTCTCCATAACATCAAGATGCTCATTCAAGAGAATTGATCTCTCTCACCCCCTTCACTCATCCCTTCCCCTCCCTTCTCCCAATCTTTTGCCCTCTGACCTCCGCCTTTTTGTTCTCAACCCCCATCCATTTTCTCTCTTTTGTCCTTAACCTAAACCTCCTCTCCCCTAATTCATTTGACCCTCTCGACCATGTTGCCATGGGTCCACTGGCTTCAACCTATCCTCGTTTTGCTGTCCTCTGTCTTTTGGACCTGGGGCGAAAACTGCCCAGCAACCTGCCTGTGCCCAGATCCTCACACTGTGGACTGTAGTGGCCGGGGGTTAACCCGTCTTCCTGAAGAGATCCCTTTGGATGTCCGGAGGCTTCTGCTAGCCGACAACTGGATACCCCGCATCCCTTCGGATTTTCTGGTTCTGTACAGTGACTTGGTCTACTTGGACCTCCGGAACAATTCCCTCTCTTACATAGAACCTGGGACTCTAAGCACTTCCTCCAGGTTGGTCTTCCTCGACCTAGGTAGCAACAATCTGACTGAAATCCCAAAGGGGACTTTTGGGGAATCCCGGAGCTTGATCAAACTGCGACTGGGAAACAACCCATATTTGAGCATGGTGAGTGAGGACGCCTTTCTGGGCCTCACCTCTCTGCGAGAACTTGAACTGGAACGTAATGCACTATCTACCCTAAAGGTGGGAGCCCTGAGTCAGTTGCCCTCCTTGCGGGTGGTGAGACTCGAAGGCAACCCTTGGGTTTGCAACTGCAACTTCACCAACCTGTTTGAATGGTTGATGGAAAATCGTCACAAGCTTCCAAATGGTAAGTAATGTCATTTTAGAAACAGCCCTTCGTTACTGTGCATTAGTCAGATAACGTAAATCTGAGTGAAACATTCATTGGTACATGGTAAATCCGATGCCATCACACTTCCCTGGCCTATTTGTTTCCTTATTTATTTTCCCAGTGGAAGAGGAAACCCCCTCCCCCTCCCCCTCCCTTGTTCTAATTTTGTCTCTTTTTTTTCTCCACCCCCACAGCCCTTGATGTGGGAGACTCAGTGCCTAACATGAGACAAAAGCACTTGTTTTTCACCGTGACAGTTATGTTTTACTTTATAAAATGTAATAGTGTTTAAAATTGTTTAATATTTTCTATGGCTTAAAAGAAACTCATGTGGTTTAGGATTTGAGTGTTCGTGTGAACCAAGCAGTGACCTCAATATTGCACGTTCATGAGATTAAACAATTTGTTTTTTGTTTTTTTTAACAAGATGCTTTATTATCTCTCATTTTCATGCATGCTGGAATTTAGGAGTAGGCAAACGCAAAGATTTTATTTTTCTCCAGAGAGAATAAAGACAATTTTTCCCATCATGTGCATATTGCTTTATCCTTGTGGATTTTTAGGCTGGCAGACTCCATCCACCAATGTAATTTAGCCGTGAGAGCTACGTTACATAACCGGATGGACATTTTGGTGGTTTTACAAAGCAGCCTCAGTGTGTGCATGCTTGTTCCAGAGGAACATGAAATATTAATAGCTCTTTAGGTAAAATCTCTAAACAAGGTTGACTGGTTTTAACAGCCAGAGTGTTATCACCCTGTATTAAAAAGGGGCTGCCAGTCTTCTCCATGATGAAAATGATACAAAATCATCTTATATTATTTCAATTGTAGATCCATTTATTTACTATTGTATTGTATGTGTTCTGTTACAAATGTTATTTGGGAGTTAAATCTGTTGTAGAACACAGATTATTTCTTTGCAATTGTTACAGACAGGACTTATCTCATGAGAGCAGGGTAGGATGTGGGAGCAAAGAAGCAAAAATAAACAGATCTGACGGCTGAGCAACACATGACTTGTACTAAGGGTGATAATTTTCACTTCAGATTACAAAAATGTGATAACATAGATTTTGTTTTTGCTTAATCTAAATGCATATTTATCTTAAATGTACATGGGTCCTCATGCTGCCAGACCCATTTAAGCTAAATGTACGTTTTGATGATTTAACAAAGCCGTTCTGATCAAATACCTTGAAAATATATGATGATTTTGGGGAAACTATCAGCTTTGTTTGAAAAAGATCTGCTTTCATATGAAGTCTGATTATTCATGAGCCAAATAATCTAAGGAGTGCTAAAGGTGTGTGTGTTTTAAATGTGGAAAAATAATTGCAGGAATCAGTTAAAGTTACACAGTAAAAGATGGGAAGAATTTCTAAATTGATTAGCATTTTAAAAGTTCACAAAACTATATAATCATTTCATCAAGCATATTACTCTGTCATAAAGACCTGTTTTCTGTCTGCAAGATCAAATTGGCTGAAGGTTAACGGTATTCTAATTGAATATTTTTGTGCTCAATCTGAAAATTGGTTTGGTACTTCTCAGGTCTTGTAAACTGCTGACAACCCACAAAATTAAATTAAATTACTTACAGACATATAGGCCATGGTGTTCTGTGCTATTGATTCTGCCCTTACTCTGCACTCAAATCTTTTTTCCTTTGCCACCTCGGGTAGGAAGATTTGCTCACACATTCGGTCCTCATGCTGCCAGACCCAATAAACATAATGACTGAGCTCTTAATATTGGGAAAATAGTATGACCTATTCACTGAAAAAAACTAACAAACATAAGAGACATGATTATACAATTACAGATGGATACTCATTAGTGAGTGAGCTTGATTTGATAGGCTTTGCAGTATGCGTTGCCTCTCTAACAAACTTCATCAGTTGATGGAAGTTAGCAACATATAATCTAGTTGGACAAAATCATGGAAATCTGTGTATGAGTTGAGTTTTTTTTTATTCTTGCACCATGACATATTAAAAAAAGTGGTCTATATAAGTCAACAGCTGAAATGTTATTTACCAGCAGACAGAATTAACTCTCATTTTAACATTGAATATTTTTTCTAACATTAAAACATTTTATCTCCAGCATTAATGGGTCTTTGAAATGACTCCTTAAAGTGTCTGAAGTTGCAAAATTAATAACGTTTTTAAGTGTAATTATCAGGTGTGTACCTGATAAGACTCCAAACAACATGATACAGCTGTGCACATGTATGAGTGACTAGTGAGCTTCTCAAGGCTGACACTTTATATCAGGAACTTAAAAGCTAATATATGGGCAAGATTTAACATGATAGGATAAGCTCTGAAAGTTATGACTATTACTCTTGGTTCTTTTTTTACCATTTGCACTTTACATTGTAGATTAGATTTAATTTTGCAGTGCAGAAAACAGAGATCTAGTCCTTACTTGTGCTCTAAGGAGTCTACATTTGACTCAGACTTGAAATCTATCACTCAACTCTCATGAAAAAAAAAACATTACTTCATGTAAGAATAGAAAAAAATAACCCAGTACCTTGACAGCATTTGACTAAATGGTGATTCTCATCTCCTTTGACTAGTGCACACAAATAACTGGTTATCATGTAGGAGTTCAATCTAATGCTTAAACACTTTGGGTCAATAAAATGGGTAAACAGCAACTTTCAGTTTCACCAGCTTTTATTCAAGGGGAGACATAGGGGAATATTTTAACCACTACAGTTTGTGTCTATTTATTTAATCTCTACGTATGTCATGGCTAATGTTATAGGGCATTTTTAGAACATTTCAAAGTCTTTCCTGTACTACCTGTTTTAATCAGGAGAGGTGTTTTTAAAGGAAGGGGGGGGGGGATATGAGCTACATCAACCTTTTTGAGCTAAATATGTTATAATTTTATTTCTTCATAAAAAACACACCTGGAACATTGCTTTGACTCATTCATGCATGTTTGAAGAATCCTTTAATCTCACGTGGCAGCTATAAGGGGGTTGCTTAACGCCTGTGTCTGTCCCCAGCTGAGGACCCACCCCATAAATCGTCCCTCCCCTGCGTCTCCTCCACACAGCTCCATCGGACTAACAGCAGCAGCAATTAGCAAATACCTGATGAAACTGCTGAGTTTGCTGAGCTTATCATACAAATTACAAAGCTCCTGTGAATGGTTGTACACGACGCCAATGGGCAATATGGAGAAGCATTGGTGTGATGACGTGCTTAAAGAGACAGGCTAATTTCAAAGCATCAGATATGGTTATGATGTGAAGTCAAAGTGTTTTTTGATATACAACATATTCATAACAACTGATGGTAGCATAGTTACTTGATTGTGCTACAAAATGGCTCCATATACCTGGAAAATATATTATACCCCCGTTATTTACTGTAGCTGATGATACCACCCACCTTGAAATTGGGTCTCTGTCTCTTTAAGAAACCCCAGCACTTTCTGACATTTTCCCTTATTTTAGAATTTTGAATCAATATTTATTTTTAGAATTTATTAAAAAATACATACTTACCAAGAGAAATCTGATCTGAAATTATTCAAAACATAAGCAGAAGGGGTTATATTAAAGGACACAAAATGGAAGGAGCTCTGGACAACATAGTGATTTCTGGGTATGTAAGTTGGGATATAAGCAAAAAGTTGAAATGACACTACCAAACATAGAACATAATAGAAATAGTCTTTAATGTCCAACACTGTGGACATTCAGGTGTAACAGCAGCATCAAAGTACTTCTAAGCGAACATACGCGTGTGCCATTATTTATTTATTTATTTATTTATTTATTTATTTATTTATTTATTTATTTATTTATTTATTTATGTGTTTATTAATTACAGATAGATTAATGAGAGCAATAATAAGTTGTACAGGATTATTGCATAAAGATCAGAAATGGCGTCTTCGGATCCAAGGAATATGCAACTGAGTAGGATGACTTGTTTTTCAAACGTACATAACGTGCATGCATATTAAGCATTACAAAGAAAACAGATCATTTACAGTATCTTTAATGATCTTTAATGAATATTAGTAATGAGTAAAATATTGCTAATGATTATGCAAATCCCAGAATGGATGTAAACACATATTGCTTTTGTTGGGAGCAGTGAAGAATATACAGTCTATCAGCTGCTGGGAGGAAGAATTTTCTCTAACAAGCCTTTGCGCACCTACAGTGCAGCACTATGTCACTGAAGAAGGTCTCCAGATTGTCCATCGGTCATGTTATTTTAGCCAGAGTCCTTCTGTCTCCCACCACCTGAACTGGTGGTGGTAGATCACCTGAACTGGTGGTGGGAGACCAGTTCAGGTGATAAACTGGTCTCCCACTGGAGGGAGCATCCGGGCACACCGCTGGCCTTCCTGATGAGCTTATTGAACAGCTTCCTCTGAGCTGAAAATCTCTAAATTATAGAACCCATATAGTATACAGAAATTAATCTATAGACATTCCTCTCTATAGGACAGAAATAGTTGCAGCATTCTTCATAAGTGCCTGCATAATATAGCAGCTGCAGAGTCTCTGCAGTAAATCCAATTCCCAATTCATTTTTCACTTCTTGATTTCCCTCGTGATTTTAACTTCACAGCACAGCATCCTTTTCTGTTTGTGTCACCGCTGGTCAGAATGATGGATGGTGAAAGATAGTTGAAATTTTTGAATTTCAAATTATGAGCAAAAAAAGAAAAGCTGAAAACACAGTTCATTTTTAAATAACTTCAGTTAGTCTCTTGTGTAGCAGTGGATATAACTAATTCTTTATTTAAAGTTGACTCACAAGTCAATTAATCTTTTTTGTATTTCTTTCTAGGTCACCATGTAAAAGTTTCTTTTAGCCACCAATCAGGTTCATGAATGTTTCAGTGGAAGATTGAGTGTAAACATGATCCACTGCTGTCTCCGGTGCTCTTGGGTTAAGGATGAACAAAGGCCATGTATAATTCAGACTGACACAGTTCTACAGCACATTGGCCAGGGTAATTGGAGCTACAGCTGCCTACAGGGCAGGGCAGGCCAATCTCTCTTGGGAGATGGCAGATTGGGATTCAGGCCCATCATGGTGTTGCTATCAACACTAGTCATGACCCGAACAGTTTCTCTGTAAAGTAGCAGTTCATATGACTACTGGGGTCAAAGCCTGAATTTTCCTTCACAGCCTATTGGGTTGCTCCTTTGAGACCCGTTTTCACACAGCACAAACAGCTCTGAAAATATGGTGTCACTGACCAGTTCTACATAGCACAAACATGAAGCTGCAAAGCTCAATGCGACATCTCTGGCTATCTTTACCACCCATGGGTATATGATGTGAAAATATCTGTTCTATTAACACAACCTGACAGCTTGTTTTATCTTGGCCTAATTTAATGTTTATTTAAAGTTTGGATGTGAGAGATGGTGCTGGCGAGGGAGAGCTGAGTGGGAAAAAGGTGGACAGATTTACAAAAAGTGATAGCATCATGTGGTACATGTTGAAAAGCAGGGGAGGATAATCTGCCACTTTCAGAAGTAAAACACATTATTTCCATGGATGCCTGTGGAAACCTGTTTGAACATTATTTTAGTTTTCTTTATCATGTGTTAAAAATTCAAGGCATTTTTAGCATCTGTATTTATGATCAGAATGAATTATGTTATTTGAAAATAAAAGAAAAAAGTCATTTTTGGATCTTTTAAATATGTCTTCTGTTTGTAGCAGTCAGCATGCTTTGTGGTTTAATGGTGACTAAATGTGTGTATGCTTGGTGTAAGGTTGCTGAATCTCTCCACAGACGGAGTTCCCTTATGAATAATTCACTCATTTCCCCGAGTCGCAGCAATGCTTCTCTCTTTGTGCATACTTTGCAAATATTACTCACTCTGTTACCATCCATTCTTTTTCTAACTTGAATGAATCTCACATTTTTTCAAATTAGGTATTAGATCTGTTTTTTTTTGTTAGAACTGAAGAACTTTTCCTTTTGACTCCAATCATGTATGAATGATTTAAGTCTATTGACATTTACCCATATGTTCAAGAGGTTAAATCAAGTATCATAGCTGAATGGTTGGATTATTAGAAAGGTCGCTATACACTTATGTTTCAAGTGTTATAAATGTAAGCTCAACTACATTAACAGGAATGTAGGACCACTGTTAATTGACTTGTTCAGAGATTAATCTGGAGAGATAGGGTGGCGTTAAAGGGAGGGATGTGAAACGAGGCAGCAAGGTAGATCAATCACGGCTGAGACAGGAGATAGCCTATCCTGTTGACTGGCTGCAATCCTAAATGTAATCTATCAACTGTTCGTGCCAAGACTGAAACATATCTGTGTGGGCAGACAAACCTGAGAGTGTAAGGGCGTGATTTGTATTACATCACTGAACAGTTGCCTGCTGTAGTCTTAATACTTGTCATAACACATATTTCAGGAGTAGTTTATAAACTGCTAGAGTATGACATAGTTCAAAAACTTAGTGTATATATCATCAATTTGAAAACTTTTTCCTTTCAACTTTGATAAGCCCTTAAACCCATCATACTTATTTTTGACTTCCATGACCAGAGTTAGGATATATACACAAAATAAACATGAAAGAAAAAGCAAGACGGCTGACACAGCATTTACATGTTCAATTCAACGTAATATGATTCATATCCTTGGTAAATTTAGATTTTAAGTACATTTGTGTTCACTCAGCCTGTGCATTTCCCCTGAATAAAAAGGATATATGTGTGTCAAAGTTAGTGGTGGGACTTGATTAAAACTTTTAATCAAAAGTGGTTGAGACCATGATAGCTATACCATGATAGCTAGTAAGTTTGTGTAATGTAGGGTCCATGAAAAGAAAATCAAACATAGACAGAGCGCATAGATTCTAGCCATATTGTTTCAGCTTCAACTTTGGCAAATTAAGGAAAACACATACAATAACTTGGCAAGCTATACAAACAACAGTGTTGGCTCTGATTCACTTATTCACCTTTTATTTTTATAGAAATATTTATGATTTATGACTAAAATGTAAATAAGTTAACATATTTTGACAAAAACAAGCTACACATAGAATCTAAATTGTTTTGGAGAAAACGTTTATAGCTGACCATAAAGAGAGAGAAGACAGAAATAATGTAAAACGTCAAACCCATCATCTGTTGGAGAAAAAAAGTTTTTAATTCAAATATTAGTAAAACATACAATGATGAGACTTATTTGTGCCATTCTCTATAATCAATGAACGCATTTTTCTCACAAAACAGCTAAATGCACAAAATTCTTACCCTTTTTATTGTGTAACTAATTATAGTGTTTGCATACTGAAGGCAGTGATGAATACAGTTTTCACCAGATAAATTTATCTCCTTCAGTGTGTAGGCCCCCACACAATGTCTTCTGTCCTATGGCGATAGCTTTATTGGTTGTATGTCAACTTTGTTTTGGTTTCCCTGAGATAGAGAGATATATGAGCTGCTTAATGGTGTTCAAAGTTGGGTTTCGCTTTCTGCTTTGGCTCCGTTTGTTTTTCCCTGAGATTTTGCTGCTCTAGTGTGACAGCCACTAATGTTCTAAGGTGTTGAACAAATAAGATGAGCTCTACGGGAAAGTGCCTTAAACTGTAGGAATGGTTATTATTTTTTTTATTTAATTTTTCTTTCTTTGTTCTTTTGTTAGTCCATGTTGTTAGATGCACTCACATTTTGCAATAATCTACTAAAGGTCTTTCAGCTGTTTTGACACTAAAATCCTCTTAAAATTCTGAAATACCCAATATGGGGTGTTGGGTAATTCTGATGTGGTGTTGGTGGCCTCTGAGATAAGTCGTATGTCTTTCCTTTGCTAATAAAGTGAGCAATGAAGTAGGTGACCTTCTTGGTAATTTATGGTTGTGTTCACTTTACTTTGAAATTTTGAGGGCCATTTATTCATTTTATTTCGCACATCAGACTACATCTAGGTAGTTTTTAAACCATTCTCAGGCTGGAAAACCAGAGAGAAATTTAGTTAAGATTAAATTTCCTCATAATAAATAATGTACGTAAATGTAGCAAAAGTAATTTTTATCTGTTTGTCTTGTTAAAATCAGGTCAGTCAATTCTGCTCTAAGGAAATGTCAAATAATGGGAAAAGTTTTTTTATGTTGTTCATTAATGTCAATTGTAGTCTTATTGACTTATATTTATTATAGTTTTATTTACTTAGTGTAATATTTTCTAATCCATTCATTTGCTTGCGTGTTCTTTTTAGTTATCTTTATGAATCTGTTACAATTGACTGTAGTAAAGGAACCTTTAATTAACATATATTTGGGTGAACCTTTGTAAAAGAAGTTCACCCAAATGGTTTATCCTGGTTTCTTTTCTTTCAAAACAGAATCACTGAAAGGAATTTTAACACCACTATTTACACCTTTACACCACTATTTACACTATTACGAACGTTTATTTCTGCATTGACTTTTACGTTTTTTTAAACCAGCTAATTAACACCTTAGTAGCTATTTCTTAGCTTCTGTTAAAATAATTACTCTACCTTTATTATGTAAAACAAATATCTCCAGGCATACATTTGGATTTAGATCTATGCTGCGAAGTCAGGAAATATTTGTAAAGTAGTCAGTTTGCTGTGTGTCTCAAATGAGACTAAATTCACTACAATTTAGGGCTGGAGCAATACCTCGAGTGATTTGGGTATCTCAATTATTAAAATTCCTCGAGGAAAATTCATCTGCCTCAAAACTTTGTTGAGTTATGTTTTATTATTTAATGCACTGTGTTCCGGCCGGGTCATTATTTGCGTCACGCAGCGCTCTGACTTCCGCCTGAGTTGTTGATGAAAGTCGTTTCTTTATTATTAAATTGGATGTAATTTCAGATTTTTGTATTACTTTTCTTCAGGTTAACTTCGAGAATGAGCTATTATTGTTATTTTCTAAATTACAGAGAAGTTATTGTTAGGGATGCTCAAATGTGAAAAATTGGACTGATGTTGATATCCGATAGTAATACTGCTAAGTTAGATTTACTAACGTTTTATTTTATCTGTTTGTTATCCGATTACTCGATTAATCATAAGAATAATCGATAGACCACGCGATTACAAAAATATTCGTTTACAACAGCGCTAATCTGAATATCCTCATGACAGCTTGTAATTATGAGAAACTGTCATTATAGTCTTTGCTTCAGAAGGTCACAATTGCAAAGAACCACAGCTGTTGGGTAATTTTCTAATCTGTTAGTCAGTCCAATCTGTTTCAGTATTGTGTAATGTTAATTTTGATGTCTGCTTGAAATTAGAGATGAGGATGCATTTTATTTTTCAACATTGCATTGAGACCAAACTTGCATCCTAATTGAAGATTTGCTTCAACAGAGAATTAGTGTGCACTTTTGTCCCACCAAGTTATTACACCTTTTTTTCTCAGGTGAACTATATCAAATAAATCCAATTTTATATAAGAGGAAAGATTTGAAATGGTTCACCGTGTTGTTTTTCTTTCATCACAGAATCACTGAAAAGAATTTTAACACCACTATGTACACCTTTAAAGTGTTTTCCCACCAGCCTTTTCGTTAATTATCAACTAAACTAGAGTTGTTCACATTTTTTTAATTATTGGCCTGCTTTAGATAAATTATAAATAGTATGACAAGTTAATTCAGTGACACCTATCGAAGCATTACATTCCACAGCAATAATTTTGTGTAAAATAGAAGACCGTGCCGATGTTTCTTAAAACGATTACCTCTTACTCTGAAGTGTCGGTGGTGTATGTAAACATTTAAATACACCACCACCAATTCCATATACTTTATGAAGAAAAGTTTATATGATAACTTTCCTTTGTGCATTTAGGATGCAGAAGTCTGTAATTGACTGAGCTCTCCATTTCAGCAGCAGCTTCATATATGAGGGGTGGGATATTGTCCAACAGTGATGTTGCCAGATTTTTCTGTCTTCTACCACTTTCACTGGGCCCACACTCCAAAGGACCACAGTCTCTCTCCTCAGCAGTTAGTTTTCCTGTAGTATCAGTGTTGTGGATCCAGTCTAGCTTAGTGTTCAAGTGAACATCCAGGTTAGAGTCCACTGTCTCTCTGTTCACCTCCTGGATTGTTGTTGCAGTTGGTGAGGTGGGACTGAGCTTGTGGAAGTCCACCACCAGCTCAGGATACACAAGTTGGTTATCCCTAGTTACACAGTCTAAAAGGCAATTATACCAAATACTAAAGAAATGCATACAAGCTTGTGGATCTGAAGGAAGCCAATAAATATATTGTTTAGAAAAATTTCTTACACATTATTATTTTCTTAACATCTATATATAATAATAACTCTAAATCTAACCAAGCTACATCAGAAAAGTTTTGTCTCCTTTGATATCCGATACAGAAACAAAAGGTTGTGTATTTATACAGCATATGTAAACATCTGATTTTAACTGTGTGTATGAAATATACAAAAAGTGTCACCATGTCCCCTTCCTGCAATCATGGGTGCGTGACGGTTCCTGTTCCCTACTAAGTGAATGTTAGATGAGATGTAAGAATCTATTTTGTATTAGGGGATTAGTGTCACCAACTTTTATCAAGCTCTTACAGAGTTCAGTTACAAACCTTATTAATAGTGCAGCAAGTTAATCAGAGGACCACGAAAACCAATTCCATGATATCACAAATGTCCATTATGTCTTTTTTCCATTGTCACAACATTTAGGTGTTGAATGTGCATTTACTAAGCTTTACAGATTGCACAAGCTGCTTATTTCATTCTCTGATTTTTGTTATGTTTTTTGTCTTATAAGGTTCTCACTTCATTTATACATTTATACAATTGATGCTAAATAGTAACAGGAACTGTTACTGAAATTAAGGATTGTAATGAAAACTTATGCAAAGAATTTCTCGTATTATCATAAAAAAAGAAATGCTTTAAGGCTAACATATGTTGTTTTAGAAATTTTATCTATTTGCATGCCCAGCAACAGTGAAAAGTAGCCACCCACATTGCAAGCCTTTATACAGTATCTGCCCACATAACTACAGCAGTGTTTCTTATAGTACAATGCATTGCCAAAAGTCTTCTCTGTGCTGCATAGAGCATTGTGTTTGCAATGTTAAGAGTGCATCAATTAAAGACTGTTGCCCTGCATTAAATACATATGTCTAATTAACGCTTGTAGCAATTTAGGCTCAAAGGCCAACAGAATTGTCGGTGCAACCAATTGAATGATATACACTGTAAAACTGACCTTGATCATTGTGCAATTTATTTTCATAAATCTGTGGGATAAAAAGGATGCAAAGTAGGTGAACTGTGATTCTGAGTCTAATGAACACTAAATATTCATTGATCCATCCTCAGATTTCATGCTGGATATGAAAGCAGCCAAAACTACTGTCAAAACAGGTGGATTTCTGTGGAATGTACTAACCAACATAACATATTTTCTGAGCAATTTTAGTTGTTAATAACATAGTAGTGTGTTAGTAATACACTACAGGCTCCCAAAATGAGCTGATCTAAAACTACCTAAAAATTAAATAAATTACTGTTTTCAGTTTATTTCACAGTATGCAACCACACATCACACTCTTCCAGTGAGAGTAAGTGCGTACCTGCTGCCTTGCTGTGGGTGGGCATACTGTAAACCCAAAGCAACTTTAACTCATAATGTCAAACTAGAATTCCAAGTATTTTGTACAAGCAAGAAAGCTGAACCAGGGATCTTTTATTTTCTGCTGGCTACTTGAGCTGAAACCTAATCACACTGACCGCCATTCATTATATCTGGTGATTTAATCCAATTCCTTTTCCTGTTCTGTTTCAGGGGTGGAAGGTATGGAGTGCTCCCTTCCCATGGATGGCAGACGTGTTTCTCTGACACAGCTCTCAAAGGACAGCTTTCGTGAGTGCCAGGCCACCCTAACTCTGACAGACCTGCTCATCATCATTTTTTCTGGCATCTCTGTGTCTGTGGTGGCCATCATGACCAGCTTCTTTTTGGCTTCAACTGTTCATTGCTTCCAGCGCTGGAGTAAAGGCACCAAGGGAGATGAAGAAGAGAGTGAGGAGTAAAAACGGTTTCCTTGTAGGGACGTTTTTCCTGGTTCTCCAAACTAGTTGAGGACACTCAAGAAAGTGTGTGGTCAGTGCTGTTTCCTACTTGGTAAAGCTCCAGAACCCTTGGATCATGGATTGGTACAGTTACAGTCAATAGATGAATATACATATTATCTAACAAAATACATCTCAACGGAATGAGGTTTGTAAGTATACCACTCCATGTGTTCAAAAATTCTATGGGGATCATATTTTTGTCTGTGAAAAGTCAAAGTTTTTGGCTCAGTGTCAAATATTCTGATGAAAAATAATGAGGCCAAGACTATGGCTTGTATCGAAAGAGAAATAGATTTCACTGGACTACTAACACATAGGAAATATTTTTCTTGTAGTGCTGTCATTTTTGTCTTAGAAAAACCAAAAAACTAAATCTAATGCTGATCATTCAGCTTTGGAATCTGAAATTCTGTAAAGAAAGCTCAAGGCTTTTGTGAATTTTAAAATCATATTCACTGGAACTTAATCTATGTAAAGCAGGACACTTCACTGACCTAAAATATCTTATAAAAGGATGTCATAATGACAAGTGACCTCAATATTTAACTGCTTGTAATGTGATATGCTGGCATATCGTATCATTTAAAGGTGTCCTGTCTGGATTGCCTCGTTTGCTTATATTTAAAGGTTGCTCTCAAGATATGAAGAAGGTTAATAGTGTTGCTCCTTCTGAATTAATCATAGGCGGAAAGCTTAACAAGAAGGGTTTGGTTGACAGTTGGTCTTCTCAAACTTCCAGCAGTATTCATTATATAATTACAAATTTATGTACAAAAGTAAATGGCATGTAATCAAAAAATAAAAACAAAGAGCATACTATGTTCATTAGATTCATGACTGTAAACTATGTAGAGAAAGATATTTCTAAAATATATACAGTATAGTCTTGGAAATTATGACAAAAATATGGTATTAAATTGAATCTATTTAGTTACTCTGTTGATGCACTTTAAACAGTAAACCTAATTTTGGCAGGTATCTCATTTAGACTAATACTGTCTTTGCCAAAGATTAAGTTTCAGTAGAAGAAAGAAGACATGGGAGGACTTTGTTGTGGATGGCATGCTACATAGAGAGGCAGAAGTAGCTTCATAATAGAAACCAACTTGCACTTTGTAGAAACCCTTTGTACTCAAATAATTACATCTCCAAAGATTCACAATTTCTTCCTGTCAGTCTTTAGCATCTTTCAGATCAGAGTTCTGTGATAAACACATAAACACAAAGATCCCCTTATATCTTCCTTTGGCATTCAGGTCCTACAAGTTGATTTGGTGAGCTCATGGGTTACGTGTGTAACTCAGCTCCAGTTACTTGAGCAACGCACATATGTATGTTGAACATTTCTCTTATACCCAGTAATCTCTGAATTGGATCTTTTTTGTGAGTTACAAGCTGTCATAATACAGTCAGGTCTTCAAATACAAGCAAAATTGCAGTGCAGTCATGCTTAGCACATTTGTGTCTGTCCCAGATTATACTAAACATATTTCTCAGATTCAATCCAAACTGGGGGATCATCACAGTGTCCTATAGCTGCCCCATTTCATCTTATGCTCATCTTGGCTCTGTGACTATACCTTCTCAGGTGGATCATAGACAAAACAGCAGTGGGTCACCTTTGACCTTATTTCACTTGGGCTCTTTAAGCTGATCATGAAGAACACCGGTGGAACACATTTGAGCCTGACAGTCTGATCTGAAAGGAGCTTTTGACCAAATCAGCAGTCTTCGCTCCTTAATTTGCAACATATGGTTATTTCTTTTACAACAGCCAAAAGTTTGGTCATTTGGGAAATGGTTTGTCTTTCTATCTTCAACATAGCTGCCATTTTGTTATTTATTTTTACATCTGTTTATAAGTTGTCTTTCTCAAGAGTATACGACACAGCTCAACTGACACAGAGAAAAAGTCACATGTAAACACTTTCTCCACTGGTCCTGCAGTCATGATGGTGCGACACACTCATAGCTAATAAAGCAGAGTCCTGGACACTTTTTTTTTTTTTCTTGAATTTGCATTTAGTGTTTTCAAATCCTCAGTTATAAGGACTTGAAATGCACAAAAGCTGATTTGTAATTATTTATCATGTTCTTGTAATCATTTGTAATTCAGCAAACTGAGATGTAGCAAAAAGAATGTCAACCAGTGGATATAAAAAGAGCCATCCATATATTGTGATCATTTCTGTGCGGGGAATACAAGAGGAAAAAGAGACACTTTTTTTTTCTCGTTAGAAGGAATTCAAACCCTAGATGTGCAGCAGTCAATAGCACATTTTGCAGAAATGACAAAATATAAATGTGGCCTTATTCATTGTTGTTGTTTTCCAATAGGGATTAACAAAAATCATATGAGTCATAGTACAATTTTTCAAAGGATGTCTCAAATCATATAACAATTGTTGTAATCTACTTGTAGTGTTGATGTATGTATTCATATATGCGCCATATATGTCCCACATTCTAACAACAATGGCACTGTATGGTAAAATTTCAATTTATGGATATTATGTATTGCCTAAACATGGTACACACTGATTTCCCATTCTGAATAGAAATAATAGACACTGACCTTCTGCTAACTCCTGCTTCTGAAATGTCCATCAGTGTAACAGACTTGTCAGCTTTGGGAATTTATCAGATGTAAAAGCAGTGTTCCTTTGGAAACCAAATAATAGAAAACAGGAAAAGGAATTACAGGGGTTTGGGAGATAATGCTATATTCCTTAAAACTCAAAACATCTGGAAGTAGGGAAGGATAAGGCTAATTAGATTGAATTACCTCTCTGTTTTATTACATTAAAGGTTTTTACCTTGACCCTCTACTTCCTGTCTGTCAAGAGGACATCCAATGTTTTTTTTTTGTTTGTTTTTTATTTCCAGGGTTGAACATACATTTCTGCAGTCACATTCTGTTAAATTGTTTGGGCAGTTAGATAAATAGAAAAGTGCTTCCAGTTTTAACTTTGAGTACATTACTTACCAAAACACAAAGCTAAGCCAGATTAATAAAAAAGAGATGTGGCCCCAAATATCAATACTTATGAGTATATCCCTGCAAGCAAATAGTACAAAAGTCAAATCCAAGTCTATTGTACCACATGTGATATTTTGATCAGAACCAAACTGTTACTAATAGCCAGAGCTATGTTTCTCTAAGTCGTTCCAGCTGAATAACCTCACTCTAACACTAAAAATTCCTAGGTGAAGAAAATTGGAAAACCTAGCAAGATTACAAGCAAAAAAATATTCCTTTTATACCCTCAAAAAAGTTAAAGTTAAGTGAGTTAATTGAATTTATTTACAAATTATAACCTGCTTTTTTATATCCATATGCACAAACTGGTGTGAAGGGATAACAGGGAGATTTTTTATACATATCATTATTATTTGCAACTACTGTGTAGTTATTGTATATTGAAAATACTATGTTAGATTAGTTGTTAGAATGAAAAATGTTAGCATGACATTTTACTTTCTCTTACTTATTTTACTACCAATATCAGTACATTAGAGCATGCACTGTTAAGTTACCAACTGGATAATTTTCAAATTCATGTCTATTTTTCTATTACAGCTTCCAAAATGAAGCATTTACTTACATTGTTTGTCCCCTCTGGAACTTTCTGGCATTGCACATCCCTGGGAAGCAGAAACAGTGGTGGCTGCTTTTGTGTGGCTTATCTTGCATAAAATACCAAAATTCTTGTTGTGATTTGTCAGACAAAATGTCAGAATGGGTCAAATCTAAATTATTTTGACGGAAAAATGAGTGACGACACTGTTGCTACTGAATGCAAATTTCCAAATGTCAAACAGACACTGTCAAACAGACTGTATGTGTAGCTGTATATTGATGTTTGGTTAAAAACTGATAGTAATAAAATCCTTTCTCCTGTCTTCATCTGTGTTTGCTCCAAATAAAATTTACTTACACGGTGATACATGAAAAATCTAGGTAGCATTTGGCAAGATGTAGCACTGAAAGAGAGAAATGCACTTTGTGTTATAACAATTTTTATGTTGTGTTTACAATGTTCCTCAGCAGGAATCAATGCAAGTTAAAAGGCATCAGTATGTTTCATTTCACCTGTTTTGGACAACAGTAGAAATGATCATTTTAATAAAGTGGCAGTTGGAAAATTTGAAAAAGAACTCTGTAATATATGTGAATTTCTTCCTCTTGTTTCCTTGGGTTTACAGACTTGGCTTCTCAAGGCAGCAGATAAATAACCCTCATCTGTAAACACAGCACAGTGTGTCATTTCACAGAGCAATCTTATCACTGCAAATATGCAAATAGCAGTAATATATTTGGAAAAGGTGCTAAAAAATTACACTAATAAAGAAAAATGTCATATGAAATTGCAGCAAGTATCTGGAGTTTCCATGTAAATATTCTTGATTTAGTCTGATTTGATGCAATACAGAGTAACAAATGAATGTCAGTCGTCACCCAATGCCATTACATTCGAGCTTTGCAATTGGTTGTGTTTATTTTCTGTTCAGTAGTAGCCCGTGATTCACCCATGTGCAAAGCTGCACACATATGATGGCAGATGTTTGTGTATTTTTCTTCTGTCACGGAGAGGATGCATTTGGAAATACTATCCAAGCATGTTCCCTATCTTATTGATGAGGGATGAATGCAACATCAAAAATTAAAGCCACACATCATCATAGTCTTCTTTTCTAAAGAAGTCTAAAGTCAAGAGACTGAAGGACAAAAATAACTCTCTCCCTAAGGAGATGCAATGTTGGCTTGACACTGAGCAAAATGACAGTACTCGGCAGAACAGAATCACTTATTGGAATTCCACTAAGGAATTACAACAGTGGATAAGGATTATCATGCACGAAAGACATCATCGTACTGTGCTCATGCACCGCTGAAGAGAGATGTGTGAGGATGGTGGTCGTGATGAGGATTCTCCTGCAACCATTTACCTCATTTGGTTGTCATGGCTACACAGCCAGAGGCTTTTGCTCTTGGACGCTGAGGCAGGAAGAGAAAGAGTGAGGGATTCAGGGAGGCACAACCCTGTAGAGTGCCTCACTCTGGTCATCAACTAACTAGACCTGGCAACTAAATGAAATACATACATGTCACAATGTTGTTCACACCCAATGTGAACAATGTGTGTGTGTATATATATATATACATACATGGATGCATACATCATCCATGTATGCAGGCATGGATGATGAGAATATATATATATATATATATATATATATATATATATATATATATATATATATATATATATATATATATATATATAATTCCCTTCTCACCCTCCGCGGGTGGCCTGTTTCATCCTCTGAGCTCGGGTCCTCTACCAGAGGCCTGGGAGCTTGAGGGTTCTGCACAGTATCTTGGCTGTGCCTAGAACTGCACATTTCTGGACTGAGATGTCTGATGTATATATATATATATATATATATATATATATATATATATATATATATATATATATATATATATATATATATATATATATATATATATATATATATTCTCATCATCCATGCCTGCATACAATTGTTCCAACAAAAATTGTTCCCACGGATGAACCAGAGTTGTGCAGCTTCACAATATCTTGGCTGATTTCATTTGACTTCCCAATTGTGTCAAACAAGTAAGCAATATGTCCCAGGTGTGGCCTTAAAAAATATCCTTGGGTGTACCTCCAAGAAACTCAAATGCATCTGTTAACCTATAAAAGGTTTCCAAAATCATGATTCTCATTGCCAAAAGAGACAGTAATCATTCTGTATATAAATTACTGAATTGTGCCATTTAGCAGTTATTTTAACTGACCTGAAACAAC
Source organism: Poecilia reticulata (assembly GCF_904066995.2). Classification (NCBI taxonomy): domain Eukaryota; kingdom Metazoa; phylum Chordata; class Actinopteri; order Cyprinodontiformes; family Poeciliidae; genus Poecilia; species Poecilia reticulata. Next base: position 7,247,906 of record NC_088834.1, read on the forward strand.
AGAAGTTTGGTCTGATTTAACATCAAAATGTATTTATATTCAACTATCTGGTTTCACATGTTAATCAAAATTGCAAGTCATCTAACATATAAATTAATAAAACAATGAAATAGTTAATCCCTTGAATATTGTCACTGCTGTAGCATTTGTGCTTTTATTTACTTTTGGTAAGGCAGGAAGCAAGCAGGACAGAAAGGAAAGTAAATCAACACCTAGACAGGAAGCTTTGAATGATAAATGATCTGGCATCTTACTGTGGAATTAGAGTTTGAGAAGAAGTGAGTACCACTTCAAAGATTTCAAAGATCAAATGGGGCCACAGCTAACGTCCTCCTGTGTGTAAGTAACCAAAATAAGAACATTTAATTATGTTTAGAGAAGTGGGAATTCAGGAAAGAATTGCACAAAATGTAGATTTTGAAAGAAAGAATTCAGGAGTATACACAAGTCGTATATTGATCTCTTTAGGGTATTATTGTTTTTGTAGTTTTCATTATTTTAAGTTTGAGATTGATTTTTTTTTAAAAAAACCCAAATGAAACAAAAGTAAAGAAGACACTTTTTTTTTTTTCAAAAAATCAATTTCCTAAATGAACAATAGTCATACATCAAGTGCTGTCCTTGTTAACAGCTTTATAGTTTCTGTGAAAGGAGGAGAGACTCAAATAAAGTCCTTGAGAGCATTCTGCAACTTCTGGATGTGTCCTTGCCCCAACACACCTGAATCAAATGGTTGAATTGTCTTATCATCATATCATTCAGCTAAACGGAGGTATGGTAATGAACCAGGAAAAAATTTATATATCACACTTGCCTTGTGATTTACTAGATTTAGGCACCTATTCAGTAAAGTGTACCATTTTAGCATTTTATTATGTCATTGATCTTGGTGCTTTTATGCTTATCATTTCAAATCAGAAAACTGCATTCCCATACTCTGATCTTTACATAGAGGGGTAAAGATTTGCATAAAAAACACAGTTCTTTGTCCCTTTGAAATGTCATTTAAAACAAAGAATGATTGAGGTGAATCAGGGACAGTACAGCTGTGGGCAGCCATGAGCATCAGTGCGTGTTCCCGTAAAAGTGTTCATTCACTGCATCTGAAGAGACAGTCTGGCAGTTTGGCAGAGCCAGTTATCCTCAGAATGTAATCTCCAAGAAAATACAGCCCACTGCCTGTTGTAAAGCTAATGTTAAAAGAAGAATTAATTAAAAAATGATGTGCAGTTTTTTGGTGATTGTATTATTTTGTTTTTACCAACTATGTCTGAGTGAATTTCTGACGAATTTGCATTCTGAAATTACATGTCTCTATGACTCATGATTGACTGTCTAAAGCTGAACATTTTTTAAAGCCAAATGACATCACATATTTCCCATATGCACAGGATGGTGAGGGGGAACGGGTGTTACTGCAATCACCCACTGGGGATCAGTTAGTGATTGTCATCACTCTGACAGATGTGTGTTTGGAGAAATTCATCTGGTGTGGTAAACACATTAAAATTGAATGAAGAACGAGTTAGCTGCTAGCACAAAATGGGAGGAGGGGATAGATGTTTGAATCTCTCATATACTGACTCACTCACTCAGCAAATGAAGTCAATATTTGACACATAAATAAAGTTTTTTGCAAAAAACTACATTTATATGTGGTGCAACTAGCGACGTATCTGAATTGCACTTAAATTATAGTAGATGTGGGCGAATCGATCCAAAATATCGACAATATAAATACCATGTCGGTGTCAGTTTTGGATCAATACTAGCGTATTGATCAACACTTTAGCTTCAGATTCACTCTTGAAATTTTACTTTATAGTTTTTCAACTCTATCTCAAAAAGATTTTGTTTTGATTTGCTCTCAAATGCAAATTTTTGCATTTGTAGGTAAACTTTGTCCAAATTCTTTCCTAGGTTTGACCAAAATAATTCAAAGGAAAAAACACAAAAACATGAAAATCAAAAAGTTTGATGACACATCAAACTGAAATAAAAATATTAGTCTCGGCAATCAGGGTCCTGTATTTATTTAGTATCGGCTTGTTACCTAAATATGTAGAATCACAAACTTCTACTGTCTAGTAAAACATATTTGCATCTTTACCTGCACAAGTTTCTGCCAAAGACAAGTGCTTTGGCAGAAAATACAGAAGCAGTTATGTTGCTTGGCTTAAGAAATCAATCAGAGGCTTTACTGTAAATACATGTGGATAAAGATTACTTATATCCCCAGTCCAGTCCAGAGCTATTATCTATTTTGTCCAACACACCAGAGTCAATTGAATGGCCCTTTGCCAGGCATCTGCAGAAATGAATGACATGCTAAGGAGTCATTTAAATGCAGGTGTGCTGCAGTCGAGCTCTCAGTGACTGGACTTGGTCACTCCTGTCCGATATAAACCTGAAAAAGCAGTGCTGCTCAGTTTACTCCTATTTATTCCGTTATTTATTATTTCAATTTCAGAAATGCTTAATGCTAAAAACAGGGATCTGTGAAATCTGTTTTCAGTGGTTAGTTTTCGTTTGTTACCTTTGCGAGGAATTTTTGTAAAGGTGAAAAAAATAAAGAGCATTTGCAAAATTAACTAGTGATTTATTATAATTTTTACACTTGTCTATGTGACCTACTTGGAGTTTGTAGATGGATAGGGCTTAGTGAAAAACACAAAAGCCACAAAAGTAAGTACAAAAATACATCTAAAAACAAAGAGTGAGAAAGACTCACAGCTGCACTTACTGGAACATCCTCTTTCACTACAACCTAAATGTCAAGGCAAAGTCTTTGGTCTGATGGGATTGTAATCTACCATCTATTGCATTTTCCATGTAGTAAACAGCAGGGCCCTCCTGCCTTTTAAGCCACCTTTTCCATTATATCATTGTTTGTTCATAGATAAAACAACCTTCCCTCGTGTGTCTTTTTTTCTACAATCTTGTCTTTACATTGTCTGTGTACATATTAGTGAATATGTACCGAAGAAGAATGCATGCAGATGGAAGATCTACAGGCAGTGACGTCTAAAGCATCCATCTGGTTGTCGGACATGCATCTTCTGTGTGTCTAGAGGTGGTAATTCAGATTAATGACTCAATCAATATCTGTCTCAATAGACTTCTCCAGTATATCCTTGATGGTACTAAAATAGAGTAGAGTCAATTGACTTTTTGTATATCAAATAAATAAATCACTCCATTTTATTAGTAACATCACCTAATAAAGTTTTGGGGGCTTTAAATTGACCTAAGTTTGAAAAATAGGCCACTCCACCTAGAGAGCCAAGTGTTTCAACATTTTTCAGTTTATGATAGACCTACATCTTGTTTATTTTTGGATTGTTCCTGATTAATCTAGTCAATGGTTGAGTTTGAGTTGGTATTTTGATACATGATGGCAGTGAGGTATTGAACAACAAGCCTAATTACATAAACAGGTTTTAAATCGAAAGAACAGGACAAGATTTAGGTTCTGGATTAACCTTGACATAAATTCTATTGAAAATCCATTGATTGTGCATTTCCATTTCTTTTTGCCACAAAACCAGCCAATTTGAAAGAGCTTCACAAATTCTGAATAGAAGAAATGTAAAGCATTTGCCAATAACTTGGTTTTGGTTTCAAACAATAATATGGTTTCTGTTCAAGTTCCTAAAAAACAAACGGGTTCACCAAACATTAGGTGTATAAATCTGTGCCTGTATGAATGTATAGATTAGATTAAATCCATTATTAAATCTATCTTCTTTTCACTGTTGTTGTTTTCTAATTTTAAAGTTGTTTGTTTTATAATCATTTTATAAAAAAAAAATCAAATAAAAAAGCTGTCCAAAAATGTCTTTAATGTAACATGACACTTATGCCTGTCATGAATATATGCAAACATCTACTACCGCTCAATACACTCTTGTCTGGATATATACTAATTACTCCAGGGGGGCAATAATTACTCTCTTATTTCTGGACATGGAATCCCTTAGCAGTTACAGATTGTAAATTTCAAAGCTAATCTGCTGGACTGGCATTTCTGGCATCAAACTGAATATCTCATTTACAGCACCGAGTGCAGATCATCAGTGGTTAACCCTCTGATGACCACATGGTGATAACTGTAACTCATCAGATCTAAAGTGTTGGAAATCAGTGTTCATTTCATTTCTAATTACTTAGTTGTTTCTTTAAGTGGCAGCTGGCAGAACACTTTGGAAATACTTCTTTTTGTTTTTCTTTTTTTTTCAAAACTCTTTCTGTTGGACATTAAATGTGAGTGGTCAGAGGATCCAAAATTAACATGATGATTTCTTTCTAGATGTCTTGACAGGAATCTGTGACAAAATATAAATGAATGATCTTTTGACAATTAATAGAGGTTTAACTGCAACATCTCCAGTTCTTAATCAGTAAGTTTTCAGATCTTTACTGAGGCAACCTGACTTTGATGTTGTAAAATAAAACTGGATGATGTATCAACCTTTTCCAACATCCATTATTATTTATCACTAAAAAACACATTTGATGAACTGTATTCATTGTTTACATTAATTGTTACAATGTTAATATTTGGTGCCACTGAAGTGTTCAAGTTAATAGGTACAGAAAAAAGATATCTGCGCACTTGTAATTATATCTAAATCGTAGAAACAAGTTTTTATCTTGGACGAAACTCCAGTTTCACCACTGATCAGAAGCTGGTAAAAGAAAAAAACATGATAAATGTGAATGTAAAACAATAAAGTATTTAATTTGATCAGATTTCAATTTTGTTTTTCTTTCCAAATAGTTGCACACATTATCTTATATTAACATCTGGTGTATCCCTGACTGTGATGCTGATTTATTAAGACTATAAAGCCTGATGAGCTTTTAAATCCTTGTTGCATTCTGAGTGAGTGGTGGGGACTGTATATAGAGAGGATAATAAGTAGAAAACAGGATGGGCAGGCAGTAGTCCAGATGTGGAGCTCTGCCCATCTCAAAGAGCGTTCGAGCACAGCAGATGGCACTCTGCTATCACAGTCATGGTTCGGATTAGTGTATGTGAGAGGGGGCGCAGAGTTGATGGGGGACTTTGAGGGAAGTCCACATCTGTTTAGATTACCTAAGCAAAGAGTGGGATTGAAGGACCATGGGGGAAACCAGGCATCACTTTTATTGGAGGGATAAGAAATAGAGAAAGAAAATTACAATGGGTTGGAATTTAGGATTATTAAATTGGGTTGGTAATGTGATCTTAATTAAATAATCTCATTTTTTTCCCCCTTTGGACGCAAGAATGTTGAGAAGGAAATCTGTAACAAAAATAAAGAAATGCTATGACTCATGCTGCTCTCATTTGCTTAAAATAAAGACAAAATACTTTGGTCAAGTTCACATTCTTTGATCGTCAATGCTTTTATTTTAGGGGAGTAATTTCAAATTTGGGGCAATGTTCAGGTAATTGTGACCAGTTACTTTGAGACAGTACTTGCATGCTCAGCAATCACTGCCAGTTATCCTAAAGCAAAGATGAGTTGATGCCTTTCAGGAACAGACAGGTTGTCACCATGAACAAAGGCCTCTATTTATGATTCTCACACAGGTCATGACAGATATAAGCACTTTTCTCACTTGTGTGCATAACTGAGCACATTGAAAACCCAAAACATTCTCCCTAAGTGAAACACACAAAACTGCCCCCAAATGACTCTCTGGCTTGTGTTTTACTAGCCACCATTTTGATAATGATGTATTACATGCTTATTTCATCATTTATTCATGTCTCTTGTGGCATACATGCATAAATAAACAGCAAAGCAACAGCCCTTGGCATTCCCTGCCTTTAATCCTGACCCATCTCTGCTAATTAGAGAACAAATCTGAATACTATTTTCCTTTTTGAGCACATGCTTTAAATCAAAATACCTCACTGACTTAACAGCAAACTTGGAATATATGGAATGATGGATGTGCCAAAAAATAGAAGCATATATTTTTTTAAAACAAACATTTTATTTTAATTTTAGCTCAATATCATGTACTCTGTAGCTCATCTTACCCACTATTTTTTTCAATTTGTATTTTTTCACCATGATTTTTTTTTTCTAAAATGCTCTATCATTGAGCCACAGTTAAGTTCAATTCCACATCACTCTAACCACACATAATCCTGATCCTGTAGTGTGCAAAAATTCTACTAATTATTTTTCTTACCACACAGGAATAACAACAAATATTTTTTACTGAGAATAATATGGCTAATTGTTCAAAAATAATATTTATAGAAAGGAAATTCTTGAATTTGCTATATGGGCTTAGGAAAGCATCAGTTAATTCATGTGTCTTAAAATGCTCTAACATAAAAGAGCAGTTGATTCAAGACTTTCAAGAAATGCTTAATTAGACATTGGAGAATTGGGTTGCAAATATTTGTCACTAGATTATTCATTTCTTAAACATTTTTAATTCAAAGAAGTTAACTAATCACTACTACAGATAGGATGAGAAATAATAATAATCACACTAAAATTAACTCGGCTCAGAACTAAAAAAGCTAAATGAAAAGAAATTTGAATAAAACTGCTCTTTAAACAAATATAGTGGATAAATATGAAAATACTTTATCATGACTTTTCATTTTAATTTTTCAAAGTTTAATTTTACCCAGCTCTACATTACTGCACTATTTAGCCTCTTTCCTGGCACTGTTTTTTTTTTTTTCCCAAAGGCAAAAACAAATGACGACTTCATTATTAAGTTGTTAGGTTAGGAAAGCAAGGTGCTTTCTAGTGATTGCTGTATTAACATTAACAAGCGCCACCTGAGAGATTTCACTTAATTATTTCATCTAGCAGAGAAACCAATCTACTTGCTGTGACAAAGAATCCTGCCTGAGCTCACGGATTCACTTTACTAATTAGATGCATATTATGTCCTTGTAATAAAAATCCATTGACACTCAAACAACAGATCCGAAGCTGTGTTAGAGTATGACTTTATGGAATGCTTAAAGAGAGATTTGAGAGGTCTTCAGTCGTGCTTCGTCAGGCAGGACACTTTGTCAGAAGGTATTACATCTAAAGCAATAGTGCTGCACTGCACAAAAAAATCTGCCCTGCTGAGTCTACTAAAGCAATAGCATAAACTCATCAAAAATAATATTTCGCAGAAAGTTTTGTCTAGCTTTTACTTATTTCAAATATTTTAAGTTAAATTAAAAAGTATCATTTATTTACGCTAAGGAAAGAGACATTGGATGGATCAGCACACTCACTATACCTGTGAGCACGAATTGACCCATTTAGGATTCTCAAAGAACACATCCTTCACACAGACAAACTGATTAGTTTCTCATCGCAGAAATTGATTGGGACTTATAGGGTTTTCTTCCACTACTTTAAGTTTTATCACTGGCAGTTGTTTTTTGTGACATAAACCAAAGCATCAGTCTTCTGCAGCACTCAAGAAAAGGATACCCACATTTACAGTTTCTTGCAAAAATATTGATACCCCTTAAATTCTTATTTTTTATTCTCATTTTGCCATATTGCAACACATACGATGTCCCCCAACTAAGCGTTAATCACAAAAGCGCCCAGGAGGATTCAATGTTCAGAGAAAAAAAAACAAAGAACAAACCCATTATGCTATTTGGGACAAAGGTGTGCAGAAAATGGATGGATGGATGGATATGCTATTAACCAGAGTTGTCAATGTATACTTTTTATCCCTCTGAAAGTAATCATTTAGATTGATTTTTTGAAAACCAAATTTGTAAAGGTCATGGTCAAAAGTAGCAAGATCCAAATAGATGAAGAGCTCTGTTATAATGAATAAGAAACATTACAAGTAATTTCAACTTGGAGAGTCATTCAATTTTTTTGTTTGTTTATTTTAGCCAACAGAAAGAATAACAGAAATATTGTCTAAATTTCTGTGTACAGCTTTAAACTTCTAAGCTTGTCCCTGATTTAACATAGATATGTGTTTTATTGCACAATCAAAGGTGGTAAATTATATTTAGTTATGCAATGAAGATAGTCGTGGAGTGCCATCTGGTGACAAATCAGTGTCATTGCATCTAATCTGCAGAATATAATGATGAGCATCAATACTAAAATAAAGATGTATCTAACCAGGATAGGCATTTTAAAGGAGCACATTGTATCCTTATGCAGTTTTGTGATAACTCCTACCTGAAAAAAACTGTTGTCATAAAATAATAATAATAATAATAATAATAATAATAATAATAATAATAATAATAATAATAATAATAATAATAATAATAATAATAATACTGATTCTTTATTAAGTCCAAGCAGAGGTTGTAGAATTTTATGACTTTCATAATAGAAACAACAAAAAGTTTGGGGAAGGGGGAGTGTGTCTTCTTTATAATTTTTTATTACTGCATTGGTTCACATGACACACAAAAAAGTGTTTTTAATGGTCATTTAGTCAATCTGAATTAAATTTCTGAAATCAAACTGATACACTGAGGCTTCAGTTATTTCTACGGGTATAAAGAACATTACACTGTCATGTATTCTGATGGCTTTTAATTCTGAATACAGCAGTTATTCATTTCTTTTGGAACCCATTTGATAGTAACCAAATTTGTCAGTCCTTTTGTTGTGGGGGAAAAACAGAAAAAACCCTTAACTAGCTGAAATGGGGCACATTACTGCCTTCTGCATACATAAATTCACTCCATGTACGTCTTGCACTGGGACATGTGCTAATTAAAAGGTCTAGTCAAACCATAGCCATATCTGTGCGGACATCTGTGCTAATGAGCCGCTGCTGCAAAACAAGAAGGTGGTTTAAAAAAAGAAACTTCTTCCTCAGACTTTAAGACTGCATACGCAATGTGGCTGCAAACATTAAAGAAACCCGAGCTTCTTCGAGTCGTATAATCTGCTCTGTCCCTGTAATCTGTTTGCCTCTCTCTTGTTGTAGCCTTTATATTGCATTTTAAATCCCACTCCATCTGGGATTCTGACATGTACAGAATAAAGAGAAATGTTAAGCTCCAGTGAGACTCAGATTTTAAATTGTACAAACTGTAGTCTGTATAGACTTAAAGAATATTCAGACAATTGACAATGCACATATTTTTAAAGTTTCACTTAGGGCAACATTGCATTGATCACTCTGAAGAATCTAAATACATGATCTTTACAGGTCTGTGAAGCAGGCAGATGGCTGCATCTTCACTACAGGTCCCAGGATGATAAGACACTGGTGGAGGTTGTAATCACTGCTTCACTTCAAAGAACTGAAAGAAATGTAGAAAGAAATAATAAAACAAAACATCCAAATAACTAATCTGTAAGATCTTTCAGGCCTTGTAAGACTAACTCCATTCTGAGGTATAGCTTAATTTCTTGGAGTAGTACTGACACTGCATACAAGACAATCACACTTCTGCAAAATATTAGAGTAAAACTCAATTCTGACACAAGCCAATAACCAAAAAGAAAATGTACAGTGAATTGACTAATGTGTACTCATGATCAATAACTAAAACTAAAGAAATTCTTTAAAACATAATAAAATTCAAATGTAGTTATTAAAAGAGTACTTAAGCTGGAGAAATTAAAGTTGATGAAGAACCTTGTTGACATTTCATGACTATTTGTCTCTAATAAACTTTAAGGAATTCTTGTCAAGATTCTAAAAATGAAATTGTGTTTTATTGTGTTTATGGCTGTTAGAGTTGTGAAGTGACTATAGTTCTGAACTGGAGAAGCATTTCATGCTAACGGAGGAGAGTAAAATAGTATACTTATGCATAGCTATGCAAACATGTAGACAGTAGTGCTTTCAGTCAATAAAGATTTATCTGCATCTGTGATTGGTCATCCAGTGATGATAAGTTTAAATGTTATACGTTTTGTGTGCAAAATGTGAACTTCTAATAAACTCTTGCTGCCACTTTGGCTGTGTAGCAGTATTATTTTCTCTACAGTGGCACCTTGTGTTTAGTAGAGTGACTTCAGTCAGTGTTAGTCACAAGTGTAACAAGTAACTGAATTAAAAGACTAAAATTGTTTTTTGAACTTTATAATATACATTATTTGAGTTTTAAAACTGTTGTAAACTTTCTGCAGCAGCTTTCTGAGACTGAAGAGAAGAGGAAAGCAATGCAAGCTAAATTCCAGAAAGTAACACTGACTGAATATTGGACAGAGTCTGTGATGCAAAATGTTACAGTTGCTGATTCCTTATGTATGTACCATGCCATCTTGGGACTGGTCTGCAGCTTGTTAAATAAGAGAGACAGCATGACCTAAACAAGGGCAGACTTCCCCTGTTAAAAGACACTTGGATAATAAAGAATGTGGCTAAAATCTGAGAAGAAAAAAAAAAAGGGATATCTGAATACTACGGAGATTCTGTAGTTTTTCTATAGCAAAGATTGCAGAAATGTAACTGGGCTTTACCTTCACTTGAAGACTTTCTTTGGATCAAATTTTTGTCTAGAATGTTTTCAGTCCACTGCAAGTCCTTCTTGAACCAGAGGAGGACACTATTGTGTGTATTTTTGTCTGTGTATCCTATCACAACATTTATTATGCCAAACCTTTCTTTTTCCAATGTGCTTTTTAACTTTGCTGAAATCCAGTTGAGATTAAATCTATCTATATGACTGAGGCAAATTTGGGATAAACAAGTTTGGAAATGTTACTATTTTGTGTCAAAAACCTTTTAAACTCTTCATGTGTAACAGTTACAAAAATAAATTGTTTTAATATTTTATTAAAATAGGTGTGCATATTGCAACACATAAGTTGTCCCCCAACTAAGCGTTAATCAGAAGAGCGTTACTCACAAAAGCACCCAGGAGGATTCAATGTTCAGAGAAAAAAAAACAAAGAACAAACCCGTTATGCTATTTGGGACAAAGGTGTGCAGAAAATGGATGGATAGATTATGCTATTAACCAGAGTAGCCAATGTATACTATTTATCCCTCTGAAAATAATCATTTAGATTGATTTTTTGAAAACCAAATTTGTAAAGGTCATGGTCAAAAGTAGCAAGATCCAAATAGATGAAGAGCTGTGTTATAATGAATAAGAAACATTACAAGTAATTTCAACTTGGAGAGTCATTCAATTCGTGTCAATATGTTTTGTGTGCAAAATGTGGACTTCTAATAAACTCTTGCTGCCACTCTGGCTGTGTAGCAGTATTATTTTCTCTACAGTGGCACCTTGTGTTTAGCAGAGTGACTTCAGTCAGTGTTAGTCACACGTGTAACAAGTAACTGTATTAAAAGACTACAGTTACTTGTAGTCTTTTAATACAGACCACAAGTATTATGTAGTATACAAGCTTATGATTAATAAGCAAATAATATTTAGCTTATTATTAACATAATAAGCTAAATAAAATTTAGCTTATTATGCATTTGTTGGAATATATCTTTAAATGTAATGGTGATTTATTCAATTTATGTCAAAAATGCATTTTAGTTTTATCTTAGCTTCACTGGCACTGTAACAAGAACTGTAAAACGTGCTATTTCACCCTCCTTCCCCACATATTTGTGGTCTCAAAGTTAGTCATTACTTTGAATAAAGAAAAAAAGAAAAAAAAAGCGCATGTCATTCACTTATGAAATTAAGAAAAAAAAAAGGTCAGATCTTTCATGCCATAAATTCTAGAAACGATTTCTGTGAGAGTGCACAATGACAACAAAAGGACAGCATACAAAGCTGTATTTTCCTGTTCACTGATGCAAGCAGATGTTGAATGAAATTCGCTCTGTAATAAAAGCTCAAACTGTAAACAGCTGTAAAAAGAGCCTCCCAGCTATTGTTAAGCGACTGGTTCTGAACATTTTCCAGACAGCTTAATCACAGGGTTTTTTATTTTGCTTCCTGAACTTTATCTTTGAATAGAGGTTACTGCTTTTTCCAAATAAATGAAAAAGCACCCAGTTTAATTGAGCTCTAAAATGAGGTTTTTGTTTTTTTTAATTATTATTATTTTTATCTTTCCAAATTAGACAACATTGAATAAATTCTTCTGAGGGAACTAATATCCATTGAAGGTACATACATTTTTCAGACATAAATTAAAATAAAGGAACAAACAATTTATTATTCTTACAAAAAAATGTAATTATATATGGGCACCACAAGAGGGTGCAAAGGCATAATTTTTCTACGTGGCAGTGACAATCTCAATATGCTTGTACTCGGTGGTGCTGTTTGCAGATTGGGTGTTTACTGTCTTTAACTCTGATTTTTATTGTGAGTTTATGATTTGAGTTAAAACTAATCTTACTAGGTACCATGTGAAATGTTATGTAAGCTATAGACAAGCATTCACTTTCTTACCTTCACTTTTTCACCTTTCAAGTGGAAAACTGAGAAGACCCTGCCAACAGATTAGCTTGTTAAAATTCCTTCCCTTAGCATTTAATAGAAATCCAATTTTCTGGGGGACATTTTAATAACCATAAATCCACCAGGCCCCCTCAATGGTGTCATAAATGGTAGACAACTAAGGTGAGGATATTGAGTGTAATGGACTTTATTAGGCAAAATACATGAGGGAAGGCTTGCCAGAGCCTCTGGAGTCCTGTCTGTCTTTAAGCCTTTATATTACCACTGCTGATGTCTGGTTGCCTGCCAGCAGCTCTCCTCTGAGCTCACAGAAGCACTCAGGCTAAATGGGAAAGGTCTAGCGAAGTTAGAGCTTGAGTAGTAGTTTAGAGTTAGGTCAGAAAAAAATGACTTCATTTCTCTGTGACATTGACTTACTGACTTGGTGACTTATCCACATAGATGTCTAACGGACAAACAGCATAATAGACCAATTCTACACCCATTACCGCATTTGACCTTTGCAGATTGAAACTGATAAGTAACGGAACTGAAGTCCATTTGACCATGAAATCTGTTTCATGGTCAAATGGTTTATGTTTATGTCAGTGCAGTTATATAGCATGCATTCACAACAAACGTCATCTTAATTTGATCAAATTTACAATCCACTTTACTCCTGTTCAGTGCAATGATTATCTAATCTTCCTCAACACATACAGTATAATAACAATTAGAAATTGCCAATTGGTAAAATCTATCCTCCAGGTGACACCATCATTGCCAACAAGACCGTTAAAGTCCCCCAAGAACACAGCAGAATTGATAGAGGGCACTCTTTGCACAACAAGGGACAGAGACTCCAAGAGAGCCCAATAATCTAAAGTGATGTTCCATTCTTGAGGACAGAAAACAGTCACTCTTGCAACCTGAAACCTCATAGAGGTGACCATCTGGCACACATGGTAGAACTCCAAAATTGAGGCAATCAGCTGGGGACTTTTGAGTATCTCCAAGTAGGACAGAATCCAGCCCTTCTCCTGGACTTTGGTACCTCTGTCTAAAGCTCCTTCTCCATTGTCAAGTCTCACTCTAGCCAATTAATGTCTGGTTTAGTTCTTGCAAAGTTGTGAGTCTCTATTACCAGATGTTTCTCACTATTGTAGACATGAATATGGGCAGGAACGTGGAAAATTTCTATTTGCAAAATATGTACACCAATATCTGTGGAGAAGGTGCTTAGGTGTATGTAGCTGGTATCGCTCATCCTCTCACATTAGCTTTGGTCCTTAACCACAAGTTAATTGCTACTGGGAAATACCATGCCAAGGCCTCTGCCTGCCAACCAGCTTGCATGAAACTAGATCTTACCATTTTTACTTGCAAGTAGCAGAGCCCTAACAGATGGAACTTCCAATGGCTTCTTTGGGATAAGTTTCTCCAAACCTGAAGGTTGAACATCAAGTGATTGTCTGATAGTTTCCTCCTAGACGTATGGCTCCAGCAGGATAGCCTGGTATATTTCATCTGGGCAAGGTTTGCATCTTCTTGTGCTCTGCCTTTTCATATCATTGAAACACTTTTGGTCTAATCCTTCTCCTTAGGTTTGTTTGCCATGCAACTCTCTACTGAGAGCTGGAGCTCCAAAAAGTAGCCCCCATTGTCATGGGATCCACAAACCCTTCATCATGTTAAGGTGGCAATTCAACAAAACATGTAAAGGATGGCCTCCCAAAGATGAATTTAAGCAGTGTTTTACTTTTGGACTTCTGGTATGTTCATAACAAACACCATGTTTAAGCAAATGGTGATTTATAAGTACAGTTAATAACAGGCCACCTTGGCATACATTTCAAGGACACATTTTATTTTGTCACTGAGCCTATGCATTATGGCTTGGACATCACCTCATAGTGAGTTGGATCCTGTAGCAAGGAAGGCTACCAGGCCATGCTGGTAGACCTGGTAGACCTGGTAGACCTTGGCATAAGAGTGAGATAATCGTCAACTAACACTTCCAAAAAAATATGTATATTATGATTGAGGGAGCATGAGTACATTTGATTTGAACGGGCCATGGTGATGGAAGAAATCAGGCTGAAGAAGGACTGTGGGGTTCGGTTCTCCTTTGGGGACAGGCTGATTCCATCAACAGGGCATATTGCAGAGGTAATTAAAAAAGGGACCTAGGTGTGAAAGATGTTTGGCCTCAGATGCTTAAGGCTTTGGACAGTGTGGATGACACACTTCATTGTCACATGGAGGATTAGGACAGCACCAGTGACCTGGGAGACAGGTGTGATGGTTCCAATTTTTAAGAAATGGGACGAGAGTGTGTTCCAACAACCCAAAGTTTATCACTTTTAAACCTCCTGAGTAAAGCTTGCTCTGTGGTGTCGAAGAGAAGACTCTCACTGAAACTCGATTTGGGAGGAACAATTTAGCTTTCATCCTGGCAGTGGAACTATGGACCAGATCTTTGCTTTTACTGCACTGCTTAGGGAATAATAGGAGTTTGTTTTTCTGATTTAAAGGTATTTGTTGATCAGGAGAATGGTTATCTCCTTATTCCACAATGAATTTTGTGGGGAGTGCTGCAGGAATATGGGGTAGCAGGGCTTGTTGGGCTTGTTCCCAGTGTAGTTTGGACTCCACCAGGTCTTTTCCTTGTCAAGAATCTGACAAGTACGACTGGTGTTTACAGACATAATCTCAATATGCAATAATGGAGAGGAGAGTAAGTGGTTTAGAAACCTCAGGGTTTAGACTTTCTTTTTGCAGTGATGTCGTTTTTGCAGCTGAAGATATGGAAGCGGTTACAGCAGGGATACATTATGAAACATATGTCGAACTGTGGCCATTTCACAAAGTACTATATAATTCATCATCCAAAAATGAAAAAGATATTGCACAGCTGCAAACCAATGAATATATGGCTGTCTTGTTAAACTGACATTCCCAACAAGAAGAACATTAATCAGAAAAGCAGCCAAGAGTGCCATAGGAGCTCTGGACTAGCTGAAGACATCCACAGCTAAAGTTAGAGAATCAGCTGAGAGGGCAACTATTAATCATGCAGCCCATAGATATCACCCCGCTTGACCCCTATTGACAAGAAAGAATGATTTTAAGGTTTTTTAAGTCATCAGACGCAGAAGCCATTAGTTTGTAGTTGCTGCAAGCATCACATTGTATGCACCAGTTTTTTTGTTTTTTGGTAAAACATGATGGTGGTATCAGCATAATTTAAGATGCTTTTCTTGTGCCCATTCACACACACATTTATACACCGATCAACATATGATACACACATCAACATATGATAGGAAGAAGCTGAAATCACAAGACGACTATTTTACCCAAAGAGCCACAGTTACTCCACTATATAGACCAATGAAGGCATCTGGCCAAAATATACATCCTGAGTTAGAAAAGAATGGCTTAGATGAAAGCATTTTCTTGTGTTCAAATGGCACATTGAATATTCAGACCAAAATACCTTTGAGAATTTGCTGTAGTTAAAACGTTGAGGATGTTTGCAGGCTTTCTACTTTCAATTAGACAAAATTTGAGCTATTTTGTCAAGAATTTGTTGCAAGAAGTGAAAATGGGTTCTGTAATGGCCCTGGGGTAAACGCACAAACCACATATAGAGGCCTTACTTTTCAAAGCGGACGCCACAGGTTTGAGTCCCGGCCTGATGACCTTTAAGTCTCTCATTACCTCCTGTCTAACCACTCTCAAATAAAGGTCACTAGACCAAAATAACACATAAAGAAAGAGTAAAAATCTAGTAGAGATATGCATGCTGTATTGCAGTAAAATATGGTAATGCAAAGTATTGGATTTGGGTACTAAACATATCTGCATGCTGCACTTTTTAGATTAATTCCTGTAAAAATATAAAAATAAAGAAATTACATTTAAAACCTGTTACGAACTGGCAAACTATCCAGGATGTACCCTCAATAACCACTGGGGAGAGCACCTCAACAGTCCCACACACATACACACACTCACACAACCCTTCACGAATAATTGTGTATAGATAAATGTATAAATATAAAATCACATAGACTTTCATTTCCACATCAAAATTAGATACAACTTTTTATTGGTAAATCTAAAAGGTTCCCGATAAAATACATCCAAAGTTGTTGATGTGACTTGACAAATGTGAAAAAGCTTGAGGTAAAAGTACTTTAGGCCCTTCATGGAGTTACTGTCCTATGAGGCCATGCAAGGACATGAGTAAGTGCTTCCTGCTGTAGCAAATGTACTAAAAGTTTATTTCTTCAAAACATCTCGAAGAAAATTACAAAAAACTTGAGTGAACATAATATAGTAAATAAAGTCAGCATTATTTTTGTAGAAAAAATATTTAATCCCACATCATGTTCAAATTAATGCTTTCTGTATGTAATTATATAAATTCTGATAGTTTAATCAACCATGTAAAATTCAATTTATCAAGAAAGATCTGATAAAAAGAAAGAAACCTGGAAATGACAGAACTCCTAGCACATTTGAGTGGTGATCATAAAAAGGAACAATCATATGAAGGGACAATAAACTTTAGAGTTTTTGCTTATCTTTGTGAGAAGAGTAAAACTTGTTAACTAGATGCCTCTTCAAAGGAGAAGGCTGATGGGGTTATGGTGCTAGTAGAAAATAAAGGGAGAAGATAAGCAGGAAGGGGTGTGGAGGGGGCCGTGGGGAGGATAGAGACACTGATACTTCTCTGGAAAATGTATCGGCCTGGTTGGAAAAACATGCCTCAAAAAAAAAATAGAAGTGCAGGAAAATTTAGGGGTGAGGGGATCCGGAGCTGTGGCCTGTAGATGAACCCATTGGGGACTTTGCTTGATGGGGTCATCCCAAGTTCAGGTCTTTCCCTTGCTGACTCTACGAGAGCGGAGGAGCTGTCCGTGGCTAAAGGGGCCTGCTCTTGACGGCCTCCAGTCCCTGCTGCGAGCCTCCCAGGGGCCCTGTAATGCAAACCCATTTCCAGCAGGAGTTCTGCAGGGTGTGTGAGTAACGGGGGCATGCCCTAGGTAAACAGAGGTCATTCTGAGGATGGGAGGGTGAAAAAAGGCCCCTTTCCCAATAAATATTTTTCTGACAGTCAGATGAAGGCATGTTTTTGAAAGCTCTGATCCCTTAGTGCCTCTGGACAGGCTTGTATTATTGCCCTAAAAGGACACTGACACAGCGATGCAATTTAAAAGCCAAACTATGTAGTCAAGTCAGATTTGAGAAAACAGTAATAGATTGTTGTTCTCTAAATGCAACATATGAAGACTTTATTTTCTTACCTTCTTGACTGATTTTATCAACAGCTGACTAAACAAATAGAAAACTGCTTGGTGTGCTGTCTGTGAAGATGAAGTGGAAACATGCAAAGGTCTAAAAAAAAAAAAAGACAAATGAAGGACAATTTATCAAATACCAAACAGCAAGTCAGGGGTGGCCAACTAATCAGGCAGTTTGCATAGGCAGCACAGCATGGGCCCTTTGAGTGGATAAGTGGTCCCTCCCATAATGTCAAGAGTAAAGCTTGTACCAGGGGTTAGAGAAAGGTTGGCAGGCAGTTAATGACATGACTGGTGGGGTGATCGGCAGAGAGAGATTTGAAGATCTGTGACACGGCACAAGAGAGAGTATGATAAACATGGAATGTCCTTTAGAGTTACAAAGTGCTTGTTCCATCAGGTGCCCTGCTATGTGAACATGTCTTATTACAGCCTAATGGAAAGAGTTTGATCAGACACACTAATATAGCATCTGAAAGTTTTCAAAAATATACATCAGAAAAAGTTAACACCAAAAGATAGAAGTAAAACATAGGAACAGCATTTAAAGCAACTTTTTTTTTTACACGGTCATAGTGGTGCACCAACTCTTCCTCACTTTGCACTAACTTGAAAGAATATTGACAAGCAATGCTAAGAATGTTAATAATTCATCTCAGATATACTCTAGAAAGCCATAGGCATTTTTTAGCATTTCAGTATGTTACAGCATTTGTAGTCTTGTATTGCAGAAGATGCATATGACTGCACACATAACAGAAACACACAATCTCCACAATCATCAACAATAAACAGAAAGAAAAAAAAGGAATCGTTAAGTCTTGAGTAATCAGGAGTCGAAAACAGTCATAGAGGACGAGTTCAGGAAGACTTAAAAATATTTTCAAACAAAAATGGAAAAAACAAGACAAGTACTCACCTGGGCTATATACTCAGGAACAAGAGATTATGTGATAAGCTGCAGGTGAAAAACAACAAAAAGGTGGTGAGACAGAGACAAGAAACAGGATACTGGAGATCCTGTAAGTGGGAGTTTAAATAGAAGCAAGACCAATAACTATAAAAACTATTGATAAAAATCTGTAATTATTTCAGTGATGTTTGAGTAAATTAAACAGGATCAAAACAGTGATACAAAAAAAGATTTTGAGACCACTGGTGATATTTGGTGATATTGTCAGATTAAATTTGTAAGAGATGACTGACATGTTCTGGGTTTCCTGGAGTAAACAGAAGAAGAAACTGAGCCAGAAATGTTAAAGAAGCATTCATCAAGCATCTTTATTTGGTGCTCAAATAGAGACCATGTTTATTAGCACTCATTAACCTGCCAGTACACGATGTCAGTGTCAAATAAAAGCTAAGTCTGACATATTTATTTTTTATTAAATATGGAACACTGGTGAAGTACATCTGCAGAGTATGCTGCAAAAGTAATCACACTCCTTAAACCTAATCAAATTAGGGAATATTACAACCACAAGAGGTAAACCCACATATAACCATGCAAAAAGGTGGAAGGAAGATATTGGTGGAAGGAAGAATTTCGACTTTAATTCATAAGTAACAACCTGAATACAGGGGCAGACATTCAAGATAAGGTCACCCAACTAAATTGACAGATCGTGAGAGCTGAACATTAATCAGCCAAGCAGCCATGAGCTCCATTGTAAATCTGGAGGTGCTGCACAGATCTACAGCTAAGGTGGATGAATCTGTTCATTATCTAGTAGTCACATATCACAAATCTAAAGTGTGGCAGGAAAAACAGCGTTAAAAAAAATCAATTAAAATTCCTCTCTGTAGTTAGTATAAAATGTGTAGGGAGCACTTTGGTCTCTGGTCACTAGTTGTTATCTGTGTCAAGAAAAGTTTAAGGGTCTGTGGTTGAGTGAGACTAAAATAAAACTTTTTGGACTTCATATGAAACACTGTGTTACTCACACAACACACCACTCTGAACACACCATTCCCACGGTAAAATGTGGCTGTAGTGGCATCATGCTGAAGGAATTTCTTTCCTCACACAGCAGAGGGATTCTAGTTAGAGTTTATGGGAAGATGTTTTGAGCTAAGCATGTGAAATTCCTGGAAGAAAACTTGTTTGAGGCTGCAAAACGAACTTGAAACTGAGGTGGACATTCAACTGCCAGAAGGACACAAACACTAAACATACAGTCAAGGGTTACAACAGAATGATTTAAATCTGGACTTATCAACCCTGAGTCCACTGTGCTTTTAGGTCAGTGGTGTCAAACTATATTTCACAAGGACCACAGTCAGACAACTTCTAGATGTCCGTGTCCTACACACTTGAATAAAATGGGGAAATTGCCTCACTAGCATGCAGTCAAGTCCTACAGACCTCTGTGAACGAGCTCATATTGGAGCTAGGTGTGCGGAAGCAGACTACAGTCTCAGGACACAGGCTTGGAGTTTGACTATGTATATTAACACAAATGGGATTTCATAAACTTTAATAAGCTTTCTCCCACATTTTCTTTGTTAGATATTTGTGTATGGATTTTTAAGAAAAGAAATTAATTTAATACATTTTGGAATAAATTTTGTGACACATGTGTAATTGGGAATAACGATTGATATAACATGTTGACATAAGAACTGAATTGAGGGTCCAATTGTAAATTCAGTTAGATTATTTTTTGCAACCATAACCTGTTTCAAGTAAGTTCTTGTCATTGAAAGCTTTTTTATTCCTCTTTCTTTTTAAAAGATTCAAGTCAAGATTGATAATGCTATCTTGGAAACTATGCTATCTGTGTCAAGAAAAGTTTATCCACAATAGAAACTTGCTCTCCAAGCTGATAAAGATGTTAAAGTGCTTGAGTATTTAAAGAGATTTTGTCTACTTTGGCAGGTCTGCTGAGGCTGTCTCTCCTAAATGCCAGCAGACAGTTTCTGTCTCGTTGACAACAGTGTGATAGAAACAGATATAGAGAATCGAAAGTAGGAGAGGTTGTGTGAAAAAAAACACATGGCGAAGGAAAAGATTGAAAAACGTTAAGAGAAGAGGGAGGGCAGAACAGAGAGGTGAAGCAGGGTGCAGGGGAAGCAGATAGGGGATGAGGGAAGAACGGGAGGGAGAATGGGTGGTAGTGGGAGGAGGGAGTTGCAGTGCGTGAGTAGAAGACCTCCCTGTGAACTGTGCAGTCGCGAGCCGGGTCATTGGGGCGAGGTTGTCAGAGCGTGCCTGAAACAGTACACCCAGGGGTTCAGCCAGAGTTCACACACTCAGTGTGCAAGATCCATGTCCCTCAGTCAGCGCTCGCCTGCCATACACCAGCATACACACAGAAACATGAAAAACCTGCATTATAAAACTTGTTCACAGATTAAGATTAGAATAAAAAGCAACAAACAGATGCCATTGTAGGACAAAAAATTTTAAATAAAAATCTCACAATCTCAAAAATAGTGACTTCTATAAATATTGAGGGCTTCACACTCTCTGTTCATACACTGTGCAAACAATAGGACAACTTCTAACTTTCATTCAAAGAGAAGCAAATAGTTGAATTTTTAACTGTTCGTGTCCAAAGCCAGCAAAAGCAAAATCAGCAACAGTCAGGTTGTAGAACACTGAAAACGATTTTTTTCTTTAACTCCAGTTAGTGTGGTTTAAATAGAAGAGGCCATGAAGCCAGAATCTCTTCTGTGTTACTGAGCTCTTTGTGGGAAAGCTGTCTGCTTTACTCCCATTGAAGACTGGTTGGCCCATTGTCAAACCAAGAGCTTGACCTGGTGTTGAACCCAATTGTCAAACTTGCAGTGTAGTGTGGGACCTTGGTGGGGGAGGAAAGGGACCAGAGTGTGGTTTAGTTGACTGAGGCAAGTGTTTGTAGTCTCTGAAAGAGTTCTGCATGTTGATTTCTTTCCTTCAAGTGATGCACTTAAAAGCTGTGGAAAGCAAACTTTTTGATCAAAGTCTGGTTTTCATTCACCAATTGAGATTGAGACTTAAAATGCAAACTCTCAGATTCCCTCAAAGCCTCGCCAGAAATATGGCGAGGCTTTGGCGAGACCCAATCTGTCTTCCACTTCTAACGCTGGGGATAACAGTGTCTTGTGTCACATGAAGGTTTGACAGACAGCCCCAGCTGTGGCAGTCAGGCGCCAGAGCACCACGCCTTCTTAAAGCAAGGCAGACGAGACCCAAACCCAGAACAATTCAGTCTTTGTGGATCTACTGGAAACTATTGACTGCATCCAAATGACCGTAAGCTGTAGATACAAGCCAGATGTGGAGAATTCCTCGGCCCAGTTCAATCTCAGTCCAGTCTGGCTCATCCAAGCCCAGCAGCAGAGCAGTGGCTGGAAAGGGGGAGTGTAGTTCTGATCATCCTGTTATACAAAACCTGGTCTAATCAAACAAGAGACGTATGTTTCTTCTTGTTCTTTCTCCTTATATGGTTCAAGAAAAACAATGGAAAGAGCTGCAAAATTGCTGCTTCAGGCTTTGGGAGAATTGAAAACAGGTTGCGATGCAGCTATCCTTCTGTTGATAAAATACTTCAGAATATACCTAATCCGGTCTCCTGGGGGCAGTTTTTTAATTGTTGCACATTAGTCATTTTACATATCTTCCTTTTAACCAAATTAACCCCACATGCTCCTATCAAAATTAATGATACTTCATAGAATAATTCAAAGAAATATTTAATCAATTCC
This sequence comes from Poecilia reticulata, assembly GCF_904066995.2. Classification (NCBI taxonomy): domain Eukaryota; kingdom Metazoa; phylum Chordata; class Actinopteri; order Cyprinodontiformes; family Poeciliidae; genus Poecilia; species Poecilia reticulata. The sequence continues at coordinate 7,270,223 of NC_088834.1, forward strand.
AACTGTGACTGTCTGGATGAGTTAGATAACATGTTACGCAAAATGAATTTCATACAATAGTTCAAGCAAGAGACACTACATATGTCCATTTAAAAAAAAATCTAGCTATTGTGTAAGATGGTTCTCCAAAAGGCTGCTATATCATCATTTAAGGTCATCAATGGTCTAAACCAGACACGCTCACCGGGATCTGGTGGAAGACTTATTTGTTCAATTGCAGGCTAATTACAGCAGGCTGCACAACTGCCCCCCACATTCCCAGCTAACCTTTCACCCCTGAGGTGTTGAGAAGGCAATTACTCTTCTTGGCTTCTGTGTGACAGGCACAAATACATTCTGCTTGTTTCCTACATTTCCACTTCTCATTTTTCTTACTTTGTCTTGGAGTCTCTTGGGCTTTTCAAGCACTTAGAAAATGTACAAGTGCATCGTAAACTCAAAAACCAATCCTTTGGTTAGGTGAAAAGTCGTATATTGGAAAACTTTTTGTTTTGTGTCTTTGGGATTTTCATTTCTTTTTTACTTAGACTTTTAGTGAATGTTTTTGTTCTTAAATATTTAAATATGTACTGTAGGATGCTTTTCTTTACACACACATTTTTTAAAAAGACACACAGCCTTTAATATTTTCATTGCCTGGCACCTGATGTAAATCAAACAAGTTTTTTATCCTGTTTTTGGATGATTAGATCACCGTATTTTGCCAAACGCTTGAATGATATGAAAGTTGGCTTTTTTACATATTTTTTATTACTTTCCAGAAAAATGCAATTGCAATTACAATGCATTTACTCAGTTTTGGAAAGCCAAGATGAGAATGTCATTGGTTTATAAATTTCTGATTAGTTCATTTGCAACATTTAAGTTAAACGGAATAACATGTGTAGATGTATTTTAAGAAAGTGCATCAAGTAAGAAAGTACAACTTGTTGTAAGATATCCAGAGAAATTTGAGGACAAAGAGTGGTGGGGGGATTAAAGGTTTGCAATAGGAGGGTACCAATATTATCTCTTAATAATTAAAAGTTGAGTTACACTTTAAATATGATTTTCTTTTCTTGTTTTCTTTTTGCTAAGACATGCAAACATCAAGCTGATCCACCTCTTTGAAAACAGTGCTTTCCAGCTCCCTTGTCCTGTTTCACAAGCCACATCCTCTTTTCCAAACCTATGGTTACAGCCCTCCAGAGGGATGCTTTCATCCTGACGCACACTGTGTGTTTGGTCTGTTTCCATTTAGCTAAGTTCAGGTGTAGTTCACAGAGACCGCAAGCGCTGATCACATGACTTGTATGCAGGCTAAGGAAGGTCTTTGTGTAATATTGCTATGTAAGGGACTGAGAGCTTCTTAGCTCAGAAAGTAAAAAAAAAAAGTTCCTCAACAATTACATTTAAGCAATGAGAATGTTCTTCATATTTAAATTAAACCAGTGAAACTTACTTGGAGTCTTTAACCCTCATGACTCCCTGGGTATTGACGATATCAGAGCTGTAGGAAAATGGTTGTTTAAGCTTTTCAGATCTGCTCTGATGTTCAGTTTAGAGAGATAAGAAACTAGTGCCCTCTATCTGACCCACATCTGATTCACCTTGAGTAAAGCGGCCTGCTGGTAAGACATCAGACCAAAAAGTTCGCACATGTGAATGTTGTGTAATCTGTGAAGAAGGTGGACTGTAATAAATAAGTCTGGTTGAAGTGGTGCATCTGGGAACAACATTTTTCAGAAGAGCTCTCCTGACATGATGCCTGGTGGGCTTTATAAATATCTTGAGCCCGTCCGTGCAAAGTGAACTGTGTTTCACCCTCCCACACCCTTCCCCTTTGAGTGTTTGCCTTCTGCTCGCAGTGAAAAGGAGGCCTTACTTTGCTTTGTTTGTCCCTCAGCTCTTACCTCCCACTTTCTCCCTGTTAACTGTCAGTGTTCAAAAGCAGAACACTGGAAACCACATGTGAAACAGAGACTCGTGGTTTCACAGTAGAGAGTCATGTCCCCCAGGCATATTTTTATGCTCTATAGGCACCCAGGAAGACAAGCAATTAAAATGCTCCTTCTCTGCTTTTTCTTTCACTCTGCTTTTGAGATTTGTGGTGTATCGCATAACAAAATCTATAGAACATTCACCTTTAAAATGGCAAATTGTCTTATAAAAAGTACATTGCAAGAGGTTGAATGCTCCTGTTGAGCCATTTTTTTGCTTCTTTCCTTTGCTATTTCACAACAGCACTAAATACTGTATCTGTAATTTTTTTGTATTGGTGTGATTTACATTTCCAACAAATTTTCTCAGCATTAAGCAGGTGTTCATTGTGATAATTTATCGACTGGTATATATAATAGATATTTTAACCCCAGGGGTTAAGGTAACTTGCAATGTGAAAAGAGAAACTGATATTATTGTCAGTGAACTATTTTGTTTAAAGAACAAGGTTTCATAAAAGTCTGAGCTCCAGAGCCCACATTTGTGGAGACCACAAATGGGAACAGAGCACTGTTTATATAGAAACGTATATAAAGTTATGGCTTGAAATTGTGCTTCAGATTTATATCTAGCTTTAAAAAGCTCCATTCTTTAAAACATCACTTGAGATGACATTTCTTGAGGTAATTTGAAATTGTTGCAGTTATTACCTGGAACAATATTCTTTACTAGTCTTTTTTTGTTTTTGTTTATTTGCTATAAGCAGCTATCTTTAAGAGTGTACCCTGAAAACAGCTACTGTGGACAGAGATCTTCCAACAATACATCAGAAGCTCAAAAAGACCATCTAAACAAACTACTTCACACAACTAATCATTCATTCGTGGGTTGCAGCCTATTTTGTGTATTCATATGGAGTCCCTGAATGTGTTTTGGAGGACTGACACCCTCCGAGTTTGCTGCTCCCTTTAACCTTTAACACTACTGTGTATAATAACTCTTACAGTTTGACAGGTCAACTGAGGCGTCACGCCTGGCTCCTTGCTGTGGGTTAGGGCTGAGGCTTTTTATCATAGTACCTACTCAGTGATGGATGAACCCCAACAGCAAACTGGAGAGAGGACCAAGGCATTGTTCAGAGAAAGCGGAAAAGGTCTTGTAACAAATATTACTTCACTGAACTCTGCTACCTCCTTGTTGCCCCTTGCTACATTCTCATTTATGTATCCACTTAAGGTTGTGTTCACAAAGCGCACAGACCTTATAGGGTTTATTGCAGGTAATAGTCTGCTGCTCACATATCTGATAGCTCTTGTCTTGAGTGTGTTAGAGTAGAGCAAAGCGGAAGGATTTTTCTCAGGAATGTTACTGCAAATGTGACACATGTTGTGTAGAATTTGAAGAAGAATAAACAGTTCCTATGTTTTAGCAATAGGGAAAAAAAGAAAAATTGTAATGAAGTAGATTTATTGCATATAGCAGAGCCATAGCTTCAAAGTCACAGAGAAATGTCTCCAAAGAAAACCAATGTCACTGAATCTGCAAGTGTATGTGATGCGAATAATGACAGAATCTGGGACTAGCTGAGGTTTCACATGCGTTCAGCATCACTGCAGAGCAACTCAAATGGTCTGCAGATCTGGGATTCTAAACTACATTTAATGGATCATTGAAGACTGACTCTCCAAGCCCCAGCATTGGGATTTTACATGCTTGACCTGCATATAAAAAAACAAACAAAAAAAAAACTGTGTTGCTTTAAAGTACAGAAGAGGAAAAGTCTATGGAATTTAATAGTAAATGTTCAGGATGGGAAAATAATTACTTATAAAATTTGAGGGCTACATTATTTCAAATCAGTATTGAAAGTGAGCATGAAGTTAACTTTACAACATTTCAATCCTGCCACTCAAAGAGAAAACAAATGAGTCCAAAATCTTCTAAGTCTAGAGTATGTCACCCATCCATCAATCTACAATTCACTTAATCCTCCTCAGGGAAGTGGGGGACAGGGGGCTGGTTGTGTGTCTCAGTTATCACAGGGTGAGAGGCAGCATGTATCCTATGCAGGTCACCTAGAGTACAACTCCACAATGAAAATTAACAGACACCTGGGAATGTAGTCACAGCTGGGACAGCCAGAGTCACATATGTCTTCTCTTGTGATCCATCCTAAAACCCACTGCTTCCACCTGCACTTGGTCAATAACCTTTGAGCTGACAGCGCTCAAAAAGGGAAAAGACTTTCCAAGCCCCACTTTGATTTATTCTGTTTTTTGGCTAACCCTGCACTGAACCTGTCCCGGGAGATTTCCAGCCATTTTAGCCCTCCTTTTCCAGCATACGTGCACAACATGCCTCCTCGACCTAGTTCCATCCCAACACGCTGCTTCTCCCACTGCTTTCGCAACAGCCCATGGAGAGAATGAGAAACAGGCCCCTAGAAGGAGGCTCGGATTCATTCTCAGCAGTGCCTTCTTTCCCCTGTTCCCTTTCCATCTGAGCTCATGTGGGTCACTTACTGATCACTATGAGCGGCCCTATCGTGAGCACACAGGAGGGCATCTATGGTTCGCTGGGATTCAAATGACTGTTTATGACCCTTGTCTGGCAGCCAAAGGCCAAGCACTCTCCCAGTGTTTAAAACCACTCTGGCTTGAGTTCAGACATGGGGTGTCTCTTCTTGTGATTGAAGCTGTGGCCACCATTCCCTTTCATTCCTCTTGCACTAGAAATTGGAGAATTGTTTTGAAGAGTGTGCTCTGTCTGTGTTTATTTCAGAGAACCAAAGAATTCTGCTGGCAGAATACATGAATCTGCATTTTTATACCACATGTGTGTGTATTGACTATTTTATTTACAGACTATTTGCTTCATGGTTAACCACGCTGCATAGAGTAGGCATGTTTGATGAATTAGCCCTAAGCTGTGCTCTGGTCAATTTTCCCTGAATGCCAGTCTAAGAAGAACAAAAATTAGAACATACTAATTAGTGAAAAGAAAACTTGTTTCCAATCTTTATGGTAACCTAAGCAATATCTTAGTATTTTAATTCCATCTATTTTTTATATAATTGCAGTAATCTTTAGAATTTTTTTTCACATTTTATCACATTACAACTTCAAGCTTACATAAGTTTGTGTTGGGTCTATCTATAACAGACCAAGAAAATTGTAAATGCAAAACTTTGAAGATGAAGGAAAGTGATGTCATTCCATATTTTTTTATGAATACAAATCTTGTGCAATGCATTACTTGCAGACGTCAACTAGTTAGTCGACAGATAAATCCTTGTGTGATTCAATCTCAGTACAAATACAGCTGTGCTGTCCTTAGGGGTTAGTTAAGGATATTAATGAACAAACAGTATCATGAAGACCAAAGGAACACACTGAACTGGACATGGATAAAGTTAAGGGTGAGTTTAAAGCAGCATTAGGTTATTAAATAAATATCTCAAGTTTTAATCATGTAAACAGAGCAATCTTTAATCCAGCATCCCAAAATATAAAAGCTCCAAACCAGCCAAGTAAAGCTAACCACTTGAACTGCAAATGGTTAGCATCCGTAGCTCCTGTAGAGGAACCTACTGACAGGATGAGTAGTAGTCATACACTCAATCTGGACTCATGAGAGGTTAGATTGCTCAATTGTTGAAAAGCCAGAAGAAGTTCCATCTTCAGTTTGCCACAAACCACAAGTCATTTAGCAGACAAATGACATCAAGATAAAGCATCTTGCCCTAAATGTAAGTCCCTGTGTGGGACAAACAAAGTACAAACACCATGAAACATGGTGACAGTGACATGCTGTGGAGATGCTTCCTTTCAGTGGCACAGAGAAGCTGATCAGAGTTGATATGAAGAAGGAGGGAGAAAAGCACAGGACAATCTTAAAAGAAATCTTGTCAAAGGTTGCAAAAGGCTGAGTGTTGGGACAGAGCTTCACATTCCAACAGGATGACTTTAATCATGTTTCCAGAGTGACAATGGAATGGTTAGACTAAAGCAAGTTAAAATGTTATAATGGTCTGGTCAAAGTCCAGATATAAATCTGATTGGTAATATGAAGGAAGACAAACTAAATTTCACAATTGCATCCAATTTGACTAAGCTTGAGTTGTTTTTCAAAGACCAATGGAAAAAGTGTCTCTCTATACCTGGGCAAAGAAAGTAGAAACATCTGAAAATACTTCCGGCTGTAAATGGCAAACAGAGGACGTAAAACCTATTGATCCAAGGAAACTTAATACTTTGCCCAACATTTCAAAATAGTGCATAATTGCTACATAATTATGCATTATTTTGTGTTGGCTCATCACATAATTCCCATAAAATATACTGTAGTTTCTGGTTGCAATGCAACAAAATGTGAAAAGTCTTTAAATATGTTTTTCTCAATAAACGTGTTATAAAAAACTCATGCCAGCAGTTTTTAGAGATATGATACACATATGTAATTCATATAACATCTAGCAGATTTATTGTCATATGGTGTTTACTTTTTGATAGTTTGTGTTTTATTTAAGAATAAGTTATGAAGATGGCAGGAAAAGACTTTCAGTTTTAAAAAAAACCTGAGCTCAACAAAATTCATTACAAAAGGTGCAGCTTACTCTTAATACAGCTTGTTTTCTCTGTGATAAACCCTAGTAAAGAATATCTTATAATCATCTCATCAAATATTAACAAAGTCAGATTTACTTTGTTTTAGTTCCAATGTAAAAGAGAATGGAAAGCATAAAACGTAACGATGCTCATTAATTTAAATAGCTTTCCCGTTTGGGTGTTGGTGTAACTAAAGAAAGGAAACTTAACTCCATTTTACATCGACTGTGAAAATACCTTCAGTGCAAACAAATCAAAAACAAATGGTGATAGCTACTTTTATGCTGTCATGCCTAAAATGTAGTTTGCAGTAAACGCAAAACTGACTAAAATGAACAGAAAATATATAAAACTTATTATCTCTGAGCCTTCCCCTAAGCCTGTCTGCCAGGACACAGTGAAGTGCTTGAGATGGTATTTTGCCCTCAATGCAAATTAATTAAGAAAGTAGGAAGATACAGTGGGCTTCTCACACTATCTTGCTAAGATTTAGATAAAGTAATCAATATCACTTTCAGTAGGCAGATTATTTCCCTGTGGAAAAAGCCAGGTTAGCACAGATCCCACCCCCACAATGCTACAGTGAGCTAATTAGCTTCTCAGTTATGGGAGAAACATGAGAGCAGTATTGATATTCACTTATAACCTTAGGCATGGAAGTTAATCAGCACGTTTACCAAAATGTCAAAGTATTCATCTAACAGGCTGGAGTTAACTTGTTTACTGGCTCCGTATTTCACAGCCTCCTTAGATACAATCAATGGTCATTTACTCAAACGTGGTTTAAGGCACTTGTGAGTCAATGCAATGTTTAATTCCAAGATCCTTGCGGATTTATAGAACATGCAGGATCTGTTTAACTTTTTTAAGACTAACGGGTGTTGATTGATCTACCAAGCTCAACTCTGAATTTTATTCTTCAGGGTGAAAAAAGACACATTGATCAAAAAGGTAATTGTGAATTTAGTCAAATCTCGTCTATTGTGTTATTCTTCTTTCCACGTGTTTTGAATTACAGTATTTGAATGTGCTCAGATTCGTATGCTAAAGCGAACCCACATTGTTCCATTCTTCTATTATATATGCCTCTGGGGGTTTGTTTGATCTGCAAACACAAATGTGCCATATTTCCAGACATCTTAACATTGTCTGCGTACGAGTCAAACTGGTTAAATCGAATTTGATATATTATCATCTTCCCCTTAAATAAATAAAATTTCTTTTTGTTGAATAATAAAAGCCTCATGATAACTGCTGGGTGCAATAACTTCAGTGGTCTCACTGCCTGTCCATATTAATTGAATTTTGTGCAAAACCATTTTACCCACATGTGGAGGGCCAAACTGATCTGATTTGGGTTCATTATTTTTCATTGAGAATTACATTACCTTGCACACCTACAGTGTTTTCTGAAAGCTGAGACCAAACAAGAGCACGCCTCAGCCGCCTCCCTAGAGAATGTGTTATGTTTTCGACATCTTTGACACTGCTTTGTGCTCAGAATAAATTCAACTGCTATCACACTTTGAGAGTCACAACCCAGTCGTATAATACTGTGTGGATACTTGGTGTTTTGCCATTTTCATTTTAAACATAAAAGACATTTTATTTCTAAAACTCAGTTTTATTACTTTGCTTTCCTTAAGACCCATTAAAAAGGATTTAAACATTGTAAAAATAGTAAATGTGTCACAAAAACCTTCCCAGAATAACAGCTTGTACAGATGCATGGATTCTGCTTTATACATGTACACACAGGGAGGTGCTTCATGTAGTTTACCGCTTACTTCTACGTGCAGAAGCAGCAACTTTTTATGTTCCTTAAATGTTCATCTTCGATTTCAAAAGAAATCCTTCACCTTTGATTGCTTTAAGGTCCATATTCCCTTTATGTCAACGCAAAGTCTCTCAAGATGCGTACAATCCAGATTTATGTCCTTCCTTTGAATGTATTCATGCAGGTATAACTCCCAGAGAACCTATGGATTTCCTCAAGGGCAACTTGCGGCATGAAGCTGGAGAGTTTGGAGAGACGAGGAACAAAGTGTTCAATAAAAGGCATAACTTAAGGTGAAAATGTTTTTAAAAAGCCCAGATAAAATGAAAAGAACAGAAAATATGAAAAGAGAATTTGTTTTACCTTTTAAGTATAACAAGGGCGTGCATTGTCCAGGGTAAGTAAAGGAAGACCTTGTCAGTTCTGACAGCATCAACAGTCTTCTGGGCAACTACTTCAGGTTTAAGTGGTGGAAAGAGCTGAGGAAACCTAGAAAATAATACATTTAAGATTTGTAGACAAATGGAGCAATCTTATTAAATGAATAACTTTTTTTTATCTGGTTATATAGATTCAGAGCTTCGAGTGTCTACCAACCTGACTCTCATACCCCGAAACATCTCTGTATTGGTGTGGAAAGGAAGCACAGTGGTGCAGCCGACACCGGGACAGTCCAATAGGCCAAGTGTCAAGCTCTCCATGAAGGCCAGTGATGAGGCTTTAGAGGTGCAATAGTCTATGGCCCCAGGGATTGGGGACTGGGACAGGATGGAGTTAATGCACACTACATGGCCGTGTTGTAGTTCCAGCATTCGAGGCAGGAAAGCTTTTGTTGTCTAAAGCATTGACATAAAAAGAGAGAAAGAAGGAAAGAAGACAAATGCAGGAAGGGGAATGAAGAACAGAACCAACATGAGAAACTGTCTGCAGTGTCATTACATATCATATTTCCCATTACATTTAGCTGATAATTCCATTTATGTCTCCTTATGACAAGGTCCTTTTATCTTAATACAGAAAAAAATGCAGAGTTTCAAAACCCCTCCAATGTGTCAGAGACTGAGAGGCAATTTGGAAATTCTTCACTTAACCTGCCATAATAGCAGTCATGACTGACATGTCCGGGGTGCCTTCTGCATACACTTTCATACTATAATCAAAACATTAAAGTAAGGATAATCCACCAGAAGGAATTCCCCTAATTCTCCAGGCAAACAGTCTCTGCTTTGACTTGTGAAATGCTTACCCAAAACTGTCCCAAGGTGTTGATATGTTGAGTTTTTAGAAGAGCATCGTCATCGCTGTCCATCAGACTTTTACCATGCACTACAGCTGCATTGTTCACTAATATCGTAACATCTCCAACCTTGGATAAAAAAAAACACAAGATACCATGGACATTAAAATTTTAATGAAATGCTGGAAAGCAAGAAAATGTTTTAAAGGTAGATGGAATCCCCTCTGCTTGTAGCTTTACAACACTTAGGACAGTTTACCTTTTCTCTCACCACCTTGGCTTGTTTGTACACTTCGTCCCGATTGGCCACATCACATACAAAGTAACAGCATTCTGATCCAGAGAGGGAGATTTCTTCAGCTGTCTCTTTTAAACACTTCTCTGTTCTGCCCCAAAGGATCACCTGAATAGCAGCAAGATTTTTAAAGGTTAGAGACAAATAAAGAGAGGTTCTGCAAAGAAACTGAGCACAACACAAACTAATTAAATGCACTCCTATGTGTACTGTATATTATGTGAGAGAGTCAAAAGGGGATTTACTTATTCTTTATTTGCTATAGTCAGTCTTTGACTGAACATGACATCTTTTATGCAACGTTTTGGCAATAAGACATGTTTCTCTTTTCATTGACAGAACAAAGAGGCCATTTTTACTCAAACAAATAGTCTTCGTACAAGATTAAAGGCTTCGAGGTTGCTGTGAATGAACTGTCTCTTCATCCACCCGTACTCTAAATGAACGCTGGTCATTTGAGCAGGGAACTTGGGGCTGGATGGGGATGGGAAGGAGGGGGACCCAGTGATTGGGCAATTAGATCTGTCAGTCTTTGGGGTCAGGGAAAGGTAATGAAATCACGGGGTCAGCCATCCTCATCTCTCAAATACAAATTCTCAAAGAGATTACACAGCTTGTTGGGCAGATGAGCCTTGTCATTGCTGGTAAGGGAGTCGGAAGACAATGTGTGTGTGAAGAGCTGAGGATGTCAGTGCAGGCTTTGGCTGGTTGCCCATGACTGTGAGGATAGCACTGGGCAAAAATATCCACAGTAAAGTGATCTTGCATATTTAAGTCAGGAAGCGTGTAGACAGCAAGGCTGCTTCTTAGCCCAATGTCCAGCCTGGAATTTCATATTATTTTGCCAATATTTATTTGTAAACACCCATTTAGTCAGTTGGTATGCAGGAATTTACATTGACTTTGAGATATGATTCTGAAATATGTCATTACAGAACTTATATCTGACAATTTTGCAGAAACTGGATATTTTTTTACAGTGTCTGTGTTCTAGATATATGACTGCACAATCTAGAAGTCCACTATTTGTAGAGGCGAATCAAAGTCAGTGACTCTATACAGTCAACTAAGGTGTCTTAGTTAACGTTTTGCCAACTGGCATTATAATTTGAAATGGACTCCTTTGTAATATAACTATGATTGAACTAGAAAGTATGTAATTAAGATTTAATAATTCCATATGATTGGATAACTGATCATATAGTTCTGCATGTGGATGGGATCTAATTACCTTGAGATGGCATTTGGTGTGAATTAGTGCTGAATAAATAAACTCAATTGGAATGGAACCAAATATAGTATAGTCAGAAAACAATGGAAGATCTTCAGATCCAGTCTGTTCACATTATAATTCTCCTTGGTAGTGTTCTGGTTAATGGTGAACATGGTAGATTACCATAAACAAATATTTAAGCAATATAGTTTTGGGGCACCACAGATTACAGTCTTCAATGTGCTCTTCAATTCAGAACTGTTGGCAATCAGGAGTTTGCCTCCTTCTGAAAACAGTTCTCGTTTGATTGGGGTTTTGTTTGTTTGCTTCATTTGCAAGGCCATTTATGTAATCACTGAAGGAAGACAGGTCTTGATAAATAATTTAAAGCTTTTAATAGGATTTGAGCCAGACAAATAAAGTTGACAGTTCTCATTAAAACTCTGCACTTAAAGCCATGTTCTCCTGTTAAAACATTATTTAATTTATCAGTTTATCACCCGTCAAAGCACACAGGACAATCAGAGCAAGCACACATTGGCCAAATTGATATCCGGATGTTTTTAATTGTTCTTGCAAAAGCAGTGTTCTTTGGTGATTTCTACAACAAGGCATGCCTAACAAGACATAATGTCAACACACGAATCAAGTAAAAGCTCTCTAATCAACAAATGAATGTGGTAGAGCTTGAAAGAAATTCTTGACAGAGATAGAGCACGTCACTCGATACAGACTGAGGCACAACTCTCTGTGTACTGAGTTGCTTCAGCTGAATTACACTGATACTTTATCTCCCAAGTCTCAATGTATGGGTGGGTATGAACCCTCCTTTTCACACCCATTGTATGAGCCAGCAGAGAGGCGGCACACAGAGGGGGCAGCAGGAGTTCAGGAGGCAGTCGCCTGCCGCTGTCTAATTACTGCAGAGACAGCAAGGTCAGTTGCAGGGCAATACCCAGCTGGGAGTGGTGTGCTTCCCGCCTCAAGCACAACACAAGCACAACCACACAGACCTGTTGTCTGTGTAATGCTTTGGTTCACCTTCCACGTGAAGGTTTACTTGTGTTGTTGACAGCTACTTTTCTTTCTAAAGTTGGTTTCAAAAAGGATATTTGAAGAAATGTACTTTTTAAATTTGTCAATACTTTGACTATCTTGAAACTTTTACTACATTCTTGCTTTGCAAACATGAGTTTCCCTTTGCAAAACATGTGACATATGCCAACTTGCTCACAGTTGAATCTACCCCTCTTCACCTTGATAAATTCTTAAAGTTATAGACATCTTAGCCTACATCAATCAAAGGTCTGACCAAAAGAAAACCAGGGAATTTTGACTTCCAGTCACAATGGGGCTGAAACTGGGGTGAGTGCAAAGTTCACATAGGTCAGTCATCTCCATAATTGCCCACCTATTTCCTTCTAGCATCTCTTTATCCACAGAGCAATTGTTACAGACATTACCAAAGGTGTTGCTTTCAAAGCCCTCACGCCTTGATAATAGTCAACAATGAGGTGCTGAAAAGCATAGCGACATCCTTTGTTGTGCAGCTGCAAAGTAATGCTTTTTAAATCAACTGGTTTCTTCTTGCTCATTCCCCTAGGATGTGGCATCAAAAGATGCAGGAAAACAATTCATGTTTCAGTGAACTTTCAGCAATGTTTTCAAGCTGGCAAAATTGTGTTTCAAAAGATCATTTGAGCTGCAATGCCTGTGTCACACATATACAGATGATTGCAGTCATCAGCTTTCAATTGGTCTGCTCAATGTGGGTTGAAATTACAACATTTTTAACCCATGTGTAACGAAGGCGACCATACGAGGTGATCAAAAACAGCTTCTCCATTAACACAACCCTATTAAAGAGACAACAGTAATTTTCAAGCACTTGGCTGTGCAATGTTCATCTTCAAGATTAGTAGACAAACCACTGGTGGATTGTTATCCTTAGCACAAAGCAGTCAGCAAAGCATTTCGGATCCAAGCAGAAGCTCTTGGTTACGACTGACAGAGGATAGGAGTTTTTGGTTGAGATGGCAAAAATGGGCTCCATTACTACTGAAAATCATAATAGAGTAAAATATAACTTTCAGGGATAGGAAATTACTGTAATTTGAAATTGGACTGTTCTAAAGCATTTCTCATGGTCTCCCTGTGTTCCAGACTTGTACTAAGTATTAACTCACAAGAGACAAATTAGAAATGCTTACAAAGCCATTTTCGAATCTGCAGGAACTGCTTCAATAATGCATTTTTCCCTCTGTAAGGTTCATCTTAGTTTGCATTTACTCTAAGACATCCCACGTTCTAATGCAATGCATGAAAACATCTCTATTGTGGCTTTCAAAACAGAATAAACTTGTGTGGATATGCTGGTAGATTTTCCAGCAGATGAAATTTCACAAATAGAAAAAATAAAAGTAGGACAGGTCACTGATCTGTTATGGCTGTGAATAGCTCACAGAGTTATGCAGAACTTTTGCGCACAAACCATTCCCCAACTCCACCTTGTAAAAATAAAAAACACAGTATGACAAAATGTATGCATTATGTTGTCTAATTACTTTACCTTTTTGGCTCCTTGCTTGGCGAACTCCTTGGCCAGGTGACGTCCAATCCCTCGACCTCCACCGGTGATCAATACCACCTCCTTACTCAAGTCCTTCTTGCTGCTTGGCAACAGCGACAACAAACTTGCCCGGACTATGTGATAAAACATTTGGATCGGGAAGAAAAGCATACGAAATGCGCTTTTCAGCTCCATCTCGCAAAGTGGCCACAGACAGCAGACAAGTAATGCGCTGACTAGCTCTAATGTCCTCCAAACAGTGCGCCGCGGGAGATATCTGCAAATATATATATATATATATATATATATATATTTTTTTTTTTTTTTTATCTACAGCCTCAGAAAGTTTTTCATGAGCAAATCGGACGCGGGATGTTAAATAATGAAACCCAGAAGTGCGTTTGTTTTGAGCGCTTTGACATCCTCGAAGGGCATCAGGCTCTTGAAAAGTCTGAGTAATCACTCATCTTTGCTTGTCAGCCACCGAGTGAGACGCAGAAGCGTGAAAGACAAATCCAAGCGACGCAGTGTGTTGTTGTGCGCTACTGAAACCGCCGCGGTCTTTGGTGTTGTGTTCCTGTCCTGTCCTGCTTTATATATTACCCCCTCTTCCTAGACTTTGCGCTATTTTCACTAGTGGAAAGTCCTGGTGAACCTAGAGGGGCGGATTGTAAGGGTATTAATCCTGATTGACATGTTAAGTGTGGATGAATATTTTGCTCCAGTGCCCGTCTGCCCTGACTGGTTGCGTACTTGCATCTTCCCCACCCCCTTTATGTGTCTACAGCAGCGCTGGTTCTCAATCTGTGGTCCAGCTCCCCCCTCCAGCGGTAACCCCCTGCGCGTCCCAGGTGGGAGCTCAGTCTGCTTTGGGAAAATTTAACTTTGTAATCCCGTTGACCTGAATTTAACCTCATTGCATAAGTAACAGAATAACAGTAGTGTTGCAATCGCTCAACAGCAGTAAGACGATACAAAACTCACTTAGGATTTGCTGGGTAAAAAGGTTTGAGGGAGTTTTAGGCAATGTCCGAAAAGTAGCTGGGCAATTACACTATAACTCAACCAACTGCCCACAATTAATTACGCTTAACAATGCAAGCAAATGGTGCATGTGACGTGCAAACAAACATAGCCACGAGAAAGCAGTGAGGGCTTTTTTTTTTACGGCTCTCTTATGTAAATCTGTGAAGTGGAGGGAAAATACTTGTTTAAAAACAAATAAATCAATAAATAACAAGAAATAAAACCCGATTTCCCCATCTCGTTTTTGATTTGAAATCCTATGATGAATTCCTGTGCCACAAACTCCCTCCAGAAGTCTACTAATGAGTGAATAAAACCCTCCAGTGTGATACTTGATCTCAGTATAAATACACATGTTCTGTGATGGCCATAAAAAAAATAGACAGAGAACATTAGCAAAGATCAAGCATTGTATTGTGAATAGATGTAAATCAGAGTTAGGTTTTAAAACTACTACCCAAGCTTTGAACATCTGACAGAGTACTGCACATTCCATCATCTAAAAATAGGAGTATACAGTCACAACTGCTAACCTAAAAAAGATATGGCTTACCAACCGAGAGGCAGAAGTGGATAACAATTTGAGAAGTAAGAAATGGTCCCACGGAATCTGTGAAAAATTCAACTATTTGTCATTAACTCCATTAATCTGACGTTCATGGACAAGTGGCCACCAGAAAGCCAAAAGAAAACAATCTAAGACTAAGGCACATGTGCAGAATCCTATTTGTAACATTGCACATGACTCTGAACACAACATCCTTGTGGTGACACATGGTGATAGCAGTACCAGAGGAGCTAAATACAGGACAGCCCTGCAAGAAAACCTGAGAAACTACAAAAGACTAACACTGACGTGTAGATTCACCCTCTAGCAGGACCAGTGGCGCAAAAAGTGGGTATGCAGGGTATGCAACGCATAGGGGCGCAGCACCAGAGGGGGCGCCAAAACCCCGCCTGGAGGGGGCGGCGCGCCGATGATGTTTTGCCGTACACTAATGCGCGCCTTACGCTCCTTCACCGCACATAACGAGGTAAATGTAGCGAGTTTTACCCTTCACGTATCGTCGCCTCGGGGGGGGGGGGGGGGGGGTGGGGGGTGCTGAGTGAGCGTCGCTCCTTCACCCTGACGTTCCGTCCCTCGGTCGGGGGGGGGGGGGGGGGGGGGGGGGCGCCGATCTATGTTTTTGCATCCACCTGAATAATGTGTAGTTGCGCCACTGAGCAGGACCACAACCCCGAACATGCCAGAACCTTACTGAAGTGGTTTAGATGAATGCCTATTTGTGATTGAGAATGGACTAATTAAAATCCAGACCTACGTCCAATTTATAATCTGGCTTAAATAGACATGAAAATAGCTGTTCACGGATGCCTTTACATTTAGTTGTTGCGAAGAAAAACGGACAAAAGTTTCACAATCTAGAAATCTTGTTTTTAAAGTCTTGTGCATTTTTGTGGCTGCCCTGGGTGAGCTGTTGATGTGTTATTGGAGTAAATTAGTGTACCAGCCACTGCCAGGAAGGTTCACCACTGTTCCATGCTTTCTCCATTTGTGGACAATTTGATGGTTCACTTGAGCCTCAAATAATCAGAAATGTCTTGTAACATTTTCCAAATGGATAAATGTCAGTGAATTTGCTTCTTATTTGTTCCTGATTTTATTTAGGTTGGATTATTAATGTATTTGCACATATTAGGTTAGTTTGGACAGTTTTGTTCCCTAATAAATGAAATCATCATTTGAAAAATTATACTGTATTTACACAAGCTTACATTGTTCAATATTCAACTCATTTGAAACATTGGGAAAAAAAATACTGTAATGGGGAGAAATATTTTTGAGACCAATCTACACACCACACTTTTCAGATTTTTATTAACAAATAGACATTTTTTTCTCTATATATACCTACCTGCTTATGCAACCATAGTGCTAGCTTGCTGTGTAAGCCTAATTTGTTGCAACAGTATTTTGGAAGTTGGTTACTCTTTTTTGATAAGTGTGAAATTTAGTATATAGGTCACACTCACTCTCACACAGCTGTCGGTCTTACTTGCAGAAAAATGTATGCATAGCTAAAAAAAAATGAATTAATGGACCTCAGACAAAATTCCAGTCTGTGATGTTTGGCCTTGACACTGTGATTTTTACCAGGAGTCACTGAAGGCTTTTTCAGCAACTGGTTTTAAAGAGCAACCTCACAATGGTTGCTTTGTGTTAGACTGAACTACTTAGAGGAAGCAGAGGGGCTCTGAGGGCTTTGCTGCAAACTCTGGAACAACCCATGTCCAGATGAGATGCTGTCCTTACTTTGGAAATTTCTGAAATGTTCAGAAATGTAATTGCTTTATTAAATATTCTCATCTAAGGTTGTATGTTGTCAAATGATCCAATTTCAATTACAGGACATTACATAACAAAATTCTGTTCATACCACAGTATGTGTTTTTTAGACATATTGCAAAAGATGAGTATACGAGTTATCTCAGTAGTTGCTGCCCATTTATACCCAAGCTATCACTGCCATCTACAGATTAGCAGTGAAAGTTCAGATATAAGCGTTTCCAGACAGCCTGCTTGGGGAAGCCTCAGAATGTTTTCTTCCAAATACACACAGTAAGAAGGCGCCCTGCAGCAAAAGCAGTTTGAAATAAATGGGTTTGTCGTGGCATCAAGAGGATAAAAAAAAACAGGCTAAAACTTTTCCGGATATGTCTGAAAATGTTTCTGCTGGAACTCAACTATACTGGTTTTCTTAAACAAGACATAACTGAAATGTTTCTGTGCAATATTCAACTTTTAATATAAGGGATTTATTTGAACAACCCACATGTAGTTTTATTACACAGCCATGGCATACAGTATATTGAAGGATAAAATAATTTTTGCTGTGCATCAGGCAGTTAAAGATTTGTTTGAAACAAAGGTCAGAATATATTGTATGCAGATGTGGGAAGGAGAAAAGAGACTCAAAGCAGGTAGATAAAACATTTTCCCCTAATGACTTACCTTCAGCCTAGCAGACCAGCTACACCATGGACATTGGCTCGACAATTTTAATAATTGGCTTTGCTGCTCTTGCTGCAGCCCTCATCCCTCTTGTAATTGGACTCGTGTACTGCTGATGAATTCAGACATTCCTCGTGGGGCTTCAAATAGTGGTAAGCTGCACATGGTTCGGGGTTTGTTTGTTGGCATGGCAATTGTGGTCAGCATCAGCATGATTGGAACGGTGCTCATTGTGTTTCTGTCATGTTTTTTTTTTATTTTACATGAATACAAATATTGTTTTTATTTTTAAAACTAGATCCAAGACTTCTTTTAATCCAACTTTTTTATGCTGTGCTGCTGTCCTTTCTTTGTCCTCCAGCAGCTGATAAAACCAAGATGAGAGAAATTTTAGATAAGAAATCACGTCTACCAGAGCTGCTCAGAGACACAAAGTCGTGTATTTCCCTTCTTTGATGTTGTCATACTAAACACGGTCTCTCAGAGAGAATAACCTTCAGTTTGACTTTGCCCATCAAGAACACTCTTTTTCTTGTTTGTTTTTACTGTTTCTCCCTTTTGTTGTAGATCTGTGGTTTCTCTGCTGACATGTTTGGATCCAGCATTGTTTGGGCAAAGGTCATCAAGTCAGCTATAACAATAGTTTAAGATGTGCGTATTTGACTTGTTTGGCACATATTCCCACAGAGTAAAGACCTTCTGATGTGCCTGTTGCAGGGTAAAGTTATTTTAACACCTATTGTGTCTTTATTCCTGGTCCAATTAACAATTCAGTTCTTTTGGGATATCTACACTTTTCTTTCACAATTCAGTGTATTAAATAAGCCAGACATTTTGAATGACATGCTCTGCTTCTCATCTTTGATGTTGCTGAGAATGTAAAGAAGAGCAACTACTTCTTTATATCAATGAAAAATTAATTTCTTCTGAACTGGCACATCCTCTAATCATGTCACGTAAATATGTATTTTGTTTGTGATGCCTTTCACCTTCACTGTAACTTCATTGTCCTTGTGAGTGAGTTACCAGAAACTGTGACATATTTTCGTCTGACCATATTTCTATCAGAGCTTTTGTCTCGTCTTCACGCCACGTCGAAAAGCAAGCCAGTACTAACACCTATTTTTCTACGTCGGTTTTGGTTGTTTTTAATGACAATACACATGGTTGTATTCTGCATATGTTCTAGTGAAGTGAGCTGAGAACTATAGTTTTAGGTAGAACAAAATTAGCTTCTTTGATCCACAACCAAGTTCAATCATTCAAGCCTCTCCAAATAAGCCGATTTTTCAGTTCACTAGGGCTGGTGTGAATGCACCAGACGAAATATCGTAGCTTGAGAAAACCTCTAATGTACGGCGATGGCAGTTTGTGGGGATTGGGCAGAATCCTTGAATTAATTTATTCAGGGACAAAAGCATTCATATGTTCTCTTACATGAAAAGTATGTAGCTTTAAACAAAATTAAACTACTAAATCAGATTAATAGATTAATTCAAATGGATTCTTCAGAAAAATAATAACAATAGCTAAAGTAATTCAAACTCAGCTGGACTGAAATGGGGAGGCTGTACTAACCTCCCCACCTACCTACGATTCTCTAACTATTCAAGTTATGTATCTGTCGTACAGAAAAACAATTCACATCATTCATTTAAAAAAGAGCAGGATTTTTTTTTGTTGACAATGCAAAAGTTTATTTTAAAATCACCAATAATTTGCATAGAAAATCACCCTGAAATACTACTTGAATTGAAATGTAGGCATAATATGAAAAGGATAAAAGTAATATAATAAAAAATACTGGCGTGGTCTATGATAATTCATAGACCATAATTCTCTCTCTCTCTCTCTCTCTCTCTCTCTCTCTCTCTTCTTTTACACCTCTTAGCCACCAATTAGCCCCTGATCACAGGGATCCTGCCGAGTGACTATAGGTCTGGAACATGTCATTTCCTGTCTGTGACTGTGACAGAGTTTAGTCTGGACTCTAACAGAGTTGCAGTCAGAGAGGACAGCAGAGGGGCTACCCTGGCTGCCGTGCTTTGCCAAAAGCTGGCAAGGAGAGAGGGCAGACATCTGTCATTCCCCTGCACTCAGCTCCTAATCTACCCAGTTCCTACAGATGGCATATTTCAAACTGCCCTTATAGTAGTAAAATCGTGCTGTGGCCATATTGTTTTATGGCTGAATGGCATTCTATTTTCAGCACAACCTGGAGACTTGTATGTTTGCTGAGAAGTGCTCAGAAGGAATCACACACCCACTGAGTTTAGGCCATGCCATGAAAATTGTCTCTTCTTTTCCAACATAGAGCCTTGGAAGCATTGCAGCCCCAGAAGATGTTATAGAGTGTAACACAAAGAAAGCTGTTTAGAGTCATGATATTTTACCGTTGCTTATTTACAGACAGATGGTGCTATCATTCTAAAACCCACTGCTCCTGTGACCATCTGACAACATGCAGTGAATGGTTTCCAAAATGTTAATGTTTTTAATCGGGTCGATCACACCTTTTCTTTTCCGGTGTAAATATTACTGATATTTTATTATATTTTCTATCTTGTTCCAAATTTTATGACACAATGGGAAATATTGTAATCTAATATTTCCCATCACAAAACATTGCCTTGAAGAATGTCCACCACAACTGGAAAAAAATACTGCTGAAAGAGAAATATTATAACTCAACACAAAAGTATGTATGTCTTTAATGTTAACACGTAAGACGTCTCCCATTTGCAAACAGTAAACCCAGCTTACCTTATTTTTAGTGTTTGCTGTGTCCATGGCAACCAAGCTTTACTTTGTTTCCTCCACTAAGGGATCATGTGACTACATGCTGTCTTTTTGATTTGCCAGCCTTGCTCAGAAAATGCTGCATATTTGACAGTGGGTGAAGTATGGACCAAAAGGATATGGAAAAGGAGAAATGGACCCAAATCTCATGGAGAATAGAACAAAGATATAAAAATAGAGTGCTGACAGGTAACTGGACTGAAGGAAGACTTCAGCGAAGGTGATGCTATTATTGACCTACATACTTTAATTCACTGCAGTAATTCAACATTGCATGTTAATCTATCAAATTCTCTTTTATCAGAAAATACAGATTATTGTTTAATCCTGAATTCTAATTGCTATGGTCTGGTTGCTGTAGCATTATTTGTTTTAGAACCTCATCAGCTAATATTAAGATAAATTGCAAAGTTATTAAGGCTTGGTTGATCTAACATCAGCTCAGCATTTTAAGAGGACTGGCTCAAACTGAAGACTGATTGTATCGACTAGAGGTTCAGTTATCGACTCCTGGTTCAGAACTTAGGAGGCAAAATGACTTAAAGAATACTGTGCAACAGAGTGGGTCGATAGTGAAATGTGAGCTTTGCTGATCTTGGAGCTAGGCTCATTGCTCAAGCCTCTGTATATCCCCCTTCCCTCATTCCTCTTTGCTGTCTGTGTCTGTTTATTCCTTCTGACATAGTTCACTCGAGAGCCAAAGATAGCTAACAGCACCAGCCGTGTAGACTACAGGCCCCACTGGGACTTTAAGCCAGACGTCTTTGAGAGAAGATCTGCCCTGCTGAGAGCTGAGGTCAGCCCTTAACTGCTCATTCAGGGTATTAACATCAATTGAATGCCTGTCACAACTGTGTGAGTCAGGCCTTTCTTCTATAAATTGTAGACTTTTGCATAATATTGATGGCCAAGATAAAGGCCTGTGATAAAACTCCTTGTGAATGCAAGTTTCTGTTAAGACTCAGCAGTCATGAAAAATCTGTAAAATCATCAGTCCTAAAAGGCACTTAGAGGCTAGTTAGAGCAATTTGCTTGTGTCACATGGTAAGCCTTTTGAAGAGCATTGAAAAAGAATAGGTCATGCCCTGCATAACTTAATCGCATGAGGCTGTGTGCAACGCTTGTTTATATTGTTATCCATGGACTGCCGTAAAGGATTGTGTTTGACCACCACTCTTCATTGCCCTCACTTTATTTGGCAACAGACTATGAACAGCTCTATGCACATAAAATCGATAGTTCTTTGCCAACACTACAACCCTAGAATCCCAGCACCACCTTTCAGTCTGGGAGGTTGAACAAGCCAATTCCTGGTAAGACGACAATTTAATATGTAAATAAGGTTGTGATGTAGAGATTATATGCGTGAAGCATGCTGTGAAGTACCAATATTGGTATCCATGTCTTTTATGGCATTGAAAAAATTAATTAAACTCTGTTCATTGACATTTAAAACCAGTGTCCCAGATGTATTTTATTGCTCCAATTCAGTCAGGTGTGTAATCACTGACTGCTGTAACATGACGGTTTTCTTTCTATTCTTTTTACAATGTTTTCAATCAACTCAGGCCTAATGTAGTCGATGGATGACTATTAGAAATAGCAGAAATCACAACTTCCATTGGTGATCACTTATAGGTCAGGATACCAAAATCACTTGGTGCCCGTTATTGACAATGAATACGTTGTCAATAACAACAATGATCTAAATCTGAGCGAGAATCCATATTTACAGGTTTCAGATTATTGTTTTACTCAAGATGTGATGACAAAACAAAATTGGCAGAAGATTATGGTTGAAGATTGTTTTCCATTGTTTTTATGTTTGGAGTGTTTTGGAGTTTTAAGTCATATTTTCATTATTAAAATTGAAACATTCTTAACTGAAAATACAGCTTAGGAATTTAAAACAATAAAAATGTATATATATATATATATATATATATATATATATATATATATATATATATATATATATATATATATATATATATATTTCTGTGAAGATGTTTGTCGATTAAGTGCACAAGTGTTCACAATGCAGGAAGAAAAAAGGACAACTGAATAAATAAAAGATATCTCTGGTATCTAAATCACACCAGATATATGGAAGTTATGAAAAAAGACAAATACGAAATAACTGTTCAAAATTGATCTGATGGTAATGAGGTAAATCAGAAGCCTCTAAGGAGACGTGCTTTCACTTCCTGCTTCCTTCCTGATCAGGTTTGTTTCTTCCTGTGTAACCTGGTTAATCATACTACTGCACCACTCCATAAGTGTCCCAAGAGCCTTACGTCCTTGTGTTATGGTAAGTCTTCAACCGCATTCATGAAAGCACACTATTGTTAGCTTTCTGAACCACATGATGGCGCTATAGCGGCATATCACTCCAAATCTTTCAGGTGTGCAGCTTCAGTTTGTATTGTGAGAAACTTCATTGCAAAATAAATTTCAGTACGTTAATAATGTTTACAATACATTGTTTAGATTACACTTATCTTCCTGTCACCTGTTTCAAGAAAAACAAAAATCAAGAGGTTTCTTGTTGACAATCAATAACAGTGGGTTCATGAACAGTGAGAGATACATTTGTATTTTTATTTGATGTTTATAAAAATAGATTACAGGGTAAATATGTCCGACTGTTACAAGAAAATGATTCCACTCAATGAGTTGATAAAGCATTTTTTGTCATGAAAGAATTATTAAAGTGTTAACAAATACCTGCACAAATGTAAATGCTGCAGAGATTAAAATGTGAAATGTTTTTGAAGCTAACCATTCATTCTCATGGCATACCCATTTACAATCTGTCATTTCCTTAAAGAGCAGCTTTAGATAATAGCATTATATCCAGACCACTGCATAAGCTATACTCATGACTCACACAGATGAGCACAGAGGTAAATTATCAGTTTATTGCACAAACTCTGAGTGTTCAAATTTGAATAACTAATTTACTCTAGATTGTTTTTATGAATTACCTTTTACTGAAAAGAGGTTAGGCATCTGGGATGGCATTAAACTACCAGAATGGGAGGAAGAAGTGGCAAATCAAAGCAGCAAACAATTAACATGGCAGCAATTCCTGTGTAAATCTAAGCAAATAGTAATTTGACTATCATTAAAAGTCTAATCTTTTATATCTACTGCCAAGGATAGAACATAGCAAACAACACATCTTTGTAGTCCAAAAAACAAAATAAAGTTGTTTATTAAACTGATGTGCAGTAGTTTTATGAAGAGAGTATAGCAATAATGTTTCAAATAAATGGCTTACCAGTTTGTGTGATTTTTTTTTTAAGACAATAAAATCCACCCAGTCAGTTATTACGCTAATGTAATTTCTCTCGCACAAGTACTCAGTTACTATCAAATCTTATCAGCAAAAAAAGCTTAGTCCTTTTTACACACTTGTCTGTCGAGGATTCTTATCAGGTAGTGAAAGGATAAAGGGGAAGAGTAAGCCCTTTGCCTCAGAGAGGACACTCAACTCCTCATCTGCAAAAGCAGGAGAGATCTCATCGGCGTCAAATCTCATGGTGAAGTGTCGGCTGAGACAGTAAACTGTGCCATCCATTGCGACACACTGGAAGGCCGGGCAGCGCAGCATTCGCTTGGCGCTGCACTCATACCAAAGCCGTGCCACCGTATGGTAGCGGAACACACTGACTCCCAGCAATGGGTTAATGTCAAATCTGTAGAGAAATCTTCCCACAGCAACCATATCTATAGATCTATCTTTGCTGCCTACTATGAGACTTGGCCTCCAGGTGTTGGTTTTGGGGTTGTAGCGAAGTAAAATATATCTAAGAGTCCCCCCAGAAACAAAGAGCTCTCCACTGCCCACAGTCACATGATGTGCAACAGCAAAGGTATCATTAGGCAGTGGAGCCACAAATGTCCATCTGTCCTGTCGTGGGTCATAGCGCTCCACAGAGGAGAGACACTCCCCTCCGATGGCATAGATGTAGCCATCCAGTGCTGCCAGTTTGCAGCGGGGCCTGGCTTCATTCATAGGACTGATCTCCTTCCAAATGGATGTCAAAGGATTGTAGCAAAACACTCTCTTTGAGGGTGTCATTTCTCTGTCACTGCCTTGACAACCTACTGCCACAAATAAGTAGTTATCCATTGTGCACATAGCACAGGCTTTAGAAATGACCTCCTGAGGGATCGGGCAAAGAGAATGCCAGACATCTTTGTAGTCATCATAAAAGTACATTGCACTGGATGTGCTCCTCTGTTCTGATGTTGTTCTCTGTGCTGCTGTGTTTCTGAAACAGTCTTGAGGGTCCATATCTGCAACTATGACAAACCTTCTTGCTCTCATTCTCTGCTTCCGAATCCGTTCCCGCTCATCAGCCATTAGCCGTCCATAAAGGTTGGGGTCCCGAAGAACCTGTAGGTAGTTGTCTGACATGACCTCCAAGGCTGCTTGCTGAATGGATTTTTGCCCCTTTTTCTTGGCAAGATGAAGTATCTCTAAACAGTTTCCAAGATTAAGTTTACTTTTCAAAATTTCGAAATCTGTGCTGAGGAATATTTCTGCTGGAAGACCCGAGAATGAACCACCTCCGACAGTCTCTACATCAGTCGCCTCCTTCACATTACGTACTTTATCTGTTGATTTTTGAAGATAGATGGTCTCTTTATCTGCTGAGACCCCATGGTGAGTCACTGGGCTTGAGTATGTTGAAATCTGAAAGTGGATGGAAGGTTCAGACTGTTCTGCTGCAGACATATAGCTCTCCTTGCGTAGGAGTGAAGGCTTTTCAGGGTGCCTCAGGCGTCCTTGCAAGGAATCTTCCACAACATCACTTTGTGGAAGAACCAAATCACGCATAACGATAGGACTTACAGGAGCATCAATGAAGCTGGTGTCCTCTGTTCCATACTTCTTCTTCGACACAGTGTTCCGCTCATACTGGGCAAGCAAAGATTTTGAATCTGTTATTGAGTGAGAGGAAGATTCAACATAATAGTCATATATTTTTCCACTCACAGTCTTGTCTCCTGATCCTTCCAGTACTACTTTGGCATCTTCTACTTTGATCTCCGCCTTAGAGAGGAAGCTGGAGTAGACCCCCTGGTGCTCCAAGTCCTGTCTCAACTCTCTGCTCACACCCACGCCACCATCTAGCTTCTTCAAACGGCAAGGAGAGCGACGTCCAGTAATAGCTGCCATCCCATAATCTGTTGGATCATGTATCTTCAAAGTAGATCCAATTGAAATATTACTTGGGCAAACAGTTGGTTGGTCCCGATAAAGCATCTCCTTCCCCGTGTATTTATTTTGATCATTATTTAAATGACTAAATACACTCTTACTCTTTTCAACTTGGTGTGAATGAGATTTATTAAGTATTCCCTTGGTGCTGTTGAATTCCAAGTCATTAGTCACTAAGTCTTGCTTGGCATCATCGTCCTTGTCTTGAAAACAGAGATGCTGCTGTGTCCTCTTGTAGTCGTGGCTGGCAGAATTTTCTGTCTCTCTGTTTTTTTTGCCACAGGGTTTAATTTTCCTCACGTCTCTGGATCTGTAGAATCTGTAGGCCCAAGAAACCAGCAGCACTGCAGCAGCAGAGAAACTAAGTTTCACCAGCAGCTGCATGTCGAAGTGGACTCCGAGAAGGTCTGCGATAGGCATAGCTGAAAAAAAAAAAATAATAAGACAGCAAACGTTGGTTGAATGAACCTTTCAGCTATTGTCTAAATGCCTCAGCTGTATGAAGCTGTCTGGTTTCCATTGTAAAAGAGCTGCTGTGATCCAATGACTACGCCTCTTTGCCCAAAGGATCAAGTGTAAAATGATAGCCTTAGAGTAGCTATTTGCATCCCTTGCTCTGGAGAGGCGGGGCACGTTCATACACCACCTGTAGATGCTGTTTCTTTTACTATCCACAGAGTATCCAAATATTTGGTTTGCTGACTCACTCTTGTTTTTCTTAAAACCATTTAAATTCTATTTACATATTCAGATCAATGATACCTTTAAAAAAAAAGGTTTTTGTGTCCATGCTGCAATGCTGCAGCAAATCAAACATGTCAAGGAGTGGACTGGCTTATAATTTGCTGAAAAATGTATCAAATACATTATCATGCATAACATTTCTTTAACTTCCTACTTTGTTTAGAGCTGCAGTAGCAAAGTCTAGTTTGAATAAGGGGTGGAGAGGTATGATCGGAGCATCTAGCAAATGGTTAATAACCAGGATACATCTGTTTGCATAGCTATGACAAAGAGCAAAGGTTCTTCCTTGTGCCTGCAAAGTCTCCTAAATGACTATTTCTGGAAATAAGCCCAAAGAAAGAAAGGTAGGCCACAAAAAAGATAAACGGCAATACAAAAACAGAGCTGTCAGGTGGCCATGAGAAACACAATCAGAAGATTTTCCATTGTGAAAACTGACAGTGCCATTTATTTCCACTGGATGCAAACATGTATTTCTGTCATACGTGAAACATGCCACTCTCCACTGTGAGGCTGCCATTATTGTTGCTGATAACATACTAGAGCAAGCCTACAATCAGGAACAAAACAGTTTTTTATCTCACCAGCCCTTTGTGAAGCATTATAAAGATACGTTACGAGGGACTCTTTCAGAGGGTGTGTCAGGTGTCCTGTCAGCTGCAAGGGTTCTGTGGTCATCTGATAGTCAAGCCTGATGACAAAAAAAGAAACTAGATTCTGTGAGCATGGTTGACTTCTGAATAATTCACAAATAGGCCATGAAAGCAGCTTCTTATCCTCACTATTGCTCCCAGCAGAAAAACAAGAATGTGATTGAAATCTATAGACGTTTTGTGTTGAGACACTTGCACTTCTTATTTTCACCATCTGCTATGGTTGATGAGTTTATGGCAACATGAGGAAAGAAAGCACAAGATGCATTTTAATTGGTGTTTTTACGCAGGTCAGTATAACTTGGAAGCAGTACCCTGGCCTAGTTAGTGGTTAAACTGAGTGTTGTTTTGCCATGGCTTTACTGACAAACCAGTTTGAGAAAAACAAATAATGACAAAACCCCGTAGCTAAAAGTTTACACACAGTTTCCATCTGTCCCTGACTACACCAGTAAATAGTGGCTAGGTGACTAAATAGAGCATCTTTCTTTCTATTTTTCAGAAAAGATATGTCATATATTTAAAAATGTCTGCTCAGTTTAGGTTTATCAATGCTAGATATAACTAAGAAATTTCAAACATAATAAAAAAATGTGATTAACCACATTATTCATTTTAAAAGAATGCACTTTTAAAGCGATTCAACATGACCAAGTAGGATCAAGATGATTTGCATATTCTAATGCATTTAGAAATTGAGCCGCCTCTCATTCGACGTAAAGTGAGTCATAAATGCAAAGAAAAATGCAGAAAATTGCATATTGAACATAATTACAAACCAATAATAGTTTACAGTGGATGGACCAGGATCCACTGTGAACTCGTTACTAATAAACAAGAAAACTAATCAAAGCTCTAAAGGGGCAGCATTTTCTATTTTCCACATTTTATTGCATGAACCAAAATTACCTTCAGTATTTATATATAAAAAAATGTTGTTTATATCAAAAATAACTTCAAAGAAATTTGACGTCTTGATATTTGGCCTCTGTGTCTGAAGCCCCTGATCTTTCTGACCCTCCCCCTTCAGTAAGTCTTCACAGAAATTCTCCTTCACTGCGCCACTTGCTACTGTCCTTAAGAGAGTTGGACCGAGACGTAGTTTGTCTGATGAACTCAGCAGACTCACCACCAGGTATTTGCTAATTGCTGCTGCTAGTCTGGTGGAACTCTGTGGGGAAGGCGTGGGGGAGGGGTGATCTCTGAGGAGGAAGTTTGGCCGGAGATTTCAGCTCCACAGAGGAGTCGTGTAGAAATAGGAGGCGCTTTGTATGAGTAAGCATCCCTGAATGGCCAATACAGGAGATTCAAAGATTCATAAATATAGGGTATATAATTATGCTTTCAATGGCGGAATAACATTGTAGCATGATACAAAGCTAAAAAACATCTATTTCATATAATACCCCCCCAATTTAAAACTGCCTGTTACCTGAGCTACACAGCCGTAAACTTCAGAAATCAGCAGAATTGAACTTTGAAAATACGACAAACAAAAAGACCTGTCTCACTAAGCGATTCATTAGTCAACTATGACCTGCAAAGCATAAAGAAAACATATGAGAA
The DNA here is from genome assembly GCF_904066995.2 of Poecilia reticulata. NCBI lineage: Eukaryota > Metazoa > Chordata > Actinopteri > Cyprinodontiformes > Poeciliidae > Poecilia > Poecilia reticulata. Next base: position 7,298,875 of record NC_088834.1, read on the forward strand.
TTTCATACAGTAAAACATCAGATCAGTTCTAAAAATATGGAAACATTTTTTCATAGATTTTGTTTCCCCTATGAAAGCAAAAATTAAAACAATGTATTTGCATGGTCTAATTTTGTAGGATTGTTAACAACAGGACATCAGCAATTTCCTTTCAAGTATAGAATACAACATGTGTATCAGAAAAATGTCAATCTCTTGCTCAACGGTAAGTAAAGCCAAGGCTTGTGAGTTTTATCATCTCTCCATTTTAATACAGGTGAAATGAAACAAATGCAACAACCCTGTTTACACAAGCTGCCTCTTGTGAGCTCCTCCCTGGAATGGCGGCTAAAATGATCCTACTTGTACTGGTAATGTCTGGGGAAGAGTTACGCATTTTACACAATGTAGGTCACAAGTAAATAGCTGGGTTACAGGCTAGTGACAAAGAGCTGTGGTGCTGTCAGTTGCAACACATGAAAAGGAGAAAGAATCTTCAAAAGTCACATGCACCACAACCCCAAAACAGCAGACAAATGTTTTTTTTGTTTTTTTTTCTCTGTCCTTAGAAGAACAGCCAAATTCTTATAAAAAGCCTAAGTGACAAACAGAAATAATGTTCATTCCTTCCTCTCAATCAAGAATTATATCTGAAAGTTGAATGAAGTACAAACAAAGGTGGAGAAGCATAAACTCCAACAATCTCAGCACCCATTCCTCACCGTCACCCATATAACTTCTTTAATTATTTTTCAGTATTTACACTGTAGTACACAAAATACACTCAAAAAAGAGATTTCTCCAGATTTCTCAATGCATTTAAATCTTCATGTACATTCCAAGCCATCAGAAAGAAAAAGTGTATATATATATATATATATATATATATATATATATATATATATATATATATATATATATATATATATATGAAAGTTCCCTCGGAGCATCTGGAGGTCTGTTCTCCCATCATTTTTCAGCTTGTTGCTAATCTGGTCCATTCCAGGACATGTAACAGATGGGAGTGGTTGATAGGATGGTGCAGTCAAAGCCAGTTCCATTTGTCCACATTTCACAAAACACCAATAATATTGTGACTCATGAAAATAAAATCCAAATGCTTTTTTTTCTTCTGTTTTAAATCATCTGATTTTTTTTTTTTTAATCAACAGGCAGACTTAGGACAAGGAACAAAAAAAGTAATAGAATGGAACTATATAGGAGGTGGTAACTGTGAAGTTCATCACGTTGTTCTTTTTATATTATCTTGAATATAATTTTGTTATAAAACAAAGTACCATCACGTGGTGGCACTGATTCTTGTTTGACAGATGACAAGAGGGTCTGTTGATGACTGGAGTAGGCTTGCAGGATTGTGGAAGGTCTTTGAACTGTATGTATGTTTTTTTTTTCTGTGTGCATATTCAGATGTTGTGTTTTGATTGGGCAAAATGTGTGTCTATATTTGTGAGGGAGAGTGTCTTGAAGAAGCAGTTTCACGTCAGTCCCACTGTAACTGTGAGAACCAGTGCAAGCCACGTCAGTCCACGCTTTTCTGTGCGAGTGGCTTCATCTGCAAACAAGATAAAAAAAATAAATAAACAAACATAAATCAGACATTGATTTTCTCTTGGTTTATAACGGCTCACAGCTCATGTTCATAACATTCAAATGCAACAATATTAATTAAGAGACTGTAATTTAATTAAGACATCCTGGAACTTTATAGTTTTTTTTTCATAGGAGTTGCCATAATTTTCCCCTTGACTATTTAGCTAAACTCTGAAAAGCAGTTCTTGAATTATTATTTTTTTGTCTATAATAATATGATCTGCCACATTCCTCTTAATAATTATCAGAAGCCAGAGTAGCTCAGCACTTTATTAAGTGCATGTCCATTAATTGACTGCAGTGGAGTATGCAGCAGCAGCAGCAGCAGCAGCAGCAGCAAAGAGCAGCAAATTCAAGCCGTTTTAAAAGTGATGTCTATACTTTTCATGTTAAAATGACAGCATATCATATCCTGATACTGCTGACACACTTATAGTATTTGCATTTCCTCTTTAATTTTTTTCCCATCAACACTTTTCAGCCCTGTTGTTTAATGATACAATTTTTAGAGAAAAATGTAGTTTAGATCTTAGAAAACACAGTAATTTTAATCTGAGCTCCAGATATAAAGTGAAGACTAAATACTAAAACAAACAACTTTAGTAGTGGACAAGTATGCTTTGGCTTGTGACCTCATCAGTTGGTACAAAACAGTTTGTGGTTAATTAAAAAAGCACAAAGAGTTATTTTCTATGAACATGAGCTATGGTTCATAGAAAAGAAAATGAACTAATCACACATTCACACGCAAACAGCTTTAGCAACCCCTACCTGCACCGTAATTTTAAATGTGGGCCTTGAATAAAATTGTCCAAGAATGTAAAATCATTAAACATCATTGTGATTTTCATCACAAAAGTCTGAAACCTACTGTAGAAACCACAGTTTACAGAAAACCCAAGAAGTATTAGTGAGAGAGAGGATTCCCTGCCTGGGAAAAGAGAGCCTGTGACACACTGAGGACCAAAAGGTTAAGATTTCTGAAGCTCTTAAGGTTTGTGGGTTTGAAGAAAAAGCAATAGTGGAAGGTTAACAGTCTAACAGGATCCCCAATTTTTGGCATAGGTTAGCAACTAAAAAAACAATCTCAAACTGAAAATGTTTATATGTATGAGATCCAGAGATATATTGGTGAATATTAAATTACAAGACACTATAGTAAGTTTTGCCCCTGTTTTCTCTGCCAAGCAACATCAGTGATAAATCTAGGTTATGATGGTGGAGGCTCAGGTGTCCAAACTGCTTAAAACTGACCCTGGTGCAATAATGATTATTTTATCAGGCAAATCGATACAGCCATCAGTCTCCATCCTTGTAATTTGAGAACAGTAACGCTGTATCTTAACAATGGTCTTTTGTGAAAACGTAAAAGGGCAATACAACTGTAAACATATCTTTATTTTCCTAGGGATGTAAACGTGTCTCTTAAAATTGCAATCTCAGACAAAACAGACGGTTAATTTGGCAACAGTCTTCTAATAGTATGGGGTTTAAGACTTAAAATGTCTACAAAAAAACACTCTTCACCAGTGATTGATTATACTGAAACATGTTGTAAAGTTTGTTTATATAAAAAAATGATACAAATAAGTAATTCAAATGTAGAAAATTACTAGCATGAAAATTACCTAATAAAATCTAAATGAGGTCAAGTTGCATTAGTGTGGATTACTTATTCTTTACTGTGAACCAACGATCATGCATAGATCATTCTATGCAAAGATGCATAGAATGATGTTTCATAATATCATGATATCCATAATACACAGACATTAGAAGAACTATTTTACTTGTTGTGCATAAGGACTGTTTTTGCACACAATTCTGTTCCATAAAACAGAGACACCAGTCAACAAACTGCCATGATTTATTTTTATTTTATGTACCTTGCTAGGAGTACATCTGGAGAATAAAACTGATGAATAGTTTTGATTGCATACATTTACAAAATTTATGATTGTCATTCTCTGTAAGAGACCGCGATACAATCACTTTTGAGCGCAAAGAACTCTCATATAGAAAATGTCTTCTGAAGTGTCAATATTGCTTCATATAACAATTGTCGCAGCATCAAACTAAATGCTTTTGCAATTTACTTCACGTCATATCTTGCTGTGTGGAATGGGTGATATTTTTTACCCAGATTTTGTTTTATTGATTTAAATCTGTATGATTGGTAAAGACCTTTCTTATTCCCTAAAGGATATCCTGCTTTGAAATTAAAGTTACTGCAGGAGAAAGATTATTGCTGACTGTAGGTGTGTCTTTGTTGACATAAACTGTTTATTCAGATAGTGAAAGTCTATTGCTAAGCAACATTCACATGCACACTGAAGAGCTGGTGACGTAAAGGTGTGGCTGCACTTCATATGATCTGGTGCCTGTTAGACCTGTTGGTGAATACGGATTAGTATGTCTGAGCAATGTGTTGAAATATTTTTTCTTTTAAGTTTAAACATAAAAAGTTGGATTATCTTTGTAATTATGATTGAAGCAACAAAAAAAAAAAAAAAAATCAAAGTTCCAGCATCAGAGTGCCCTCTTTTTTTTAAATTCAAGTCATGAAACATTCAACAACAACTGGATCGCTGTAACGAGTACACTCTCTCATTAGGTAATGGGCTCATTCAAGCATGGGATCATCATCTGAGGTGCCCTTCCAGACTACAGCCATGGGGGGAAGTCACCCAGCCATTTGTTTTTCCTCATATGTTTGGCTCAGATCTTTCAGCATTTCTGCCAAATTGATTTTTCTCAGACCAGTGGGACGGATGTCTGCAGGAAGATGTTGAGCGATTGCTTTATGTGCATGACCTAAAATGCTAAAAGCAATATTTTCCTTTCTCTATGCTAAATAAAAACAATCCAGAGGAAGCTTATTATTTCTAACCGTGGCAAGGACCTGTACACTCGTAACCCCGGCACTGTGTTTCCTATTCCTAAAGTGTTCCAAACGGGATATGAATTTGAATTTTGCATACCACTGCTCTAAATGCAGATCACATGATGACAGCCTCCTGCTTGCAATGTGGCTTCTTTTTTTTGACTGAGTAAAAGCAATATTTCTCTCCTGAGAGTTTGTTAAAAAATTAGGTTTTTTACATTTACACGTCTGTATCGGGCCTGACAACCTCACACATTTGGCACTCCAGCTAGACAGGGCTGATACAGTAATATTTGACAGAGAACAGGTCTTCAGTTTCCCTCATCTGATAAGTGCAGTTCATTGCCAAATAACGCAGTGTGATAAGCTGCATCACAGGGAGAAATACTGACAAAGATTAACAAACGCAGCCCGCAATACAAATAGCTGGTAAATGTTTTCTGCAACCTTCACAAACTCATTGTTGGTGGTTCTTCCCATCAACCTGACAAGGATTTGGACATTCAGCCTTACTGCTCAGGCTTGTGTACTGTAACCTCTTGGCGTCATGTTGTACATCAATTTGACTTGCATGCAAGACACCTGCGTATGCCCATTCTGACCTAATTCTGTCCTTGCTCTGACACACCTGTTCCCGTGGTTTCCATGGCATTTGCATTCTCAAATTTGCATGCCACAGACATGGCTCGCAGAGAAAGAGCAACATGAAGATTAACTTGGAGCAACAGAGTTGGTGTGGGAAGCCCCCCCCAAAAAAAAAATAAAATAAAATAAACAAGGTGATGTTTCTGAAATTGAAGATAGAGGTTGAGTAAAAAGCTCTTATTTTAATAAACTGTTTGACTACTGCAGATCAGCCCAAAGACAGCCCTGGTTACCGACTGCCTGGGATGCTTTTCCTGCTGCAGACTGGGACAAAGTTGGGCATTACATGCATGCATTGGAGCTTATACTGAAATAATTATAGCATAAAATTAATTTTTCAGTCCATTAGCAGCTCATTACATAAAAACAGAAGAAATAAAACAAAACAAAAAATTGCTAAATATTTTATTAATGCTTTGTTGCTTGTAAATTGCCAGAAGTCATGAATTCTACTGAACACATTCTGTTTAACAAAAAAACATATTTAACATTAATTAGCAACTGTATTTTCATGTGGATTCATAAATGGATGTCCATGACCTTTTTTGTATTAATAGGTTTCTCATAATTATCATGAAGAATTGATTCATGAGCAGAAGATGAGGTGGTTGTACGCCGCTGTGTATCAAGTAGTGAAACCGAAGTTCAACAATTCTATTATACAACAAAAATCACATCCTACTAAATTTTATAATAACTGTTTAATTAGGTTGAAAGTTATACATATGCTTGCTAACATGTCTTCAGTATATTGATAAAGTCATTTTTGTCCTAGACTGAGATGTGATACAAGAGAAGTGTGTAATTACATCCGAATGAAAACTTTGCATATTTTACCATATTTCCATAAAAATCCAAGGTTAGAGGTTAGTGTAGTAACTCAATCTAACAGTATTTTAAGAAAACAATATTACGGTGATACAGATGTATCGCTAAAGCTTGCCAAATTTTTTTGTTACTGTCACTACGGGCAAATTGCTGCTTCCCTCAAAAAGAAATTACACATTTTGATATTCATACAGACTGCAGTGGCTCACAATCCATGGCACGCTTAATAGTCTGATAAAATTTGGCTGGATTGTCTTTTTGGGCAAGATTACCATTGTGTGAGCCAGCTCCTTGCAGTGAAACTGAGTGTGACCTGCTAGCCACAGAGCTGACTTGTAAAATAGACCCATTGTGATTCATTTCAGCGTTTCACATTTGACATGATGAAGAAAAGCATTCAAAACTCATTTCAGTATCTAATTAGCCTTGCAACACTTTTTGAAAATGTGAATGTCTACCTGGATATCCTGCTTTCATAGCGGCTGAGGGAGCCCAGAATCCATAGCTGCCTAACAAGTGTCGACTGCACAGTCATTTCACAAATAAATGAATGTAGATTACATGCTTTCTGACTGAAGACAAAAATCTTGCCTTGAGTGGGTTTTACAGTGTAGCTGAGATGTGGGTGGAAATGAGCTTTACTAATCTAGATGAGCCATTAAAGAGTCTTTTGTTAAAGTTCACTCAGTTTTCTTACTACTGTATCACAGCTCTGATTGCTATCTCTATAGGGTCGCACTTTAATTTCCGTCTTGGTGAGTTGTGAACTACTTCATGCTTCAGAGGCCCATCTGTTAAGGCTCAAAACTCTGGTTACTTTGCCAAAGCTGAATGTTTTTCACACTAAAGCATGATCTACACTCCTCTTAAGGTCTGAGTGAGTGAAAATCTGCATCAAATCAGAGACTCTGAGCTAAGAGGAGAAGCAGAAAAAAAAAAACACTGATGGAAGGGAATAAAGAATAAGAGAAAAAAAAGTGAGATGTTGACAATAGGGAATGAACCAAAAAGAATGGTTGAAGCAGCAAGATATATTGTAGAATGAAACTGGGAGAACAAAAGTGAGCACATTTTAGAGTGGAAAAGGAAAGACAGAAAGATTGCAGTGTGAGGCGGAGGGAAAGACAGCAAAATTAGAGGGATGGAGAGGCTGTTGTCACATCGCTGTGGCTTCTCCTCAGAATCCTTCACTTTACATATGATAATCTGAGAAGCCAGAAACGAGCCCCCCGCTGCACATATGAAACACCGGTAATCTTGCACTTTTTCAACAGTGATGTGCACAGCTAGTCACTGAAGTGGTATTTTAGCCACTTGTGAACATTGTCATAGCTTAATTCTGTCTGAACTGCTCACAAAGACTTTACACATGGCGAATCATTTCATACATTGTACTTATGCTATGCTGCACTCCACACATTAACACCACATATTCAAGTTTGTTATCCTAAGAGCTGAAATACTTACTGTTCGGATTCTGCGTGTTTTTCATCATGCTCGGATTTTCTGTTGGGGAAAAAAAAGACGAGACAATGAAATGCTGCAGTTGCTATAGAGATGATGAGTACTTTAGAGAAAAGAAGAATGAAATTATTATTAGAAAAAAATGTGTAACTAAGAAAGAAAGAAGGGGAAAAAATGCATTCTCTGACAAAGCTTGCATTTCTCTAATGGAGCAGAATTCCAAAGTTATCGAAGTGCACACTAAATGGCACGTCCCCGATAAGAAAGACCGAAGCTAGTTAATGGACCTGGGAACACAAAGCACTGCAACAGAACAACCAGAACACTTTTCAAGAAGCAGTAAGAGCAGTGAACAGCAGCTAAGGGCCAGCAGGTATGGGTAAGAGATTTGGAGCCTCTACATTTAATAGACTGCATCAACGTCTAACCTGCACAAAACACTCTGACAATGTATTCTCAATGTTCTCACAGGGATACAGTAATTGCAAAGGAGGCAGCGGGAGGGTTTGCAGAGTGTTAGTAACCACTCTTTAATTCCCTTCTGTGAGCTATTTTTGGATGTTTAACTTTGCATATAAGTAGATGGAAGGTACATGTAAAGCACAATGTGAAACTGCTCTGGTCTCACTGGAGCCACACAAACACAAAATTAATGTGTCCACTCTCAGTGTGCACCCATGTGCTTACCACACCCAGCAAATTTGCTTAAGTATACATATCTGTGTGGGCTTCTTCATCCAAGTACAGTTTATAGCTTTTGTTTGCTGCTGCCAGACTATATTTGTCTGACTCATTTTACAGTTATGTAAGACCATATTACCACTCTGAGTGGTGACTTAATATGTTAATTCAGCTTGCAGGTAGGGAGCCAATAATCAGGCTGTCTCTCTCTCTCTCTCTCTCATATATATATATATATATATATATATATATATATATATATATATATATATATATATTTATTTTTTATTTTTTTTGATTGCATATTTTGAAGACCTGGCAAAGAAAACAAATTCCCAAAACATCTCTTCAACCCCAGGGGAGAGAGGAATGTCTCATTTTAAGACCTCAGGGATTGTGCCAAGGTCACTTAATCACCATTTACTTCCCCTAAGCGTGAGTGGAAGCAATCTACAAGGAGCAGACAGACAGATGGGCCATACTATGCACATAGCCAATGTCACTGGATGATGCATCAGAGTGTTAAATAGACTTTAGTGCTCTTCATAGCAAAATGCCTCCTTAAAGTGGCTCTTTACCTTTTAAAGTGTGTGCTTATTAGACTTGGTCAGTAATTTCTGAATTTGCAAGATACCTCAAATTTTGTTCAAATAAGTATCTTACACTGTAAGAGAATGAAAATGGATACACTCTGTTATCCAACAAGTCTTGAAACATTGAAAAGTTAATTTATTTCAGTATTTTAATTAAAAAAAGCAAAACTCATATATTAGGTAGATTTGACACAGGACAAGAATTTATTACATGTTTTAATAATTATGAGTAAGACTGAATGAAAGCCCTGAAAAAAACATTGAATATTAAATAAAACCAATAAAATTGATTTTAAGTAGACAGAGAAGTATCTCTATCTACTGTAGGGCTACATCTGGATGAATTATTACTTCATTGCAGAGGGGCATAACTGTGACACAGCTGAGGTGTTTTTTAGGGAGCCCACACTGAATCTTCAGCAGTTTGGGAGCTTAAGAGGTTGTCTCTCTCAACCTCTTGAGATAATTTCCAAATGAAATGCAACATTTACTTTCAACTGAAAAGATTACGTTTGACCACAGAGCAACTTTCCACTCTTTTCCTCTTTCTTTTATGTCCAAGTCAGACACTTCCAACATCGTTTAGGAGTGGCATAAGACAAGGATTTACGACAGTGGTGGCCCTTGTTCTGGACACATGTAGTGGCTGCTGAAGCACAGATTCAGTAGCTCCTACCTTGTCAGTCTGTCCCAACCTCTTGATCATGCCTTGTTTTGTAATCCTCTCCAGGCTGTTGCTACCCCTGTTGCTCATTCACCTTTTACTGCTTGGACACAGCAGGTTGTGAACAGCCTGTTTCTTTAGTAGTGATGTTTTTGTGGCGCACTCTCCGTATGGAGGATATCAACGTCTATAAGCTGGACAACTATCAACAAACAGTCAGCATTATTTCTCATAATTGTGTGTGATAACATGGAAATGACAGCTATTTTATGTTAAATCTATTTTTACCCATCTTATGAGATACTGCCCATAAAACAAAAAAGATATGTTTTGTCTTTTTTTGCATTAAGTAAGCCAACATCATCAAAATTCTCAAATATTAGCACGTGACAATTGTAATTGTGAATCTACATTTAATGAGATTTAATTAGATTTTTTTTTTTTTTACTTTTTTTATTACACAGTTTCATTGAGCATGACAAAACAACTGTGAAACCATAAAATAAATATTTACCTAGTTGATGTATAAACCTTGACAGCTTTATTCGTTTGAGCTTTCAAAGCCCTCTATCATGCGACAGCTTGGGATGGCTCTATTCAAAGTGATAGGGCTGTAACTGCACTGCAGTTGCATCAGAAACACAAGAGCAGCTGATACCGTGGGAGTGTTGAAATATATCAATGATACATACAGTAATAGCTCAAGGAGAAAATGCAAAGTTTTATTATTAAACTGATGATGGACTTTACAATATTTTGTCTATGAAGCCAAGAGTGAAGGTGGAAGGTCCTTCACATTCAAAATGGCAATAAAAATATTTAAAAAATTGCTGGCTAATGCAAAATGTCCTCTGCCTTAACACTCACAGCTCTGGTTTTTATATCGCAGTGCAGCAATTTAAATCAACCGCAATCAAGGTGATCGTGACTAATCGGGTGACTTTTAAGGAGAAGTGTGTCATGTTTCAACATAACACCAATGTGTCAAAGTAACACTGGCATGACAGCAAGTAATGGTGGGACATGTTTGATTGAAATTCTGTGTGGGAAAGGGCACAGAATAGCAAAAGCCTGCTCTCCAAGAGTACCCAGAGCAAGCATTACCCAAGAAGAAAGAGCTCCCATGTTAGCACAGGTACGTCAAATACATCTAAATTAAGAGCAATACACAAACTTAGCCTTGGCGTTGAAGAAAGTGTTTTTGCACCACTATCAGCAACAAATGTTCTTTGAATTTCGTCACAAGCATTTGATGCCAAGGTTGTTTTTTGCATTGGATAAAGTACAGATCTAGGCATGTCATTAGTGACAGTTAGAAAATCCTTTGGAGAATAGCTATTTTAACGAAGTGCTCCCAAAACATGGCTGTATGTTTGATCCAATTTAAAAGACAATCTCTTATTAATCACACACTTAGTCGCATCAATGATTTATATCTTAATGTGGTCACATGGATCTCAAATTAATTAAGTATTTATCAAAATTACTGTACATAAAGCAAAATGAAATAGGAAAATTAAAAACTTATGTTTAATTTAACTGTATAATTGTACAATTGTAGATCATTCTTGTGGATGCAAATCAAATAAATGTTTATACTTTATTATGTTAAATAGCTACAAAAAAATGGAATGGAATTGCAATTACAATTTAAGCGCTAGTGCAGCAAATCCTTCAAACTACGGCTGAATTGTGTTGCAGACATACATTTACTTACCAAAAACTATGAGACGAGTGTGTGTGTCTGTAGAACCCAAAGGATTCTGGGCTGTGCAGCGATACATGGAGCCATTGAGCTCTGCCGGCACCCTCTCCAGGATCAGCTCTCTCCCCTCACGCTCGGCACTGCCATCCAGTAGGCGGCCTCCCACCCGTGTCCAGGTGAAGAGTGGCTCAGGAAATACTTCATTCTACCAACACCCATTGGGGATTGAAACAGAAAAGAGGGGAAAGAGAAGAAAGAAGACAAGGAAAGTTCAAGGCAGCTCAGATAGAGACTGTGGGTCTCATCCGAGCGATTAAAGGCAAAGCGCACATGAATTATACAGGTTCCAATTTTCCCCTAATGCCATGGCAAGTTAACAACATGCATTAATAATCAACACTTAACTTTACAACAGCTTTACGAAGATCCTCTTTGTGCTACAGTTGACCATTTTACAAAGTTAGCAGGAGAAGTTTTTTTTTTTTTTTTTAGCCTTACTGCAGAGATATTTAAACCCACAATCAGCATATTTACCTTTCTGTCACAATACAACAGCACAGCATATATTTACATACGGTATTTGTGGATTCTGTGTTGGTGTGTTCATCATTAGCGTGCATCAAAAGTTCAAATCGTCACAAAGTCAAATATATATATTTAATATAACATTTCAAATAAACTTCTGCACATGTCTACAAAGAAACTTAATTCACCCATCCATACTAGCAGGTTGTATGGGCTAAACCCATTCAATCTACTTGGCAATGCTCTGACGCTTCCGCTTTTGAAGTTTGAGTTAATGTTAACATTGACACAACCTGCTGGCCTATTCCAGGGATTACAGAATTTCAGACATGAAGTTAACCATTTTATTTAATTTTATTTTCAAAAATGAAGAAAAATAGCTTACAAGGTTCATCACCAAGAAGCTGGTAAGGAAGACTTTTGTCTCATCTGAAAGGCAGAAGCCAAACTTATCAGTCTTGGCACGTAGCTCTATCTACTTGTGAAATTCTAAAACCCACATCCAGTGAAGGATAAGGGAAATTTTCTTCTTGATCAGTTTGCATCCGTTAATGCCAGGCTGCTGAAGGTCCTGACTGGCTTCGTTTCATGGCCGAGCCTGTTTGTTATAACCAATCTTAACTCTGCTCAAAGAGATGCTTTAAAAGAATCCCAAGGTCACTGAGCAAACACAAACACATGTATAAACATGTGCAGCCAATAGCTCAGTGCTCTAAACCAACAACAATATAGAATATTAATTTCTTCTCATAAAAAAAAGGAATATAAATCAAACATGACATCTGACTTGTGATTGCTGAGCAGTGTCTGGGAAGGAGATTTGTGCTCTGGGTCATTGGTGTGTTCTATTTAAGGATTAGTCCTATTTTCTTCACCTGACTGGGTTTGGGTGCCTGGTTTTGGTGTGACATTACTGTCAAACAGACCATCACTATCCCCAGGCTAGTCTCACCAGGGGCATAGCTCTATTTAGCAGGCTATGATAGAGGGACAAAGTCAATTTAGGATTATGCAGCAGTAACAAACATATCATGGAGACTTTCATTGGTGCTTTGTTTGTGATCCTTAAACACATTAAACAGGTCATAGTAACTCATATTAGGTTGTTTTCCTCTTTAGATTAGGTTTATTACATAAGGTTCTATAGAGGGCAAATCACAAAACACAGTGAATAAAGTAATTTAATGACATGTCAGTATTTGGTTTAAGGCAACAAAAACAAATGGAGGTTCACAATTTCATCATCACCGTCTTTTTTTTTATTCACACATAATGGGAATTAGAGCTGGGTATTGTTGAGAACCTTACAATTCAATTAAATGTTGATTATTTGGGTGATTTGATTAAATTCTGCTTCAAATACTTCAATTTTGAATTACTAACACACAGCATATTGGCATACCTTTTTTTTTCTTCTTCCTGCCCATATGAACAGCCATTATATAAACTGTATATACATTAACGTTATAGAGCAGCAACATATCTGCAAATAAAACAGTAACTTAAAATACAATTGAAGTGTATGTAAACATAATCTTTGTGGAAAGTGATATAATTTTTTTAATCATCATTTTAAGCATATTTGAACAATATTGCCATTCTGGCCCAAACTCCTCACCAACTGGTGGAGGCAATGCACACCAACCCAACAATAACCTCAAAAAGATGATGACAACTTTACATCAGTGTTTTATGCAACACCAAGCTGATGTAGCGTGCTGCACCAATCAGGCTGTCGCAAGGACAGGCAGCCTCACCGGCCATTCTCTGTGGAAATGCAGCAGGCAGTACACACACGTAGCTATGAAATCTCAAACATTCCTGAACACACGGTTCTCAAAAGTGTTGCTCTTCATGGCGAATCCACAGGCTGGTGGATCTGGTAAGCGATGAATGATAGTGAAAGCAACTGTTTTCCTCCATTCTTGGTTAACCCAATACACAAGACACAACATCAGCGACGATGACAAAATTTGAACACTTTTCCACTTTTGTGTGCATCATCGCTTTTACGCATGTGTAAATTTCGGCATTTGCTTGGCTGGAGAAGGGCGAGCGACCGTCGCCCCATAGCGCATGTTCCAAAGAGAATGAATGGAGAGGGAGCGACGTCGCATCCTGTGTATCAAACCCATTAGACTATTAAAATGGAAGAGAATAACTGAAACCCTTTTTTTCCATCCAAGTCTTTCAGACTGCTTGTTATTTATTACACGTCTCACTGTCTGAGGGGCTCAGAAAGATTTAAGGCACTTCTGTTTGGCTTCAGAGATGATGCAAACAGTTTGATATAAATACAATGTTTGTCTCCATAATCAAGAATACTGAAATGATCAAATTAAAATTTGAAACCCAATTTTGTAAAAGTGAATATTTTATGAGCATACATAAACATCCGAATGAAAAACCATGTCTATGCTCAGATTTTTGACTCCCAAATCTGAAATCTCAATAGACCTTTCTCTGAATGTGCAAAAACACTTGCCTACACTAAATCCATACATTTCTGTAAAACCCCTGGAAACCTACCTGGAATCCTTGTACAGAGATGCGCACTGTGTCCCCAACCTTTGCCCTAGTGGGGGTCATGAAGAGTTTAGGACCCTTAGGAGAAGCTGAAAGGAAAAAAGGAGACACACACAAGACAAAGGTTATTGTACTGAGCATGGAGGACAAATCCTGCTGGACACCTGTTTTGACGTAGAGGGAGAGCGACAAATACAATTTCCTGTCAATTAAGGTCACAGAGCGAGAAGCCAGGGACCTGCAGGTTCTTTCATCCAAAGGACTATGCTGGATTTATTCCCTTTTGGAAAGAAAGGGAACTAAATTGGGTAGATACTCATTACTGGAAAAGAATGAGAGTGCAATGGGTGGAGTATGGAGGCAGTGAGATAAGAGGCACTCAGAGAGTTAATTCCCTTGTCTTGGTGTGGACAGCGGACCGCGCAAGGCTTTCATTGCCACCTCCTAAAACAATAGGATGCAGCAGAAAAAGGAACAAACAGATTCCAGTATTATATTAATAAGTATGAGGGGATTTACTGCTTATGCAAAAGGTTTTGAGGTTGGCTGTATGATTCCCATTAAGTTTTAAAATAGAAATTTGACTTTAGAGCCTCTAAATTGCATGCTATGTGGCATCAGGCTATAAATACGTACTGCATGATTTATAATGATTAAGAATCCCCCTAAAGATACCTACGTCACATGCACTCTGGTTCCAGTATGTTAAATCAGTGAACCAAGGGACACAAGTAATAAGAACCAAACTAAGGACATCTAACCAGCAATGCCTGGAAGCCTACATCTGGAGTTCTGCAGTCAAGCTGCTGCAACACTGTTTCCTATCTTGCCATGTAGTCTGGCATACTAAAGACGTGTTCTGAAGGTGTAGATGTGAAGAAAAAAAGGAATATTTGCAGCAGTGGCACACATGGGATGCATGGCATATGAGAGCTGCATCGCTGGTTGATGAATAAAAATGCACAAGATAACAAAAATGTTCTGTTATTCTTGTAATAATCACAGATAATTTATCAATGATTCTGGTCAGTAATTTACATGCACTCATCATGGGTATGGATATCATGATAATTTGGCCTTTTATTTTAACCATTCTTTTTTTTTTTGGGGGGGGGGGGGTGTGGAAAGATAATTTAACATTCCACTTTAAAGTTGTATGTTGAAACCCAATTTGTTGAGTGAACAAGTGGAGTTTCTGTTATCAGCACATGTAGGTTCAAACATAATGTGCATAAACCTCCACTTAAATTTGGTTAATTTTTACCTAGGAAATTTCAGAAAAAATACAAAAAAACAAAATGCTATTTCTCACCAACAACAAGATCCTGGTGTAATCTTAACTGGATATTTGATCAGTGGAGTTCATTGAAACTGGTTGGTTTCCATCACACTGGTCTTAGACATTCATTCATTCCTGGTTCGTATGAGTCTCTCCAAGTTTTGGAACACTTAAAAATATATATGAAAAAAATATATTCTCTTCATTTCAATAGATATGGAAAAATGTCTATTTTAGATATAAAAATATTTGTTTTTTTCATACCTACTGAAAAAAACATAGATATGAATAAAAACCTACAACACATTTACTTCCAGCTGTTGTAGAATTTATGTAAAAAAATAAGCAAAAACAAACAATATGGCAATTCAATCACAGACATCATGTGGTTACTGTGACTTAGCTTATTATTCCATATCTTGCCAAAGATGAATGGGATTTCACAAGCTAAAATTGCCGTGGCGGTGGGAAGCACTATCTTTCCTCCTCCTACACACTAACAGAAAGGTATTTTTAAATACTGGTGTCATGCAGTCACAGAGCTTGCAAGGCATATGGCCGGTAGATGATGGCCAATTTCTGGGATTTGCTCCAGCAGTGACAGTTGGTATCCTACGTCACTGACTTTGATTACGGCAGCATGAGTATGATGGACAGAGTCTCTCTCGGGTGAGGACACCACAAGGGAAATGAGCCACGGTCCAATGACACCACCTCCTAAGGCTCAAATTCCTCCCCTTACAAACGAGAACTGTTTTCACTTCAGGAGAGGTCGAAGAACAAACATGCCTCCCGGAAAAACAACTGTGCACCCTGGATCAGGTGTGCTGTGGCGCCAAGGCAGAACATCAACAGGTCTGCCCAGCTGTACAACAGACTTAGGGAAACCTGTCGTGTTAGCTGGGTGACTGGATCTGTTGAGAAAGAGGAGCCAGGGAGGTGCGCAAAGAAATTTAAAAGGCCAGGCCAACTGTTGGATAACTCATTAAATCAAGTTCAACGTTATTTCAGTGGCAGACTCAACAAATGTGCCATTCTTAGAATCCCAGCAGGAATATAAAGCATACTGGTGAACGTAAAGATAATCTGTATAACAACCTAAATTTAAATCTTCAAAGTGAACTTAGCAAACATTTAAATTCAGCAGATAAGTGCACTGTCTTTCATGCACTAACAGATACACATGCACACACACACACAAAGACTGAACATCTGCTGTTTGACTTTCTGGCAAAGCTTAGACTGAGGTGTGAAGGTGGCTGATCTCCTTTTGCCACTGCTCAGAGTCGGAAAACTGGATTCATTCACATCTCTGTTGATAATGAATAATAAACACCCTCACTCTCTTCAATCCAAAAACAAAGTGTTTTTTTTTGTTGTTGTTTTTTTTAATTATCAAGCTTCAATGTTCATGAATGTGTAGGTTTTCTTTACAGATTACCAAAACCGACCACCTGCTCTAGTAACATTTGCATGCAGGGCAGAGAGTGGTTCATGAATATGCATGGAACATGACATAACATTGGTCAAGTGTCAGCCTGTCACTCAGTCTCCTAAGGCAATATTAAATCTCTGAAAGAGTTATTACTTATAAGCTCTGCAAAGATCTCACATTCATTTCCTGACCACTCTTACACACACCTGAGGGAAACAACAGGGTGTGTGTTTCGGTCAATTATCCTTTTAGAGCACTGAAATACAAATTAATGGGACATGGTGGCAAAACTAATCCTAATGCGACTAATTCCACATACAGTAATAATGATTGTTACCAAATATTAAAACTAGTCAAAAAATTATCCAGTTTGTCTTTAATCAAGACAAATGAACGTGATTAAAAATGTTACTGCCTCTGAAAAAAGGAAAGAAAACATCTTAGTTTCAAGATGGATCAAGTCCAAAGCAGGTTGGCTAACAATTTGAATTTTAAGTGAGCTCTAATTAGAATCAACAAATGCACCTTTTTGTGTTTTCTCCTCTTTAGATGTTAGGAATAAAAGAGGAATGCCAAGTGATTCTGCTTCCAGCTCTTCAAAAGATCAAAGGTAGTAGCACATTAATTACCTCAGTTGGAAAAGACGCTTTTCAAAATATTAGCACCTTTGACATTTGGTAATAATTTCACAAAACTCATTCATTGTGTCATCCTGTTTTATCAGAATCATGTGAAAAAGGCAGAAAGCAGTTATAATCTACACTGCCATATTTCATCTCGAGTTGACAGCTGATTTCATTGTACCTTCAAATAATGCAGTTATCTCTCTCTTGCATGGGCAGCAGAATACTCTATTACTTTGATATATGCAGACAGTACCTAGCAAGTTTTAGGACAATTTTTATGGAATGTGATATTTCAAATTGATGATGGCAATCTATCCATGAAATAGTTTCAACACTTTTTGTTGTAGTTCTGATGTTCTAAAAACAGGATGAGGGCAGAAACTACAGCATGTTTATGCTAGTAAGACGCTGTTTCTACAATGAGAGAATCTCCCCATTTTATTTTTGTTTATCTTTTTAATGGAAATTTGGTCATATTTTTAACTAATTTTAGTAATAAAAGAATAGGAAGAGCAGTGTGGTTTTCGTCCTGGTCGTGGAACACTGGACCAGCTCTACATCCTCAGCAGGGTCCTGGAGGGTGCATGGGAGTCCGCCCAACCAGTCTACATGTGTTTTGTGGACTTGGAGAAGGCGTTGGACCGTGTCCCTCGGGCCCTTTGATACGGGCTGTCAGGTCCCTGTATGACCGGTGTCAGATTCTGGTCCGCATTGCCAGCAGTAAGTCGGGCTGGTTTCCGGTGAGAGTTGGACTCCGCCAAGGCTGCCCATTGTCACCGATTCTGTTCATTACTTTTATGGACAGAATTTCTAGGCGCAGTCGAGGTGTTGAGGGGATCCGTTTTGGTGCCTTAGGATTGCATCTCTGCTTTTTGCGGATGATGTGGTCCTGTTGGCTTCATCAGATCGTGATCTGCAGCTCTCACTGGAGCGGTTTGTGGCTGAGTGTGAAGCGGCCGGGATGAGGCTCAGTGCCTCCAAATCCGGGGCCATGGTCTTGAGCCGGAAAAGGGCAGAGTGCCTTCTCCGGGTCAGGGGGTTCGTCCTGCCTCAAGTGGAGTAAGTATCTAGGGATCTTGTTCACGAATGAGGGAAGAAGGGAACGGGAGATCGACAGGCGGATTGGGGCAGCGTCTGCCGTGAAGCAGGCGCTGTACCGGTCCGTCGTGGTGAAGAGAGAGCTGAGCCAAAAAGCGAAGCCGTCTATGGTCATGAGCTTATGGTCATGACCGAAAGAACGAGATCACAGATACAAGCGGCCAAAATGGGTTTCTTCCGCAGGGTGGCTGGGCTCTCCCTTAAAGATAGGGTGAGAAGCTCGGTCATCCGGGAGGGACTCAGAGTAGAGCTGCTGCTCCTCCACGTCGAGAGGAGCCAGTTGAGGCTCGGGCATCTGGTAAGGATGCCTCCTGGACGCCTCCCTGGTGAGGTGTTCCGGGCACGTCCCACCGGGAGGAGGCCTCGGGGAAGACCCAGGACACGCTGGAGGGACTATGTCTCTCGGCTGGCCTGGGAACGCCTTGAAGTTCCCCCAGAGGAGCTGGAAGAAGTGGATGGATGGATGGATGGATGGATGGATGGATGGATGGATGGATGGATGGATGGATGGATGGATGGATGGATGGATGGATGGATGGGCTTCTGCTTTAGGGAAAAGACTAAAAAAAGCTCCACCTAATCCGTCTCTCGTTATTTGATTTTAACACAGCTCTTTTTCTGACATCAACCCTTTTTGATTGCCACACTTAGATTTGTTTTCTTATAACAGGCAGCATGGACATTTTTATGGTTGTTTGTGTCTTTATCCAATCTGCTCACTCAGCAAGTGCTTGAGACAGATGGTACCCTCTCTAGTTGTAAGTGTAAAACAAATAAAATTAGGAATAAATTGTTTTTATTAATATTAATAACAAATATTATTAATGAATACCTGCAGTCACAGTTGTTGGCACTATTGCTATTAATATAGTACAACCCTCTTTGCCAACAGAATAGCACTTTGAATGGTAAATTACATTTAATTAGATTATATTAAAGTCACTTTTTCAGAACTAATTTTTAACTGGAATATGATTTTTGTGACTAATCAACACAAATGTTTCAGAAAATTAGCAGAGCTCCATGTCAAGTCTGTTATTTACGTGTGATTTTGTAAGAATGTTTTGGAAAAATGTTTTCAAAACATGTATGACAGATGACTACAGCACTATTCGACTAAATACGTATTTTACCAACATACTTTAACAGTGATACAAAATTATAACCTAAAGGTGATGTTAAGAAAAATACTCACACAATTAAAAGGCACAGCAGAAAAGACTGTGTGCATTTCTTATTAATTGAGACCTAGTAAATTAAATCTTATTCCTCACGTACAAGAACAAGTTTCTGGCAACATAATCTAAAAACTTGACATCTTTGAAGAGAAATAAATGAGAAAAATAGTCCTGGTGGGTAATGACTGAAATTGGAACACTACAATCTCTTCTAATCACAAGTGAATTTTGGCAATTCTTTGACTGTGACAAATTGCTACTTTTAGAACAGGTTGTCAATCGATTGCACAGCTTTGTTTAGACTTTCCACTTCCTTTCTCATCCTCTGTTCCTAACATGACTCTGCTTTCACTAGATTTAGGTATTTGTTTGGACCTACTCTGTGACTGTCCAACTGACTTTTAGGACAAAACATTGTCCAACCCTGTAATGCTCCCCAAAAGTAATGTCTCTGCCCTGATACAAGGACATCCTTCTTAGCTTCCAATTAGTCAGTGTCACTAAAAAGCAGGAGAAGCATCAGTGAGCTGCATATGTGCAGGGTAGTGTTTGTCTTGGGATAGAATTAGTTTACACTCAAATGTCAGAAGAGGCTTCATGTGAGTATAACCGACTTACATTTATGTGAGAAAACACGGCTGTGCATTGTGTGTTTGTATGACTTTTCCATAGTAGGGTGGATTTTAAGCAGATTTTGTTACACTTTGTCATCAAATGAAAATCCATATCTCTGCACTGATAAAGTTGTTGCTTTGGAGCTTTCTGCCTGATGAGTTATTTTTAGCATCATGGTCTGCATAGTAAAGTAACTTTCCAGCAGTAACAGCAAGTGTCACAAGGAAGCTTTGGATTTGCTAAAGGAAAATAAGAAATGTTAAAATGTGTTGAGCAGCCGTAGTTTTCCAAAATCTGTTTGCAGTCTAAGTTTAGTCTGCATTTAAGATATGAAAGAATTATCTTTTATTTCTTCTATTTTTCTGTGTAAAAATTGAGACATACAATGCAAGATTTCTCAGATAACAAAAGATAATGTTATTTTATCAAGAACTATATGCTTATAAAACTAATCATATAAAAAGACATCAACACTCAAAATGCTTTTAAAGTCATCATCAGTTAAGAATGCTAACACTGCAGTCATATTTTTTATTTTCTCATCCCATTTTATAATATAAATAATATTGAAAGAGATTATATATACAGGCATGTAGGTAATAGTGAATTTGAGCTCCTCTCAGTTTATAACTGTTGTAATTCATCATGGCATGGAAAGTTTTCTCAGAGATTTTGATTCATGCTGACCTGACAGCTTAATACACTTGTGACAGATTTGTCGGCTGCTCATCCTCAGTTTGAATCTCCCATCCTGTTGTATCACAAATATGCTCTGATGGATGAAAATCTGCAAACTGATGAGGCCACTTAAGTACAGTGAACTCAATGCTGTGTTCAAGAAGCCAACGACTTTAAGACATGGTCCAATATCCCACTGAAGTTGCTACAAGATGGTCCGCTGTTGTCATAAAATGATGGACATGGTCAGCTGCAATACTCAGGCTGGTTGTGCTCAATTACACAATGCTTAATAATTAGAAAGTGTATCAAAGCTGATTCAAAGAATGATAAATACTGCAGTTGAGACTCATTGGACCAGACAAAAATTTTCAATATGATATTGTCCACTTTTGGCAAGCCTGTAGGAATTGAAGCTCAACTTGACAGGCATGGCATCTGGTGTGGCCTTGTGTTTTGGTAGCCTGTTTTCATCCAGACTTATTGGGCATTCAGAGTTTGTATTCTGCATAATCAGTTGTGATGAGTTGTTATTTGAGCTAGAGTTGCCTTTGTATTATCTCAAACCAGTCTTCACCTTTTCCTGTGACCTCTGACACTGACAGGACAATTTTGTCCACACAAACCACACAGACTGACGCTTACTGGAAATTTTACCATATGCACTGAATTGGATCCATGTGACTGTCTGATTCACTGTTTGGGGTCAGTGCAGCCTATATGAGTACAGCTTGTAGAAACAAGCAACAGATGCAAACAGCTTTCAGCCAAAAACATAAATATGTGACTCTGCCTGCGGTATCAGACTTATTTCATAATGACTAGCTATGTGTAGCTACATCACATACAAAATATGGACAACTGGACACATTTGATCCATATTGTTAATATATATGCTGGAAAAATAATTAAATAAAGCTTCAATCTAAGTATTCAATAAATTGTGTTAAAATACTAAATCACAAAACACAGTGAACAAGTGAATATTCAAAACACAACCAGGGATGATTACAGCCAGATCAGGTTTAATCATATTCTTATGTCTCTGGAAATTGAATTTGTGAGAAAACTGAAGCATAAGACAGAAACACACAAAGATGCAAAGAGAATGAAAGAACCCACGTAAGGCTATTCCAGCTAAGACGTTCCAGTTTTTAACTATGGCTGGGGCTGGAGCCAGTTAAGAACTGGCTGTAAAATAACTGGTTTGCTTTTCAGCACAAAAGAGCCACATCAGTGCCCAGTTCTGTCATTATAAAGGTCTCATTTATTTATTGTACAATCCTTCCTGAGTTTTTTGTTTATTTGTGAAGTATTGTAGTGGAGATAATTTAGAAACACAGATAAGCTTTTTATCCCAATAGCCCTGCAAATAGATGCCCTGAGTTCAACGCCTTGGTTTATTACTGCACTTTTAGTGAAAACCTTTACAATCCTGATTTGCTCAACTGGAGAAATGAACCAGCAGCAGGAATTGCACACATTTTAGAGTAGAATTTATTAACACCATTTGTTGGTAGTGAAAGACCAAACACTTAACCAGACAGAAGTCAATGAGCTGTGAGCATAGCTGTAAACAGCACATTGACCTGTCTAAACTCCTTGACATGTGATTTCAAAATCAACCATATAAAGAAAATTAATGTTCAGTTATGTGATGATATCAATCGAACAATGTATCGCTTTTGATTGGCTGTTGTTCTCCTAGTTCCTGACAAAGTGGTTCTTTCCTTTGGCCCAGTAGCAAACTGGTGCTGGGATAAATCTGGTTTTCGGTGCTGGTGGAAACATAAAGAACTGTTGCTGTGTAAGCTTTAGTAGCTGTTAGGCACTGGTGCTGATTTGATGGAAAAGGCCCCACACTGTCTGTGAGTAGCAAGGGCGAATACTTTCTGGATATCTGTTAGAAAGATTTATACATGAAGAATAAAAAATGTATGTTTTTGTCATGTGAGATTTTTAACCACCATTATCTAATTAGGTTAAGAACTTTACAGAAAAATAATGAGTTTCCACAGATTTATGCATGGTTTCTCAGTAGCAAAACAAGAAGCAACTTTTAATTAGATGGAAGCTGGTGAGAGGAGATAAAATACATTGAGAAACAACACAGCCGTAGACATGGAGCAACCAAGGTCTCCTCATTCAGACTTTTCCTTACTTCAACCATTCCTTGCATCGTGTGAAAGATATTGTCTCTGTGTATAGTGTGAGGACTGTATGGCTCATTTCCAGAAGGACTATGCCAAAGGATAGCCTTTGAAGTCTTAATTGGGTATGCTGGAAGCGATCGTTGTGTTTAGATAAAATAAGATGGGTGTATGCGTCTCTCATGGATCACTACGAAGACTGTATCCCTAACACACACACACCCAAAGCACACAGACAGACTGACAGAGAGAGAGAGACCCGTAAAGTTTACTTGAACTTCTCCTAAAGTATAATTCCTGTCTTGTTAAAGTATGAGTCACAATTTATTTGGTTGGAGTAGATTGCAATCTTAGTTCCCACTTTTTTTCTCCCTTAACTAAAACTATGAAATTTAGTGGCACGTCGGCAGACTGAGGAGCTTACAGGAGATGTTCACTGGAGTTTGATGAAGTGCAGCATCTCTGAAACTCTCTTTCCAATTATATAACATTGGTCAGAGTGTCTAAATTCTCATTCAACTTCTCTAATTCAGCCTGACTTTTTCAATAACGGTGCGAGGTTAACTCAATCTAGCAACAGACAGCTCGATGAATTGCCCTGTCACTCACTTGGAGTTGTGCATTTGCCGCTAAACTCGGAATCTGCTCAGCTGGAACACAATTAAGCAGCATCAAATGAAAATCAGTGTTGTTCTGTGCGCATTTGCAAGGAGACACAAGGAGGTCCAGTCGGTTTCCGACTGTGACACAAAGACAGCATGACATTAAGAACGGAGAAATGAGAAAGGGGTTTCAGTGTTTGAAAAAGAGTAGAGGACAGACAAGAAAAGCATGATAGAAAATTAAAACCAGCATGCAACACAGATCAACATTTAACTCACCCAGAGTGATCTCTGTCTGCATGGGCATGGATAATGCTGGGTGCTTAACTTCACAGCTGAAGAGGGCATCGTTATCCAGCTGAGGGTTGAGGGTCCAGGTAAGTCGAGCCTGTACCACAACAGAGCCGTCGCTCTGAGGGATCTGAGTGTGACTAAAGTAGTACAGAGGGTCCGTGCTGTGTACCCAGCGGGGGAACTCTCGGCTCACCACTGTCTCTGGAATGACCTCTGTTGCAGGGCTGGGTTCATAGGCCTGCTGGCCCTGCGTGTGCACACGCTGAGGGCTCTCTGTGTACAGACGGGCCGACCGGCCTTCCGGATCGAGAAGAGAGAGGGAACGCTGCAGTTTGGTCTCATCAAGGTCCCTGCTGATGAGTGGCCTGGCTCCTCTCCATCCTGCTGAGCCGGCTGCTCGCTCGCTGGTGGAGGGCTCAGTGTAGGAAATTACCTCTATCAGCTCGCCATCACGCTTAAAGTACACCTGATGAGAGTATTGAAAAATGGGATATTGAGGGGATGACAAGAAAAAAGACATATTTTAAATAGGATTGTGCATAACTGAAACAATGCATTTGATAATAATACACTGTTCACGCACTTCCCAAAACATATTTTTAAAAAGTTGCTTGCAACTTCTACAAACTTTTCTCCAAAGCCAAAATGTGTTTAGCTTTTCCTTTTATGTCCTGAGATGCCCAAAGCATCCTGGTTACTTTCAGACCCAACAGTGGAGCTCTGATGCGTCCCATTTTATTTTGACATCTGTAACATGTTTGCATAACTTGTCAGTAGTCTGTTTTTGCCTAATTGAATCCACTGGACATAATTAAGAGAGCACACACCTGCTTATGAAAAGCTCTCACGGTTAGCAGCGTATGTCTGTGTAAACAAAGCCATGCAGTTCAGATAATTGTCTTGTTCGTCTGCAAGAGGAGACCATGTCAAGGCCCAGATAGAGAGAATCATTTCGGCAGCTAATAACTGTGGTGAATATTTCGCCTTCACGGTTCTACTGAATAACCAGAATTTGACTGTATTAGTCAGATGGAGAACTAACAATCTAGAGGTACAGAAAGACATTCTGAAAACTCAAACAAGTTGTTTAAAATTAAGAGTCCCGTAATCTTTCTTAATCTGGAGACCTTCAAGAAACAAAATGTTACTCAGATGTTTTCAATCACAAATTAATTGAAGATTTTCAGGGTCTAAGTATTTCCATAGAAATAAAAAATTATATCAAAAGAAACACCACACATCATTAAGTACCTTTGGGAAATTTGTATAAAAAGTCTTTTCTTTTGCTCCTATGGCACAAAAAAGACTAAATATCTAAATTCATGAGTGTCAGGATGGGGTGGTAGGTGATGGTGAGGAGAGACGCTGAGACCCAGATAAGATGAGGAATATGATGATTTTAATGAATAATAAAGCTCAAACAGTCCAGGAACAGGCAGCACAGCAGAGAGTAGCACACAGCTAATACCGGTAGCAACTGATAACTAGAGACTGAAAACAAGAGCTAAGCTAACCAGGACTTATCAGTTCTACTGGAGAGCAACAATTGACATTCAACGTATGTAGGACAGCAATAGACAAGGATCCAACGAAGAACACAGACAACAGGTGAGACTAAATACACATGGGGGAATCAAGGGAACGAGACACACTTGGGAGACAATCAACGGGGAAGACGCAGAGACAGGACTCACATGGAACAGGATCACACAGAAAAACTCAGAAATAAACACGCAGAAACATGGATCATGACAATGAGAGTTTTAAAGGACAAAAAGTATGTGATTTTAGAATGATTTACTGGTTGACAGAAAATTGACAACAATAATAAAAACAACAACAACAATAATAATACATTTCATTTATAATGCCTTTTATACCTTTAGACCTCAAAGGGCAAAAACAAAACAAGTGATTGTAATGGATAAAATAAATAAATGAATAAAAGAGATTAAAAGCACTCTTTCCTTACTATATCTGTTTGTTTTTCTTTTAGTGGAAAGGAATAGCATTATATTTCTACTGGTTTGTAAGAAATATATTTTAAAAAAAACTCATTCTTCGACACAAAGGGATGTCCTTAATATCAGAGAATTTACAGCCGCAGTCTATGAGTTTAATAAAAATCTCTGACTGCCTAATCTCTTGACAGGGAATTCATATCTCATTCCAGTACATGCCCAGAAGATATTGGCATTGAAACAAGGTTGTATAGTCTTTGCCTGTGGTAACGCTATTTTTGAAACAATGTGCCTTTTTCCGTGTTGTTGAACAAAAGGACAGTTCAATCCACAGCTCTTTTGGGGGACATGTGGTCATCTAAATTCTAATTTCTGAGGATCAAAGAAATATTATTATAAGATGTGCATTTCACAGCCTTGTGTGCAGGTTTTTGGTATGCAGATTGTTCAAACATAGCACTAATGCTCTCTTTCAAGCTGTGGTGCCTCAAGCCAACATTTGCAAAAGATACACTACCTGGACAGCATTTAAGCACCAAATTTTGTGTCCTTCTCTATGAAAAGACATTAACCTTTGAAGTGACTGTATAATCTGTTTTGACACTGGGGTTTTGTTGTACTAGTTTTAAAACAGCCATCTCAGACTTCATTCCTGAATGGAAATATTTATTTTTAAATGGATATGACTAGCACAGCCTCATTTGTTTCAACTTCCATTTTAGCTATTTCAAATAAGTGGTCAATAACGTCCTTATCTGTGAGCCCTGATGATGATGTTCAGTGAATATTTTCGGTAACTGACACAACACTGTCATGTCAGGTCTGTCAGGTCTCCAGATTAAGTTGCATGTGCTTGCAGGTTTGTAAAGTTTATAGCTTACTTTACAAATGAGACCAGCCATCTTCAAACAGGAACACATACACAATTAAAAACCTAGCCTTGATCTCATTGATTCCACAGCACAATTAGATGTTTGAAATGGTGATAAATGATAATAAACGCAAATATGAATATTTTGGTAACTTCTGAATATTTTTGGTTGCATAAGTGTTTGAAATAATATTTAAAAAAGCATGTAAATGGTTTTAAAAACAGTTACAATTATACATCCAGGCTTAAGTACATGCAAAATCTGCAACTAACATTTGGACATAGTAAGTTACAATGTCAGAATATTGCAATCTGGTCACTAGTGTCAACGCTACTGCTGACCATACACAGATACAGTTTCCTTCTGCATTATTGTTTTGTCCGTCACTATGTGACCTCAATGACGTTTTTGGGAAAACCAAGTGGAGGCTTGTAAACAATATATTGACAACTAAGCCCAGTGGTGGTAGCTTCATGCTGTGCGACCACAGGTACTGCTGCATTGCATGAAGTTGTCAGAAGAAGAACTAACTCCAGATTTTTTAACTTCTCACTCAAAATAGGATAAAACTCAGACCTAATTTGAGTTAGTAAAAATACAATGATTCCAAATCTGGGTTTAGAATAATATAGCATGTCAGCACTAGCATTTCTAAATTGGTCCCAGAAATCATCTATGTTGAATGTTCATGGATTTCTGGCACAGACACATAAAAGCATCTCTCAATAAATAAATAAATCTACATCTTAAATATTGCATTTTAGGTAGCAAAAGTCCAACAAAATACAACTTGTTAATTGACAAACAAAAAGTCTAAGGTTAATTTGGAACCTATTCTGTTAAAGACTCTCAAGTATCCATGTCCTGTTTTCTGCATTTACCTTATGCTCTGAACCATGGCTTGAGATTCAAATGCTGCAATAGGCAGCATAAACATTAGCCTTATCCACAATGACCCCATTGCATCTGCTAGCAAGTCTGACTCTTCACTGTGTACCAAAGCACCTCATTAATTATCACAGCAGGTGGAAGGGGAACAGTGTGGATTAGACAGATCCATGCACCTGTTTCATAGCTTTTGTTGAACAAAATGGTGTTGGTATGCAATAACACCTGTTTCTGCTATAGAATTGTATAACAGAGAATTAAGTCAGTAAATCTGCATGACTGATTTGTTTCCATATCCATTATCAGGCAACTTGATTTATGGGTAAATTATTGAATAAATAGGACCTGATTTACTACCATGTGAGAGCTCTGTCCTCTGCATATTAAAGTCAAAGATAAGACTATAGCAAATGTATTATTTTCAGGTAAATATCGAGAACCTGCTTAGTCTTTCATAATAATTCTACTGTGACTTTTCCATTTGTCTACGTAAATTAATGTTTCATAAAATACATGACCGAAATAAACAGCATGTTGCTCCCGGGAAAATGTGAAACATTATTTCTGTGTCATTATCCTGCTTGTTTCATTTCCTCTTCCATCACAGGCAGATCAAATCTACAATATGGATATGAAAGCAGAAGATATGGATATGAGGTGACATATGTAAAAATAAGACTGATATAAGGGCTGAGAGATATCAGTCACATTTGTGACGATGCCTAAGGTAAGTACTTGTGCATGTGTTGATCTGAGATAATCTATTCATCCACAAGATGTTATGTAGCAAAAACCCAATAAAATTATATGCAGTTTTAGCCTGGTTGATATAGGTTATATTCTTGTTTTGTGTTTGCAACTGATGCATCACCAATTCTAAGAGTTATGTAAGGTTTAAACCACATCAATGCAATATTTTTGAATTTATTTCTAAGAACTACTAAACAGATTCATTATAACTTTTTGTTTGGAAAGCACCACAAGAATAAAGGTTTTCTAACATACAAACTTAACAGAATTTAGCTCTACTAGAATTTATGTTTATTGTCTCTTTGAATGTTCTAGCATTTCTAAGAAATTGGAAACTAAATGGACAAGGTTTCTGTTTGTCTGAAATGTTTTTTTGAAAATGTGGTAACATTTACACAAGTGAAGAAAGCCACCCACCATTATTTACCGTCATCATTTTTTCAATATTGATATTACTCTTAAAATGGCATCACCAGCCTTTATTGCAAAGCTAATTTGTTTTTCTTTGAGCTTCTGACTAATTTACAAAAAATCGAGTTTCTCTGACAAAGAGAAAAGTGAAAGCATATCCATTCTTTTATTCTTTTCAAATGAGACAGCAAACACTGATTAATTTTCCACATTTGATTATAAATCTGCCAAAGCAACACTTAATCTGTTTTTCACTGTGATACATGTCTCCTATAAATTGCTGCTTTCGACAAAGTGACACAGTCCCTTTTGTTGGGCAACGCTGTGAACAAGAAGCTTTTCACTCAGTTTATTGCAACTCATTTGCATTCATAGAATGGTTTTCACAATGTATATGTGTAAAAACATATTACCAATTATTGTGCTTCAAATTGAATTTGTTCATTGAGATGACTTGAAAAAAAAAAGATATGAATAAATTGCTTATTAAAGTGGAGGTCACGTTTATTGGCACCCTTGCGAAACATGTGAAATGCCCTGGAATAAATGTATAATTTATGCCAGCAACATAATTTCATATTAAAAGAATAAGTACAATCAAACCCCTATTTTGATATATTTCTCAATCAAGAAAAAAATATTAAGGTGAAAAAAACATGGTTTTAGTAAAATCATCATTGACACCCCTAATAACACTAAGGCAACACAGCTCCTTTACCATGCTAAACAATAAGCATTAGGTCATTTTTAACATTTTCAACCAGTATTTTGTGGAGGGTTCTTTTCCAAAAAAAACTACATCTTAATCTCATCTGACCAAAGAAAATGGTTGCATTTAGTTTAAAGAACATTATTACTTTTTCTGTGGTAGAACAGAAAAGTTTGAGTTTCAAACTTCCAAACAGCCGGCTGGATTGTAGGTAACATTGATAGTTTCTATGCAGACTTGGTGACCTCAATAAGTTCTAAAAAGACATGTTCTACCTTCCTTACATCATATGTACTGTGTATGGTAGCAATAAAAAGATGGGTCCTTATTGAGTCTAGTAGCTATAAAAACCATATATATATATATATATATATATATATATATATATATATATATATATATATATATAAACCAGCGTAAATAAAATTTCACATATTACTAATCAGAACTACCAAGAAACTCCCAAACTCTGAAAAAAGTTCAGTATAAATTAAAAATAAAGTTAAAATGTACATATGGATTACTGAGGGTCCCAATAACTGCAAAAATAAAATATAAAAAAAATATTTCTTATGGTTAGCCTTTCTCTAACCCATACCAAGTGTTCAAATAATTCACTGTCAAATTAGGCTAAAATCTTAATTTGTTTTAAAGCTTCATAGGCTGTTACAAGTTGTGCCAGTCAATGTGTCTGGCAATGTGTGTCCTTTTTACGTGTAGAATAGGGAGTAAAATGAAAAACGAGCTTGTTAGGTGGTACATTTAGCTGTCATGGGACCTGGAAAGTGGTGCTCACCACCATGTAAAAGAGGATTTTGGAGTGTTTTTGGCATGGCAGCTCTATTGTTCTCTTACAAGCAGTGTTGCTGCATGGAGTAAAGTGATTATCAATCACGCCTCTGTTATAAATCCCCAAATACTTCATACTCCAATATCTGCGCACAATGAAGGCAGACAAAACCATTTATTTGATGCTGAAATGAATTAGAACTGAAAAAAAGAGATGTAATTCTAAGCTGGAGCCCATGCATAATGCCAAGACAGTGGAAAAAAAAGATATGAATAAATTGCTTATTAAAGTGGAGGTCACGTTTATTGGCACCCTTGCGAAACATGTGAAATGCCCTGGAATAAATGTATAATTTATGCCAGCAACATAATTTCATATTAAAAGAATAAGTACAATCAAACCCCTATTTTGATATATTTCTCAATCAAGAAAAAAATATTAAGGTGAAAAAAACATGGTTTTAGTAAAATCATCATTGACACCCCTAATAACACTAAGGCAACACAGCTCCTTTACCATGCTAAACAATAAGCATTAGGTCATTTTTAACATTTTCAACCAGTATTTTGTGGAGGGTTCTTTTCCAAAAAAAACTACATCTTAATCTCATCTGACCAAAGAAAATGGTTGCATTTAGTTTAAAGAACATTATTACTTTTTCTGTGGTAGAACAGAAAAGTTTGAGTTTCAAACTTCCAAACAGCCGGCTGGATTGTAGGTAACATTGATAGTTTCTATGCAGACTTGGTGACCTCAATAAGTTCTAAAAAGACATGTTCTACCTTCCTTACATCATATGTACTGTGTATGGTAGCAATAAAAAGATGGGTCCTTATTGAGTCTAGTAGCTATAAAAACCATATATATATATATATATGTATATATATATATATATATATATATAAACCAGCGTAAATAAAATTTCACATATTACTAATCAGAACTACCAAGAAACTCCCAAACTCTGAAAAAAGTTCAGTATAAAATAAAATAAAGTTAAAATGTACATATGGATTACTGAGGGTCCCAATAACTGCAAAAATAAAATATAAAAAAAATATTTCTTATGGTTAGCCTTTCTCTAACCCATACCAAGTGTTCAAATAATTCACTGTCAAATTAGGCTAAAATCTTAATTTGTTTTAAAGCTTCATAGGCTGTTACAAGTTGTGCCAGTCAATGTGTCTGGCAATGTGTGTCCTTTTTACGTGTAGAATAGGGAGTAAAATGAAAAACGAGCTTGTTAGGTGGTACATTTAGCTGTCATGGGACCTGGAAAGTGGTGCTCACCACCATGTAAAAGAGGATTTTGGAGTGTTTTTGGCATGGCAGCTCTATTGTTCTCTTACAAGCAGTGTTGCTGCATGGAGTAAAGTGATTATCAATCACGCCTCTGTTATAAATCCCCAAATACTTCATACTCCAATATCTGCGCACAATGAAGGCAGACAAAACCATTTATTTGATGCTGAAATGAATTAGAACTGAAAAAAAGAGATGTAATTCTAAGCTGGAGCCCATGCATAATGCCAAGACAGTGGCAAAATTAGGCTGGGATGGTATGAAAAGGGTTTCGCATTTCTCTCTGAATAGACGGTGATGAAAGCACCTGCACTCTGAACGCTGCCAAGCTGCTCCCACCTCAAAAATATTTCAAACTCCAACTCTTTTCAAAATGTAACAATGACACTTTGGTCCATGTACACCTTTATGTTGCTGCAATTAATTATGGTCGTGTCAAAGGAACAAGGCAGTAATTTTCATAGTGACAGGATTTTTCAATGAGAGTACAGAAGCAGAAAAAAAATAAGAGAGAGGCAATGAGAGAGATCCTGGCCACGAGTTAATCAGTTTTCCCGTTTATTATTAACTGTTATTATGTTTCCTCTTTTCAATCAGTGCTTGCTTGTGCTCTAAGGATGTTCTAATAGTTGCACTGGGGAGATATGATTGATATGTCACCAGCTTGCTCAGTAACATCAGATGCCGACAGATCTTAAAACATAATGCCAGATACTTTTCACAAATAACGTCTTTTAGTTTCAGCTTTTTCAAAAATATACCATTGGAACTTGGCAAAAAGTGCAGAGAAGCAGTAACATTTGAAAGAAAAATTTTGCCTTGAAGAAGAAAGATTTATATACGGAAATAAACTGCTGCACGGTCATGTGTATATCAAGGTGCAGATCAAAGCAGGAACCCACTACAGCACATAAGATCAAGGCTGAGAAGTAAGAAAAATGAAGCTTTTTGAATATGAAAGAAAACCTATAATATGCACTCTGGCCATCATTGTCAGGCAAAAGTTCTTTGAAAAGATGTAATGGATATGTATTCAAGGTTGCATAAAGACAATCAGATAGAAATAAGTGTGTGATGCAGAGACCCTATCATTGTACAAATGGTGGCTGTATGGTGTTCACATTTAAACAGCTATAAATTTACTCCGGAATAAAAAACAAACAAAAAAAAAACAAACACAGGCAGCAGTTTATGATAGCCTTATCATAAACTTGCTCAGGTTACATATAACCCGAGCAATGTTGTATGTAGAACAGTCAGTTACATCACATGATTCTTTCTAAAACTGAATGTCATAAAACTGTTAATATTGTTCAGTAAAGCTTGTTCAATTGAAAAAGAGAAACCCATTGTTCGTTCTGGTGTTGCTCCTCTTCCTTTAGAAAATGCTCTATGCATTCTCTATGGGGTTTAGGTTAGGGCAGTTTGGTGACCACTCAAGCAATGATACTATGGTCACTAAAACAAACATAAGTACTTTTCATAGAGTATGCAGCTGGCAAGTCCTGCTGAAAAACAGATTTTCTAACATCTTGTCGGCAGACGGAAGTCTACTGCCTGCCCAGACTGGGAAGCAGAGTCATAGTTTAATGCACCTCTCTGCTGCTTCTGTACTGTTACATACATATTGCACCACTGAGTCAATGGGCTGGTAAAATGTTGAGCGTTTTTTTGTCAACAATCCAAATAAGATAACCTAACA
This sequence comes from Poecilia reticulata, assembly GCF_904066995.2. NCBI lineage: Eukaryota > Metazoa > Chordata > Actinopteri > Cyprinodontiformes > Poeciliidae > Poecilia > Poecilia reticulata. The sequence continues at coordinate 7,332,320 of NC_088834.1, forward strand.
GGATTTGCTCCTAACAGGATTTAGGAGCAAATCCCAAATCCTATGTATAAATATAAATAAATAAGTATTAAGTAAGTATAAAATAAGAATATTATATAACATAATGTCAACTGAACAGAAAAATAACACAATTAAATGTGGTTTAGTAAAAATAATCTCTCTTCAAAGATAAAACATCTGCAGACCTACCCACATTTGTTTTTTAACCTTGGGTTGATTTGTCATTAAGTGTGAACAACTAACTATTTTTCCAAGACAATTTTTTTTAAATGAACTTTTAAGTTTATTTACAAAAACTTTTTAATCTAACCAAGTGCACTGGCCCTGAAAGAATTATCATGGATTTTATCAGAGAATTCTGTAACAACCTTTAAGTTATCTGTTACATTTTATTTTCCTCAGTAACACAGAACAACACAGCACAGGACAGTAACACTTTATTTGAAGAATCATTGACAATATTCATGAAGGCTTATTCATGTTTATAACAGGTGTTATGTCATGTTTATGACAGTGTCATGTCGGTCTTATTCACCCCCTTCAAATAAAGTGTTACCACACAGGACAATAACAAAATTCACACCCCATCACAAACTGATGTTCTTGTTAACAGCGTTACTACTTCACTGCATGTTGCATTAGACAATGTAGCCCCGTTGAAAAGAAGGGAATTAGACCCTGGGAGACTGGCTTGCTGGTTTAAGTCAAAGCTGCATATTTTAAAAGTGCATCGGTAGGACATTAGATGCAAAATGACACTTTACACATCTAGATTAGCCCCACTTAATATGGAAAAACAGTCTATTGTAAAAAAAAAAAAAAAAAAAACGAAATAGGAAAGTGTCTTTCCCATTTGCTAGAGGAGAACAAGACTTATTCTAGGTTTCCTTTTAGTACAGTTGTGAGACTTACACAGAGTCCTGGTTCTACTGAGCCACTCAGCTCTCAGGAGTCAAGACTTTATGGGATTCTTTACAAATAAAATGCATCCTATGAAAAACAGAATCATTGACATCCTCCCCTGAAGAGGCCTTAAAAAAACAAGGGAGCACAGGAGGTAAGCATAAAACCTTTTTTTTTCAGTTGAGTTTTCTGAATTTTTAAAACATTATTTTCATCTTGCCTTCAACTTAAACCCAATTCCAACCAAATTATTTAGGAAAGTGTTTCCTTTGATTACCATCTCCATTTTGGATATGATTCATCTATCCCCAGTTAACGGACAATTACCAGAGGCTTTTAAGGTTGCTGTAATAAAACCATTACTTAAACCCTTTTCTCAATCAAGATGACTTGGAGGGGACCTATTATGCTTCCTTGAACAAGGTGGGGTAAAGTCGATGAGCTACACACATGTTCATAATTTTTTTTGCACAAAATAATTCTCATGCTGAATTCTGTCTATTTTGAGCTCCTTTCAGCATGAGCTGTTTTACGGCTACGTCACTAATATGCAAATGAGCTACTGATGGCCATACCTAACTTATACTATACTTTGACTTTATAAATGTGAAAGTGGCTGCAAAACCAGAAATGCAACTGTACAACCATACATTTTTGACCCCGACACAGACCGAAAGACGGGGAGCATCCTACACAACTATAAAGGACGCATCAAGCTGTGTCCTTTATAGTTAGTCATATTTAGTCTGCAGATTTGCAACAGTAGGAATAAATCTTTCCTTCAGCTGAGGTCTTTTGGCAAATTCTGCCAAAACAGTTGTATTTTTCTCAGCAGTTGGTGATGGGCTGGGCTAAGTAGATATTGACTTTGAATGATTGCAACATTAAATTGGCCTCAAGTAATAAAGAAAGAACCTTGGTGGTATCTTAGACTGGGAAAAATTTCAAGGATTTATTTATTTATTTCACTTCCAGAATATTGACAAACTTTTCAGCATCATTCATGTTCAGGAATGATGCTGAAAACAAGTCAGTGTATTTGGGAGTTCAAGGCTGGACTATTGTAAACTCTTACTAAACTAAATAGTACAAAAAATTAAGGCCACAAGCCTTCTGCTTATCTAAAGTATTCTGGTAAAAATTAAAATAAAAAAATAAAAATACATGAAATTTCACTTTATCTATATTGGCTGCTGGTTAAATTTAAAATTATCTTTCTTCATAACCAAGCTGTGATATATCATAACTCTGATTGTGTTATAGGTTTACAAGAGAGCACTCTCAGACTGCAGCTTCCCTGGTTACTTTCCATCATTTGTAGAAGTAAGAATGGAAAGCAGATCTTTTAGTCTCCTGTGGAAGAGAAGTGTGACAGTATGTCAGCATCATTCACGTCAGACTGTCTTGCATAGATTTTCCAACCCAAATGACAAGTAAAACATTTTGAAGATCCATAATAAGGCATTGTTTGAACATAGCAGCCAGTGTTCTGTAGCATTTACTGTTAATCTGAATGGTGGTAGCTTGCTGATACATTCTGATTTCTGCTGAAGTGACTTTCCACTCACTCCCTGATGTTGTCAAAAAGTTCAAATAAACACAGTATTAAAATCAACACAAAGAAAGAACATTCACCAGTTTCGCTACACGGTTTTCTTTTGCTGATTTCTGTGCTCTCAAGACAGTCTGCCTGAACCTTTCACTTACATTGCAACCTGTGAGACTGCATCTCCAGCAGAAAATTTCCTGCTGTGAGGTAAATTTGTGAGCTGTACCTGAGAAAATGTCCAGAAGAAATTTTTTCATGCATTCTCTTGAGTATTTCTCACACTGATACATCCTACCAAGTTTTTATGGCATTTCCGAGGCTTCAGTTAGGATCTGAAAAAGTTTAGTTGCAGGTAAAATAAGGACAGTTTTCAGTATAAGGGAGAAATCACACACACAAAACAAGAGAACTATATATCTATCTATCTATCTATCTATCTATCTATATATATTAACCCACTGATTATCTATATATATATATATATATATTAACCCACTGATTAGTGAGTTAACTCGCAGCTGCACAGTAAACCCATTGATTTTTTTTTTTTTTTACAGCATACAGCCGCTCCCCTCTCTTCCAGGTACTGCGTACCCCTGCTAAATATTTTAGGGGTACACAGTACCCTGCCGTACCCCTTACTTTCATCCCTATATATATTTCATCCCTATATATATATATATATAGGGATTCTGCGCAGTATCTTGGCTGTGCCTAGAACTGCACATTTCTGGACTGAGATGTCTGATGTTGTTCCTGGGATCTGTTTGAGCCACTGCTCCAGTTTGGGGGTGACTGCCCCGAGGGCCCCGATGACCACAGGCACCACTGTGGTCTTCACCTTCCAGGTCTTTTCCAGTTCCTCCCTGAGGCCCTGGTACTTCTCCAATTTCTCATGCTCCTTTTTCCTGATGTTGTAGTCACTTGGTATTGCTACATCCACCACAACGGCTTTCCTCTGTTCTTTATCCACCACCACAATGTCCGGTTGGTTCGCCATTACCATCTTGTCTGTCTGGATCTGGAAGTCCCACAGGATCTTAGCTCGGTCATTCTCCACCACCTTTGGGGGTGTTCCCCACTTTGATCTCGGGGCTTCCAGTCCATATTCTGCACAGATGTTCCTGTACACTATGCCCGCCACTTGGTTATGTCGTTCCATGTATGCTTTCCCTGCCAGCATCTTGCACCCTGCTATTATGTGCTGGACTGTCTCAGGGGCCTCCTTGCACAACCTACACCTTGGGTCTTGTCTGGTGTAGTAGATCTGAGCCTCTATTGCTCTGGTGTTTATATATATATATATATATATATATATATAGGGGTACTGTGTACCCCTAAAATATTCAGCAGGGGTATGCAGTACCTGCAAGAGAGGTGAGCGGCTGTATGCTGTAAAAAAAAAAAAAAATCAATGGGTTCACTGTGCAGCTGCGAGTTAACCCACTAATCAGCCGTGACTGATTAGTTTTTTCAAGAACAATCTAAAACACGACTTAATCAGTTCATATATAGCTTTTTCCTCATTTCATATGGTCTCTGAACTGTTCGTGCTTTGCTAGAGCAGGGGCGCAACACGTCGATCGCGGAAGGTTTTGAGTCGATCTCGGCATTAGGAGACAAACTGAACGTCGCCAGGAGGCTGAGAGCAGCACGCCCTCCTCTGACTGGCTTAAAACGTTCGTAACTTCATTAAAGAACAACAACAACAAAAATCGCCAAAACGTGTTCAAATTAATGATCCAACAGCAATAATAATCTCAGTAATTATTGTTTCAACAATGTGTTGCGCAATTCTGTGCGTTTCGGTTCCATTATCAAAATAACGAGCAGAGCAGGAGTTTAAAATTAACTAATCAACCACCGCTGTGTTCGGGGAGGCTTATTAATTATCGCAAAATAAATATCAAGCCTGAACACATAATATCGTAACTGACATAATGTTATGTTTTTAACGTAATCTCTGGTCGGCTTGCGGAGCGCAGGCGGTTGCCATGGCAACGGGTGTGCTTAAATGACAGAGAGAGACAGAGCGTAAAAAGGTGCGAGTGGTTTAGAGTTGATCACCTGTTCAGGTTGTTTTACTTTTGTTTACCTTTGTCTTGGCTCATCACAGCCGCTGTAATTTCTGAACGAATAAACGACAAACTAGGACTAATTATATCGTTCTTTGTGAATATACGTCATTTACAGCAAACATCAAACACGGTAAATATGTTTCATTAAGTATTTAAAAAACAAATGGCTTCTACCGCGATAATTATGTGAAATTAAATTAATTGTCTAATATTAAAAAAATGTTTGGTGCTGTCGGGCTCAGAGTCTGAGAGGCTTTTCCTCTATCAAACAATTTTTTGCCTCTTATGTAGTGGAAATATTGATGTTGATGAGACTTAATGATAACCTTTTTCAATCTTTATAGCTCCACTCCACTCAAATGACAGTGAAATAAAATCTAGCCCAACATCTGGTTTGAGGTGATTCCTCTGGAACCTGTTGGAGGAAAAATATCCCAACTTCACAAGATGAGCTTTTAACTTATCAGAGCTCTGTGGTTCCTCTTGTCAGTATGAGAGTCAGGATGAGGAGGCACCATGTTAGGAAGACGAAGTGGAAGCTGCAGGATCTTCAGAACAAAGAGGTCATGATGCTAGGCTACTGATTATCCCTGTCTGGACACAGGATCAATAGAACCAGTTTAAAAGCTAAAATTAATGGTTATATGCCAGACATGGAAAATTGGGATGCACTCCATGCCATGATGTTCAGAATTTAGGTCTCATGGCATCTCAAGGTGTTAACATTGCAGCCAGTGCTGAGAGAAATACAGCTTTATTTTGTAACAATTCAAGAGCTACCCAGCTTTTATCGCTTTGCAAAAAAATTAATCAGCACAGAAACTCCAGAGCACACAAAGAAGCTATATTTTGTCATATTACCCCCAAGAATTTAAAACTACTTTCACCCCTGTATATATATATATATATACTTGTTTTGTTTTTTGCTCTCATTTTGTTAGGATTAGGGTTCCCTTCCTCACAGGCTACCTTGTAAAAATGTTTTTGTATTTTCAGTACTATACTGCATCTTACATTACTAAAAGCTAACATAAATCTAATCATCTGACTTAAAGCTATGAGGAGGAGGCAGAAAAATGTTTGTCCAAACACTCAGGAAGATATATTGAGAATTTTCTTTCTCTCATAGATTTTTCAGTTTTTCAAAATCTTTGATCTGTTTTTTTTATGCTAAAGGAGCACTAGAGATACTCAAGGAGTTTTTCCTCTTGTGATATTTGCTCACAGGTGTTTTCACTTGTCCCAACTAATTACACCCTCTTCGTGAGAGAGGAACGGCTGTTGTTACATCTGAGTCTTCTCTTGATTTGTTATGTTCACATTAGAAAAAAATCTGTCTAGTGTATGAATGAAACATATCTTTTTAGTTTTACACTTTTGAAAAGTGGTATGCGGGTGTAAAAGGTATGGTCTTTCAGTGTATTATAATTTGTCTTTTTATTTAGCTAGTGTGGTTAAAATTCTTCAGTGACCAAAAAAGCATTGAAAAAGCAAACCTTTAAATAAACTTGACAAATGTTAGGATATAGGACTCATTGAGAGGTTCAAACTCAGATTTTTTTTCTGCAGTAAGGATGCTTGCTTTGATGTTTTCTCTTGTTTATACTTCAACCTAAATGCAGGTGCATCTCTACAACAACACATTGCCCCCATAATTGTTATGGTTTGAAATCCCACATAATTATCTCTTTCAGTTTATATCCATGCATTTTTTTTTTTTTTTTATTAAAGTCAATTTTACTTACCCAGTATGCATTTCCATCAAGCCTCAACATTCTTGACTATGTGAGAGTAAATATGCCTGCATTTTAAGCAGTCTACTTGTGGTGCCCCTTGTTTCTTCTTATGCATATCAAAACCTGAATTGCTCACATTGCCCACTGGGTTGAGGACTGCTGATGTGCAGTCTTGAGTTTGACACTTGCCCTTAGTCATCTGGGATGTTTGGAAAGAAAAGGGAAAAGCTGAAGGGTGTTTCTTAGACCAAGAAGGATTCGTGGCTCTATAGCTAATTAACAGTCACGTCGCTTTCAAAATTTCAACCAGCTGTATGATCCTTTGCTATGGTGAAATTAGGCAAAATATTTAACTAGACTTTCTGAGATATTTTGGGATTCACTTTCTGAATTACAGTCCATTGAAGCCTGGGGCTTTTCTGGGTTAACAGTTGATTTGTTTCAGTGAAATGCACTTTAAATTATTTTCTCTTTCTTTTTGACTTGGAGGCTATTTTTTCTTACATTATTCATATATTATTATATTTTTAACTAAACTTATAGCTAGCAAACTAAGTCTTTACATTTATAATCTATTAAAACCTTCAGTACATAATTGTTGGTTTCTGGCTTATGATGGTTAAATCAAAATAAAATATTTTTTCACATCCTCAAGTAACAAGGCAATGTTACTTGAGGCAATGATGTTTTCTTTCTTCAGTTAAAGCTGTAGTGAAACGTGGATCTTAAAACTTTTATTGTTTTATATATACATTGTCTGCAATCTAATTGTGGATTGAGCAGCCAGGTTCTTTATTTTAATGCTTTCTCAACTCATTCATTAGCTTGCTGTGTGAACGACAAAGCTAATTAATAACAGTGTAACTTATCCAATGACACAGTGACAGTTCTTGCTTGCTGACCAGCTGCAAGCTGTCAGACATCTTTGTCTCCATTATCTTTTAGAAAAAAAAAGATCCAGCAGTTGTAAGCTTACATGGCTTAAGACTCTGCATGAAATCACAACAGGGGAGAACCTCACTCATCACGGCATCAAACAGGAAGTACCGGAAATCATTTTCACCTTGTATTCACCCCTTACTGGGCTCATAATTGCAACAGATAGGTATGCTCAGGGCCTGCAGTCCATTACCATATACCCGTGGACAATGATTAATGGTCTGTTGAGAATGAACAGCAAATGGATGCTCTCATGCAGTGTCCATAAGCTCATATACCACCAAATAAGTAAGGCCTTTTCTTGTTCTCCAGAATGTTGAGGGGAAAAAAACTGGCACATGACGGCATACATGTAGCACCACAAAGCTGTACAGTTTGACCCTTCAAATTTAAGTGCAAGAGTATTGTTTATGATCATTTTACATTTAGTCACGACCACATCACCACATTAAATCAACTCTACTGAATGTGACCATTACTAATGAAATTAAGCATTGTTTAGGGAAAAAAAAGAAACTCTTTGAACATCTGTGGGAGGTACTGAGATCAAAAGCTTGCCATGGCAATGTGTACTCTACTGCATGGATTCATTGAGGCTTCAAGTTTCTGTGCTACTATTTGGCCTTGTGTCATTATTCCCTTTGTCAATCCCCTTAAATTGTCCTTCTTTCTGCCCTCCCCTCACGCACAGACTCTGTAATTTATTGCCGGTCACCTGATGCACATTTGTCATCAGCTCTTAAGGAAGTATTATCTCCTGAATCCTTTGCTCTCTGCACTACCATTGTGAGTTTACTATCTGTTCTGCTCCTGCTTGATCATCTGTGGTCTTAGGTGGCCTTGCCTTTACAGATAACTTGCTCTTAAGTGGTTTTAGTTTTGTTCTGTGTGTGATGAATAGAAGAGTTCTAAGGCTTTGAGTCCACTTCAGTCTTTGAATTTTGCTTTTGGATCCTTTCTTTTCTTACACACCATGAAACCATTGAGCTGACAGTCAAACATTTTTCCATGGGAAAAAAAAAATGCTGCCGATGGGAAAAAAATAACAGGTAAATTAAAGGTTTTATTTTTCTGTAAAAAAAAATAAATAAATAAATAAAAAACACATCTTAAACTCACCGATGGGGCTGGTTTTCCTCCTTTTGCTGTGCAGACAAGAGTAAAATTCTGAGCTTGGTATCGACTGAAGGGGGCTGGAGTGTTCTCAGCCAGCACTGATATGTTATTTGGAGGAGCTGTGAAGGACAGAGGGAAGTATTGGTGAAACAACAACTTAATAACGTATGTCACATTGATAAAAAAAATAAAAACATGGACATAACCTTTCCATCATATCATAGTTTACCAGTGGTCAGTTAGTTAACTTCTACAGCAGGAGTTTGTAACCTGCAGCTCTGGAGCATCATGTGGCTTCCTGAGTGCTTCACGGTGGCTCTTAATAAGTTTGATAAAGGATTATGCAGAACTGAGCAGGGTTGATTTTTTTTTTTTTAGGATACATTTTAATAAACAGCTTTATGTTTTTGTTAGGCTTGGTTCAATATCGGCATAGGAACTCTACAATCAGACTTCAAACTATATGCTTTTCTTCATTTTCCCTAAACACAAAACATTTGCTATCCAGAATAAAATGCCTGTTTTTTGTTTCCATTAAATCGGCTGATAGAGATTTTGATGTTAAACAAAACAATCACAACAATGTTTCATGCAACACAAAATAGATTAAATTTTAAACAAGCAGTTCAGCATTTTAACGGTCTGAGGCAGTTTTTGGTTAACTTTAAGACATGAATTCATTTAATAACAATACATTTTATTTATAAAGCCCTTTATAACTCCAATTGAAATATCTATTCATTAGAATCAAGGATAAAAATGGCTCTGTCTTCGATTTGTTGACTCCTGATCTAAAGCATGTGTAAGTACTTTCATAATAAACAGAAATATTTTGACATTTAATGACTAAATGCAAATTACTCATTTTGATCACTATCATGTAAAGGAAGATCTCAAAGTAAGAAATGGAGATGTAAGTTTTCACTCTGCTCAGATATTGTTTTCACCAGGCTTTCATCCTCTGCTCGGAACACTTTTGTGCTTTTCTGGGATATTATTTCACTTGAAATTAAGCTGTGAGATTTTTCTTACTACAAAAGGCCCAAGCTCTGATCACAGTAGGAATTCATGTAACCTACTGTATAGTAAGGTAGTCATGAGGTGAGATAAGGATATCTTTTGAAGGTACGATTTATGAATACAAGTGTCACGCTTTAAGGCAGCGATGCTGACAGAAGAAGGTCATAGAGGGAGTGGTGCCTTTTTAATGTGTCCGTTTTTATGAGTAAATCTATCTAACACTTTTAAACAGACATGCCAAAGCAATTAATTGATTTAAAGAAGGTAGGGGGTTTACAACGGGATTCAGCTGCCGGCCTGGGTGCCTCTGTGTTTCCACATCTCTTAATTGCTTATTGATAGAACTCATATGGTTGTAAATTAACCTTAGAACACTCCATTAGCTTACTGACAAGCCTGCTTCATCGTGGCATATGATTAGCTGTCAGTGGTCTGCTTCTGAGTTGTCATGCTTAAGGATTTAACAGTGAGGTTATGCATACTGCAGTTCATCTAGCAGTCAAGTCAGGCCAATACATAAAATGCATTATAGAGTGATAAACAATGTGAAACAATATCAATTTCCTCAGTTCTAATTGGATAAGTTTTCTTTCTAGATACTCGAGCAAATGTGCACTCAACATTGTCCCTTAGTCCAATTGGAAACCGTGATGTAAGCTATTTAGACAGTGTTAACATTTATGAATTTAAAACATGGTTTTGTATAAATATGCAGCATTTTGTATAACATTGTAAGTTAATTATTTTTTATTAAACTGATGACTTCTACTTTAATGATAAATATAGACGCTGAGATAAATAACTGTTCTCGCCTGTCAAGCTAGTTGAGGAAAGCTGCACATTGATCAGGGTGCCGTGTTGAATTCAGCCCATGGAAGGGGGGGCCACCTAATGGGAAACTAAGCCTGAGACAGCAATAAGCCCTGGTATAACATTTGACATGATTAATACTGAGACCTACTGTGGGTAGCATGCTATTTGCATACACAACAGGCCTGTACAGGATTAAGATGGTTGGCTGTGACGATGAATTCTAAGCTTTTCATACTTCATTAGACAGTAGATCTCTCCTCTCCACTAGTTAGAGATTCAGCTCCGTTTTCAAATAGAATTGGATTTACTAAGATGGTCACACTTTAAGGCTAATTTGAAAACAACACATAAATATTTCAGTTTTTCAATTAAGAAGGGTGCAGTATGATGCAACAGCATATGTTAGTCGTCATATAGAGTGGAGAAAGAAAACCATAGTCAAACTAACACTAATCTTCATGTCGGTATGAGGAGGGGGGAAAGTGACCAAAGAGAGAGGGTCACTCCACTGATTTACTTTCACCAGTCTATATCTTTATAAATATCAATTTATTCTTTTTTCTGTTACCCGCCTCCCCACCACCACCTTCCTCAAACCCCAACAAATCTGGAGGTTGTTTCTAAGTGTTGCAGCTACTGTGTTTGATCACTGCTAAATCTAACTTATATATATATATTTTTATTTTTGGTTTTGTTTTTCTCATTAAGCTCTTTGTCTTGAATTGATTTGAAGTTTCTTCTGGTTACTCTTTGTAAGTCTACATATTTTTATAAGTGAATAAATAATAATTTTTAAAATAACTTTCATTAAGAAGCCTAAAGTAACTTGCATCCATGAGAAGTAATTTCACCTCATATCTAACCTAACATTTTGAACAAAAGATCCTAGAAAAGGCTGTTTATCAAAATAATTTGACAAATTACTGCTCCTCAGCCCGTCAGTGAAATTCCTGAAGTTGGAAACTACTGAAACTACTGTAAATGGTTTGATCCAGGACTGTAACATGTCTGTAAATAAACATGGCTACGGTGGATCACTTCTGGTTCCTAGAAGCCAGCATTTCTCAGACCTGAGCTGGTCCTCATACATAGACAATGTTTGGAAGAATGACCAGCGGATACTATATTTCCAGTAGCAACTCAAGAAATACAATCTTTCAGGGGAGCAGCTGGTCATCGTGTACACTTATTATTCAGGCAGTATACTGCGTTCCTCCGTCACTGTGTGGTTTGGCTTATACACAAAACAGAATAAAGCAGAACTGCAGCAAACATTCAGGTCTGTAGAGACCATCCTTAGCACTGAGATTTTCTCTGTCCAGAACTTATACAGCTGTATGGTCAGGAAAAGGGCAGCTAAGATCACTGCAAAACCCACACATCCTCAACACAAGCTGTGAACATTTTTACCTTCAGGTCAGTGCTGCATAGACCTATTGACAACCACCACAAAGACAAATTCTTCACAAAAATGGTCTCTCTGATGAAGGGACAAAAGCCTGAGTAGATAGAGTTTTCACTGTGAAACAAAACAAGCATATTTGACCTATTCTAACCTGCCTTTAAAATATGTTGGGTGTTTTTTACAAATATGTACATATTCTTCTCTTTATTTTTAAATGTTGTGAGCGAGTGTGACCGGAATCAAATTCCTTGTTGTTGTACACACTCTTGGCCAAAGAAGTTGATTTAGATTATGTATTTTATTTTTAAATAAATAAATATCTGTTACAATCAGGTTTTTCAACACTCCATACGAGGTACAAGTATAGGTTTTAAATTTGCCTTAAAATTGATGTACTTCTGAGTTGGCCGTATTAACCCTTGTGCGTGCGAGGCAAATGATACAAGAGATACGAGTGTGGGGTCAGTTGGACCCCATTTGTAAACACAAGGGTTAAATATTGACCATTGCATACTAATCGAAAGCCAAGACAAGAAAATAGGATCTTATTTGTCAGACCAGGATTTGTTTGTGCCATTTGGCAGTTACAAATCTGAGCAAATAAAATATCACAGTTTCCTCAAGGCACCATTCTGGGCAATAAATGCTCCCCCTGTCTGTCTGGACCCCCTTTGGTCCATTGCTCACTATAGCTCCAGGGACCAGAACTATTCCGGATCATGTATCCTTAACCGATATGTTGCTCAGTTCTTCATCCAACTCCCTGAAAGCTTGGGATGAGCAGAAATCATTGATTTGCTTAAAATCAACACAGAACATCAACTTCAATATTCCTATAAAGATCAAAGATTACCTTACCAGTTTATTTTCAACCATCTGTTTTTCAGTTTTAATCATGTTTTTTACATATTACTCAAATGCTCAAATTTTCCTTTAATATATGTGTTCCATTAATGTATTTATTCTATTTTTTTTATTAGTTCCTTCCCTTTTATAAAAAGAACATTGAATTACATCATGTTTAAAAGGTGACTTACGTTTACTTGCCTATTTTTTGGTGTGGTTTGTCAGAAAACATTCTTACACAGATAAAGAGGAAGTCTGGGGTGATGGTCTGAATTTTTAAGAAAAAAAAAAGTTAGATTTTTCCGACTATTGACGAATCACACTTCTCAGCCTTCCTGGGCAATAATGACAATGAACAACTGTTTTATAGAGGGAAAGGAAGGGTTTTTTATGGCCAAAATGAGAGCTGTGTCCACATTATCAGCAAAAATCCAAGCATATATTCCCAGTGCGAGGACTCCAACTGGGCTGCACCCTGGCCATTGATCCATTTTGTGATGTTAATGGATTTGAACGCATAGTTGTGCAGTGGAGAGTCTGGTTTGAAAATCTCAGAATAGTGTTGAAAACATCAGTTATTTCCATCAGTCCTAGCAGCAACACTGATGTTCATGTCAATTTTTTTCTTGGTCTGTCTCCTGTTTACCAACACCTGTTTTTGTTCTAAGTCTGTAAGCACTATTATGCTGGTAATTTTCAAAGAGAATGTGAGAAGGAAAATATAAAACCTGCTAATGGATAAGTGAGGAAATCTACAGCCTGTTCAATGCCTCAAAGAAACCTCTATCCTTTTTAAGAAATATAAAACTCAAATTTAATCTACATGTGCTAGAAAACCTAAAACATATTCTTCAGCTTTAATTGAAAGTTTGAACATACTGCCAATTAGTATTCTTAATATCAATATGTTTGACGTAATGTTATATTGAACAAATAAGAATGTGTTCCGTTGAGTCTTGCTTAATAGATTAAAAGTAACATTTCAAAATAACCATTAGCAGGTTCTAAACACACTTTTTAGTGAGCCCACATTCATATATGAAAATGATTTTTTTAAAATTTGTCTAATGCAGGGATGCTGAGGTCCAGTTCTGTCTGGAGAGCATCCACACCTTTAAGATGCAACCTCTCTCCAACAAACCTGAATCAAGTGGCTGAATCCCCCCACCAGCAGCCATTAAGCTCTGCACATGTCTGGTTGTGAGCCATTCATTTGATTCAGGTGAATGGCTCACACGGGATGCATCTAAAAGTTGTAGGATAGGTCAGATTTAATATTCTCCTTCTATATATTTGGGTTTCAGTAGCCACAAGTGGAAAATTATCATAATTACCAAAAATAAAAGCTTGAAAACATTATTCTGTGTATAATAATCTATATAATGTGTTTTGCTTACAGATGGAGTTAATTAATTAGATTAACTTTTCAATAATGTTCTAATTTAATGAATGGGTGTGTAAGAATGATGTTGCTTAAACATTCATTGCATACATATTAGCTTTTTGTGTGTGACTTATCTGAAAGCACACAGCATTGTTCCTGAACGCAAATAAATAATTGACCTTTTCTCCTTTTATTCATATGTCCATTACACAACAGCAATCTTTGTATTTTAATAAAGTACTGCATTAATTTTGCACATTGTCATTACAATGTAAAAGAGATTCACTTCAAACTTTTGGGCAAAAAACGCAGAAGAATTAAAATGAAAGGATAAAAGTGAAACTACACATGTACAGCTTCCAATGAATCTCAATGGCTCTTGATTTCAAAACATTCATAAAATTCAAATGGTTTCAAAAGGTACTATTTTACTCTGCATGTATATTGCATATTCCATTGGGTGTTTCTGCCTGAATATCATCCTTGTGGATGCAAGAATGCTCTCCAGATGTTCTGGTTTCCTTCCACAGTCAAAAAACATGACTGTTAGGTTAACTGGTCTTTACTAAATGTAAGTGGGTGGTTGTGTGTCCAGCTTGTCTCTGTGTGGTCCTGTGATGGACTGGCAATCTGTCCAGGATGTACCCACTCTCTTGTTCAATGACAGCTGGAAATATGCACCAGCCGTCGTAAGGACAAGCATGTATATGTGAAGGTACACAGAGTATTGAGTACATTGGAAGTCATGCATCACTCTTTCAATGTACTAAATTGCACTCCTGCTTGGACTCCAGACCTGCCTTATAATTGTGGTGCTACCATTGCAATGTTTAATAATTCGTACTGCAACACATTTGTTATGCAAATTATTAATTATGGGAGTGTCAACATGCATTTGAGGCAAGTGTGAGTAGATACCAGATGTGTATGTGTGTTAGAGACTGAGCACCACAGTTACAGGCTCCTAGGCAAGACATTTGCAATGCAAAATGTATGAACAGAATACAGATATACAATTCAACATGACCACATGCTGCTTTATTTGCACTGAGATGTACATGCATTAGAAACAGCTCTTTTGAAATTCATGTACATGCAGGTGTGAAGGTGGGGAAAAGCCCATTCATTTCAGATTCTCCAAAGCCTAGTGAATCATAAAAGAATTGCTAACTTCTCATTCCTTATTTTGACAAGTCACACAGTTCTATAGGCTGTGGCTGAGGTGAAGAGAGACAGCAGGCTGGAAAAACAATCAAAGTTTACTACTCTCAGGAGGGTGGGGGGTGGGGGGAGTCAAGCTGAAATGCATTGTATGAGTTCCCTATACCTGAGTCTGCTACTCTCAAAACAGCTATTCCCCAACTGCAACAGCATGTGAGGATTAAAGCTCAAAGATGCTTTTTAAATCACATTACTTTTGTGCTTTTAGCATTTGTCTTCACACCCCACCCAGTCAATTTGCATGGGTTATTACTGTGCTGTCAGCTCATATCAGATCCTCCCGCCCAGCCAACCAGCTAGTGGTGTAGATGGCTGCAAAGAGAGTGAGACTCTGGTAGATGTCAGGAGGAGAAAAAGGATGACACACATAGAGAAAAGCTGGTGTCATACAGAACAAGTTTCCCAGTCCTAGAACCCATTAATCATGCCACTGTTGTTGAAGGTGCAGCCACATCGCCGTGTGCTTAGACTGGTCAGCGGATGTTGAAGAGGGAGGAATAAGATTCCACAATCTTCTCAGCACATTTGTGCTTTAACTTATGCCTAACTGTGCAGTGTCAGTATGGGTGGGCAATCAATATAGAATGCTGTCTAGAAGCAGCCACATAAAATCATCTCTGGGTCGAGCAAAGTTGTTAGTAAAGAATGTGCCCATGTTAAATACACTAGAGTACCGGCACAATTGCGCTTTATTTCACTTATGTCCCATTATTATTGGAAATATAATATGTCACTGCTGCCTGTGGGTTTTGTGATTCTCCCAGGCTGACATTCTCTAAGGGTAGAAACAATCTTGGACTTACAGCTTTGTGTTTATAATGAGGACAAGGGGGACTGGAAAGAGCATTTTGCCAACACGGTTTGAAAGCTTGGTTGAGATGAAAAAAAAAAAAGCAAGCTTCTCTTTGTTTCTCCAAAATAGCAGACTGAGGCAGATGGGACTCACCCTATACCAAGCCCAGCATCAACTACGCTGTGACTGGCACCCTCATTGCTAAAGTCCATCCTTTTGTTCCTGGTGAAGGGCAAGGGTTTAAGTTTGCAATCTGTTACAATTTGGCCTCTTTAGCCCTTTGCAGCTTTACCCAGGCTTCATGTAACAGCCTGATAATTCACCTGAGATTGACATGGAGTCACCTATAAGATCCCCCGGTCCCAAATTTTTTATCAGTATTTCCGTGAAGCTTAGTGATACAGTGATACAATTCACCAAATAGGTAAAAGACACAAACAAAAAAATAATATGATGCCAAAGATAGGCTATTGTTATAGTAAAATATCCATCATATTCTTCTCATCCCTTGACTATATGAACAATCCCCAAAGATGTCTTTGAAAAAAATCTACATCAAAAGCCTTCAGCCAGATGGCCGCAAGCACCACAAATGTCAATATACTGCACACAGCATTCAGGGACAGGGAGTCGAATTCATATTTCAAGCTGACATGTAAGGGCTCTTGATGGGGCATTTATGACCAAGATAAATGGGTGTCCATGGATTACAGTTTCCATTTGCGAAACTCGAAATATAGTACAGGATGACTTTTTTTACCTTGACATGTTTAAACTTATTTTTGAAACTTGCATTAAAAATTGTTTATTGTAAATGTTTTCCTAGACATGTTAGAAAATAATAGATTTTGATAAAGGGTTTCTTCTGATACATCATCATATGAATATTTCAAAGTCCATTGGGAAAAAAAATTATATTTCGTCATGGAATATAAACTAAGTACCATTGTCAAAGTTTGCTCCTATGAAGGAACTGTGACATCTGTACAGGTGTACTGTAGTTTGAGGTTCTTAAACAACATATTTTATCATTATAGATTTCCAGTTTTTATTGAAACCTTTTAGATGCTTGTGCTGCATTGACACACTGTGCATTACATGCAGCTGAAAGACGATCATAAGAGGACTCATTTTAGTAAGACAAATTTTGATTTGAAATGCTTAAGTGTGACAAAAAGGCAAAAATAAATATGTAAGGGTCAAATACTTTTACAGTATCAACAGCACTGGCAAATATGTTTGAAAAGAATGAGGAATGACAGTATTTGAATATTTCATAAAAATACATTTGCTTTACTTATGTGTAAATCAAAAGAATGTATGTAAATTTATACCATAGCCAGGAAAATGAATATTGCATAAAAAAAGCTAATGATTCAAATCAATGGTAATTTTTTTGAAAAGCCAAGGGTTGCAGTTAACACATTCTGTCTATATTTAATATGGGATAGCGGAAGAAGAATCTAAAGAATTCTAATATTCACTCTATTTTTTTAAGACTGTAATTGTTTCATTTTGCATGTTCTTTTAAGTTTTGTGTAAAGTTTTGCAATGACTACTCCTTTTGTGGTTATATTCAGTCATTTTTACATCTGCAAAATGAACATAATTTTAGACTATACCCTGCTGATCTTCCTGTTTGGTGAGCACAGCTCTCACCGTGTTAAAGTTGTAAAGACATGCTCTATGCCATTTTCATATGTTATCTAGTCCAGAGGATTCTGAGGGGGAAAAAAGTTGGTGCATTTTTATATTATTTTAAATCACTGTATGCAAAAAAATATGACAAGTCATATCTGGTAGAATTAAAAGTATTGACAAAAGTAGATATTTTTTCTTTGTTTTCTTTTTCTCCCTTTTTTTTTTTGAAAATATGACTTCCAAACTTCGATTGGCATGATGTGTTTTGGGTAAGCAAGGAGGGATATACCCACTGAAAGGTTGTATCACTACACACATTCTTTCTGAACATTGTAACCAATACGCAACTGCCAATATTTTCTGGGTAAAACAAAAATCATGAATGACATTAACACTCTTCCTCACAACAGTCTAAAATCTACAGAGCGGACTTGACTTGATTTCTCCGAGGGCTCAGCCAACCCTGCTGATCAACTTCCCTTACTTACAGTATACCTTGGCATGTGTTTTATTTATACTATCATTTTTTTTCTGCTTCAGAGGTAATTACATTCAGTATAATGGTGGTTCAAATCAGAAGATAAAATTAAAACCTATTTACTGTGCTGTACTGTAGAAGAAAATTAATTTTCATACGCAAGCTTTTATAAAGCAATGGCTGAAAAATCAGTTTGCATAACCGACTTGGTCCTTGTTCTTTTATAGTAAACTATCACAAGATGATTCAATATAAATGTTTCAATATTAGCCTTAAAAGGAAGACATAAATGGATCCTGAATTTCATGATGTACCACTATGCGATGCAAGTGCAGATGTATAATTAGTATCAAATGTTATTTGATGGCTACATGCTGAAATATTTCATATCCAATCTTTGATTATTCATGGACGCATTGGTTCTGATTCTCATCAGAGAAAGTAATAGATTTGTGTAAGGTTTGAAAGGGACTTTCATTTTCAAAATAAATTGAACTCAGATGGTGAAGGTAGCTTTTTAAACTAGATCTGATGACTAGTATCCCAGTGATCCTGACCTACCAATGACCCACGAAAAAAATCCTGTTTTCTCCTCGTCCCTCAAAACTTTTGATTGCAAAAGCATTGTACTGTAACATTTCAAAGAGCCTGGTCTACTGACCATTGCTGGATATGTACCCCTTGTCTTTGTCTTTTGACATATTTTACAAAAACTTGTATGTTTTCTACCCATATGTCTAGTAATGTTCAGTAGTTTGAACTGCATGTATATGCAACTGAAACAAGATCACCTACATATATTAAAAGACACCTAACCTTTGCCTTTCTCCCTCTCTAACATTAAATCAGACATACTTCTCCTGATGTAATTCAGTCACAATGACATAACATGTATTTTTTAAGTTTACATATATTTGGTTTGTATTTGATAAAATGTACACTTTATGACCTGGGACAAACATTATCTTTCCATATGCTTGAGACTTTTGTTCCATATCCCCTGGGAAAACTGGTGTAACTGATTAGATAAGTGGGCTCCCTTACTCTCACACACTTTGTTTTTGCTCACAAAGTTTCACTGCTGAGATAAGGGCTTTGTGATGGCTACAGTATAATATTAACTTTATCCTTAAGCCATCTAGCAGTATTCTTAGGGTCATTCTCCATTTATGAGACCCATTTGTCCAGAGATTTAACTTCACAGTTTTAGATGTTGCTTCAATATTTCTGGTTTTTCCTTATGTTGCTGACTATTTTGTGAAAAGGACCAGTCCCTCTTGCAGCAAAACTCCATCACCCACCAACATGAAACTGCCACCTGCATACTTCAGTAAGAATAGTGTTCTCATATTTGCAGACTTCCCTCTTTTTCCTCAGTGTTTCTCAATTCCAATCCTCAGGGACAACTGCCCTGAATATCTTAGATGTGTCTCTGTTTCAGTACACCTGATTCAAATGATTGCATGACCTTATCTATATGCCATCAAGTGCCACAGAAGCCTGTTAATCACCCACTTATTGAAGACAGGTGTGTGGCAGAAGGAAAACACCTGAAACATGCAGGGCAGTGGTCCCAGAGCACGGGAGTTAAGAACCACTGCTTTAATTTAATAGTCATTTGGCCAAACAAATTATTTTATCATCAAACCACAACACGTCTCCAAATATTAAGGTCTTTCTTCGTGAGTGTATTCATAAATTTCCTTCTGACTTTTCATGATGCTTTAAAATTATTGCTTCTTCCTTGTTGAGTGGCCTTTCAGGCTGTGGCTGTACCGTACTTGTCTCCCAAGAAAAAAAATAGAATCCGTCCCCTGACTGAACATTTTTGGACAGGCATATTCAGGCATCTGAAAGCTGCATGCAATGGTCAAACAGATTTGTTGAGGACCACAGTTCTCCTTTTTTGTTTTTGATACACTACGAGGCAATGTGCTAGAGATGTGTCTTAAAATCCAATTCACCAAAATATTATGAATTAACTCATTCAAAACATTTGAATGACCTTTCCAGCTTTTCCAATTTGATGAAGGGAAAAGCATGGTACTGTCCATGTATGTATACTTCTAACTTTGAAGAAAGTATATGAAAAAAATCTACAAAGTTTCCACTCATTATTTTAGGTTTTAGCAAATGGAACTAGTTTTTGAATTCTACCTGACTTTAACTGGGAAAATTAAGTCTGATTTAATATTGGAGGGTGATGAAAGGAAGGTTATGTGTCCTTTCATAAAGCGTCTGAAAACACCTAGTTTTTGACAATTAAATCTTTGAACACAAACTTCAGTTCACTGAATTTGTCTTTACATCCCACTACAGTATGCTGTCACATAACAGCAACCACCGGTTCAATTTTCTACTTGAGTTGTTTCACACTCAACGGAAGTGCATACCATCTCAATTAAATCTCAAGCTTTTGCTTCAAGATATGTTATGTTTTGTCTCAAGAACACCTTTAATTGCCAGACTGAAAAGAGTGATAGACATTTTTAATTGACCTGAATTTAGAGGTTAAGAAACAATGGCAATGATAGAATCTACTTGTTGGAAGTCTCTGTGTGTGCTCTGTTTTATGCCTGCATGGTCACACTTTATGGAAATGGAGGAAAACATGGAGAAAAGGATACGAGTATAGAGCCACAGTCACTTATTTGATTTACATGTTGTGGCCCTTGTTAGAGACAGGTTAAACAATGGTGCCAGGTTATAATACAACTGCCGCTCCGGATTCTTCAAATGATTATTCAGTTCCAAATATTCCTATGGGAGAGAATTGCTCATGATTCCTCTCAACAAGAGTGGGCTTGGAGACAGAAAAAGACTGACCTCATGGCTGCAGCACACTGCATTTGAGGGTCATGAATTTGCAATTTCATGCCTTCATATTAACTGCAGATGTAAAGAGCCTCTTCATCACTGCACCCTGCTGCCTGAGGTCTTGATTACAGTTTGCCTCAAGTGCCTCGCCAGTTTCCCATACGGCTTGGAATAATTAGGATGACCAGATTCCTCTGATTCACGCTTGAAATTGTCTCGATTCAGCCTGGAGTTTGGTCATTCCGAGTCTTTTATCTGTGTGTGTTTGTCTAGTGAATGCATCGCTTCACACATTTAAAATATTGAGTGATCATATGCAGAGACATGTATGCATAAGTATCTTAGTGCAAGCTAAAAATATGCATTCTCTCCGACTTCTGTATTAAATAGCCAGAAAAAATCCTTTGTACATAGTTTAGAGCTCATACCATATCTGTTCAGAATGTCTGCAAAGCATAGGGTGAGGTTAAATTACGTTGCAGTCAAGTAATTCTGTGAATTTGGGTAACGCGTTAGTAAGTTCCATTGAAGTGCTATGGTAAGTATTTATTGCACATCTAATTTCCAAATGTCATGCAAAAGGAAAAAAAAATACTTGAAACATAAACTGCATATGGATATGGAGTGATTTTTTTTTTTCGCTTTTTGTATCAAAGGATCATTGAACTACAGGGGGAAAAACCTGCCTCGTCATTTCTTGTGGAATCCTACTGGTAAAAGATTTGACAAAGTACTCCTGCTTTAACAGAAGAAAAAAAATCATTGTATAGCACAATAAAGATTGTTGTGTGGAAGCATTATGATCTTTTTAAATTAAGCTTAAATACAAAATAATTCTTTCATATATTAAAACGTGTATCTTAAGGAGTTTGGGGAATTTTTGTTTCAGCTAAACAAAAATTTTAAAGTAGAGAAATTCCAATTTAGATAAATGATGTGGTCTACACAACACAAATCCCAGCTCTATCTTGCTGTCTAAAAAGATATTAACACTCAAAGAGCTTGCATTTCTTAAGTAATAGCATTTATTCACAAGCAAAGGACAGTTTTACTATCCTTTGTACTTATTCATCTGGTTGCAAATCATAAATGTTCCTTATAAAAGGTCCCCAGCTGTTAGTGAGACTCCCAAATTGTGCAAATTTAGGGAAGAGACAGGGAAGTTGGTGGCTCATAATTTACAAATGACAGACTCACTTTGTGCCAAGCTACAATAAGACAGATGGCATACACATAACTATGATCATCTGTAAAAGCTCCTAGATTTATTAATTCCTTCATATCCTAAAAAACCCCAGCATTTTCTGAGGTCAATTTTGATTCATTTTATTATTACCTCACTGAACAGTTTATGTTTGCCATTGCTGCATTAAAATATAGCCTTTGTCTCTTGCCTACTTTAGAAAAAAAATAACCTGGTAACAGAAATTGTGTCCATTAAGTAACTTTAATCTATGGGCATTCTTGCCATTGATAACATGACATTTATCTCCACTCTGGAACATCTCAGGTACGAATCAAAACACAAAAACCCCAACATGGCATGTCTGAAAAAACACATTGATCACGAAAACATAAAACATCAAAGAGCAAAAATCTAAACAAGAGAGCATTTGTTGCCCCCTGAATTGAATGAATACCTTAAGTTAAGACTTCCAGGTCATTTTCAATTACACCTAGAATAGTAGTTGTATTCATAATTTTGTCTCACAGACATTCTATAAGCTACTCTCTTGCCTCTGAGAAATGCAACACCTTTTCACTTTCTCTAGAGCCATGCACAAAATTTCAAACATTTTTGTTTGGCAATAAATAATGTACCAGTAGGCGATGACAAATGAAGTGTAGGAACTACAGCTTTTACACAGTTACGATTTGCAGCAAGGAATGGAAGGCTGGAGTTTTTCATACTGAAAGAAATTCTCAGAATTGAGGAGGTAAACATTCCTAGTTATTAACCTCCAAAACTGATGGATACAGATTTATATCTAAAATGACTAAAAGCTTACAAACTAAATTACCCACTACATATTTGCTTGCTGGACCAACTAATTATGTATATCCCACCGATGGCTAATTGGGCATTTTAGATTTTGACTATAATGCAATACTGGAAATATACGAATATATTTCCAGTAAGCATTGCGAATAACTGCAATTTCTTTGTCAAAGATTCTGTAGCACTGGTGGGCTTTATTCAGTGTTTCACAGTAAATGGGCAGAGAGAGAAGAAAGAAAGAGATGCAGGAGAGGCTGCATTACGGACTAATAGACTCCTACAATGAGGCTCTCACTTCACCATTACTCCATGCAACAACCCATAATGGGCACAATTTTAAGTTGACCAAATTAATTATATTTGTTTCATATGTAATCTAGCAAGTCTACCTCTGGTTAATAATCAAAGTTCATGTGTAAAACCACAATGACATTTTTTTTGTAGTACTTTGACCCAAAAGGTCAAAGTTCAAAGAATGAGCAATGTGTCATTTCATTTTCTGTACTCACAGGGCAGCAGGTGTCTATTATCAGCATCCAATGGAAAAGACAAGGGTACACCCAGAGTAGATCGCCAGTTTGTTTCTGGACCACAACCCTACAGTTGGATTTTGGGAGGAAACCTGTCTGCCCATAGAGAATCAGCACATGCAGAGGTGGAATAACCAAACTCAGAAAATAATGCAAACTCGTGACCTTTTTGCTTTAAGGCGTGAACAACTGTACCGCTCTGCCATCCTGTGTAGATGTTTTTTTTTTCATTGAATTACTCTACGGAGCCATTCCAAAGTATTTTATTAGAAACTAAATCAGTTAAGATGGAATCCTCTCCCTTTTCTACATTCAAATGTCCACAGTTGATCTGATGAAGATTCCCAACACTTATGTTTTCAGGCCTACCTGATAACATAATTGTGTGATTGTTTCCAACTTTATTTTCTGTTTGGTCCTTACATTTCTTTGCACTTAGTTCTCCTTCAGGTAGAGCAACATGCTTTTGTTCTACTTTAAACTTAAGCAACATGAAACTAAATAAACATCTACTGGCTTATGTTTTCATACATTTGGCATGAATATTTTAAGAGTTTCTGATATTAATTTTGATTCCACATTTCTTCGTGTGTTATCATCAATATCATATTCTCAACATTTCTGCATGTTGAAGCAGTATTTAAAGCACTGATGTAACACCAAGATCCTGACATTATATCCCAGCCCACTCTGCAAGGAATATTCATGTTCTCTCTTTGCATGTTTTTGTTCTTCAGCTTCCTCCCATAGTTCTTGTAAAAACATGAACGCCCTGTAGTTGGTTCCCCGAAATTGTGCTTAGTTGCAAGTGGTTGCTATCTCTCCATGTAATGCTATGTCTTTGGCCCATTGAATGCTGAAGACAGGATCCCAAAAGCATTTACGTACCGGAAATAAATACAGAAGTAATTAGGCAGTACAGTTATTTGAATATCATCTTAACATATTCAATGATAATTCTATATCTTAAAAAAAATAGATATAATTCCAACTGTTTCTAAATTGAAGTTCAATTTCCTCTTGCATTTTTGCATGAGACATTTAGGTCATAATTCGTCTTTACAAAAAAAAATTTCTGTGTTCAGATAGTCACATATTGTAGCTTAAAATAATCCTTCAAGGTACAAAATGTAAAATGCTGTTAAGGTATACTGTAGGAAGAGACAACATAGGAGTTTATTTTTTGCAAACTGTTACACCATGAAGAAAACATAAGCCAAAATATCCAAATGGATTAGCACAATTCAGTGAAATAGTTAGACCCCTGCTAGCAAAATATGGGCACCATTTTCCCATATAGAGGGTGAAATATAATACATCTCATGTGGCTTCAGGAATATTGAGCAAATCCAGTTTCATTGCCTTTTGACTGTGTGACTGATGTAACAGAAGACTGCGGCTTCATTTTGCTGACAGACTTAACTTGAAGTCGGTCTCTAACTGCGCTTAGGCTTTGTTAAATGTATTTCAGAAATGGCAAAATAAGGTCAGAGAAATGGTTCTGGTCCAGTCAGCCAGGGCGCAGCACTTTAAATAACCCTTCTATAATCAGCAGGGCATTGAAGCATGCCGTCTCAGCGTGGAAACAAAACACAGCCTTTTAGAACTGTGTCAATTCAACTCTGGTTTAAAATAATGCTGTGAATAAGCTGTTTATTGACAACTGCTCTAATTTGATTGCAAGGCCATTATGACTATAAATCTGACAACCGGAACTTACATTTTTTGTTAAATAATTACATAGATAACAGGCATGCATGATCATTGCATTCATATTTCTTTCTAATTGTTCTCTTTATTTGCTTCTCTAATTGAGTTTTTTTTTCTTTTAACCCATTCATCATCCATCCATCCATCCATTTTCTTGCACCCTTTTTCCCTCAGTGGGGTTGGGAGGGTTGCTGGTGCCCATCTCCAGCCAACGTTTCGGGCGAGAGGCGGGGTACACCCTGGACAGGTCGCCAGTCTGTCGCAGGGCACCCATTCATCAGGTTTTTGTTATTCTGCTGTCATTCAGTAAAACTGTGTCTTTCTTCAATACTGCAATTTTTTTCCTCGACTATTCCCTCAAACAAAATTTTATTTTAGGAATTTATTTCGACCACTGTTAAATTTGTGCACGTCACAATAATGCAGTTTATAATAAGCAAGACGGTGTGTACAAATCTCTGCAGTTGCATATGTCCTTAGCTAAAAAGTGAAAGCTTGTTTGCACGCAGTAGTTGGGACACTTCAGCAACGTTTGGGAATATAATAAATAGTACAAAAATAAATAGAATAATTAAGATGACGTTAAAACTCTGCTTTCCTTATGTTTTTCATTGATCATGCAAAACATAAGGACCACTGAAGTAGATAACACTAATTGTCTCATCATCATTGCACAATTTAGAAGCTATAAAGACAGGAAGTGAATATTTTGCAAAACATATGGTAAATTCTAAGGATTTGTAAGTTTGACAGGGGCTTCACTGTGATGGTTATATGACAGGATCAGAGCATCCCCAAAACTCAAACTCTTGTGGGATGTTCCTGGTACGCAGTGGCCAAAATTTACCAAACATGGTCCATGGAAAAAACAGCAATAAATCTGCAACAAAGCCATGGTCATCCAAGAGTCATATATTAAAAAACAAAAACTGTGATTATGAAAACTAGTTACATTAGTTACATGCAACTTCAGCACAGCTGCTAAAATGTAGTAATTTCAGGATATTTGTGTTTGGAAGACACATTGATAAGTAACTTTTGCCTCATCAATGTGGCAACGGTGTAACTGGTGGGTTGCTGTCTGTCTGAGTTGTTCTGTCCTTGGTTGCCAGACTTGATTGCTGGTGATGGTCAGCATGCCTGGTGCTGCTGGTGTAAGGGGGCCTTGCTGCTGTCATATGGCCTCAGGGCAGCTGTGGCTACAATTTAATTTACCACCATCGGCATGCGAGTGTGTGCATGAATAACTGAATGGAGCGCAAAGCACTTTAGAATCCTCTGGACTAGATAAATTGCTATACAAGTACAGGCCATTTACTATTTACCATTTTTAAAGAAAAGCATAATGGGTCCAAATAGCCATAAACTATAAAAAAAAAATCATCTACTTTCTCACACATTAAATAAAAATTCTGGTTCATAAGTCGCTTTAATGTTTGGTGGCTCTTGTAGGAGCGTGCTCTGAGATCTAAGCTTGAATTACATATCCAAAGATAAATAGTGCTTGCTTATATATTGTCCTTTAGTAAATATGACCCATGGTACCTACTGTTCTGCTTGCTGAAAATGCCATTGGTAATATAGCTAAAGGGTATGAAAAGAAAATCAACTAAATAGTTCACAGACATCTATCCAATAGCCATTTGTACCTACCATACATTATTAAATAACATCATATTCTTACTTTTTCTGCCTCAGCCAGCTATTTCACTTTACCTACAGTGGTACCTAAACATATCCTGTTTTTATTGAGGTAAAACATGAAAGAGCAGGGACAAAGAGTTGGCAGAGACACATTTATAAAGATAACATGACAAAATGCTGCAAAGCAAAATCATTGGTTTAACAAAGTTAACAAATCTTGGTCTTCGTATGAACAGAGCAGGAACACAGGCAGAAAACAGCACCAAGAGTGAGGGCCCTTGTGGCTTGACAGAAATAGCAAAACTATGATTGTAAGTCAAGTTGTGAGCCTGTTTCTCTTTCACACCCATTCAGTCCCAATAACAAAGAACACACGAGAATATGCTCATGGGCAAAGTCAAAGCCAGCAGCAAGAGGCAGCTGAAAGAGTCTTCATTACATAGAACAAGGAACCATTTATAGAGTTCTCTCTCTCTCTGTGTGTGTGTGTTCAGGGGCAATCAGACTAACACAATCACTGTTGCACAAATAAAGTTGCAATATATTTGTAGCTACTTTCCATTCTGGTTCAACTGACAGGGAGCCACAGATTTTAGCTTCAATAATGTAAGATATGTGTAAGATGTCAGTTTTCTTAAAATAGCTTTTGCACCTTAAAGTGTGTTATGGACTATACATTTTCTACAGTTAATGACTTAGCATTATCGACTGTTATTATAGTATAATGCATTACTGTAATGCAGGCAATAGAAATCTCAAAAGCTGAATATAATAAACCACACAGGAAAACATATCTAGATTTTATGTTATTGTCTATCCTTTGAACTCTTCTTAGAAAACCAACATTAGGATTTTACACCATTCAAACCACCACACAAACATGTGACAGAGAAGAAAATTGGAATCAAACCCACAATTTTCCAATTGCAAGACCTCTACACTCGCCACAGAGCCACTATCTAAAACAAAGTTATCCAAATGGGCCAAATGGACTGACAGTTGAGTTGGAACGAAAAGCATCAATAGTGCTAAAACCGTGCTTGGATGTAGAATCTACAAACTTTTGTTGTGAATGGAAAATGTGTAGGTCACCTTCTTTCCTGCAAAGTGAGACGTTACATTTTATAGTTGAAGATCGCATGACAAGAACATCCAGCCAACAACACAAACACATTGTCAGCTTGTTGAAAATGCTGGTTGTGAAAGAGAGTAACTCTGACAATGGTAAACAGCAGCAAATTCATTATTAACAGCTATCTAAGTAAAAGTTACTGTTACAGTACTGGTGAAAGAGGTTGAGGATGTTATGTGGTACCACTCTGCACAAAATCACACATGATAGCTATAACTATAATTCCATTTGTTATTGCATGCACATCTCTTCTGAATTCCAATATGCTGTATTGGCCCTTCAGAGTTTTTAAGCAGCGTGTGACTCCAGTAAATGTGCACATGAAACTGTGGAACGAACTTGTTAACTTGGCACTCTAATTAATAAGGCATAAACTTGACTCCCTAAGCTCGTGTTTGGAACCTCTGACATCTGCAGTGCCACATTTAAATGTCACTCATCCCCGGTCTTCTTCATTAAATTATAATCATCCCCGCAATTTAAGTAAATAGTCCATGTTCGGAAAATTCTTGCATTTGGGAAATGTGCTTTCATGTGATGAAGTTAAACCAGTTTGTCACATCACAGTCACATTTCAGATGTCAAAAAGTTTAGGACAAAAAATTGTTGAACTGTATATCTATATGTATTCACTATCTGGTGTAATAATTAGGGAAAATATATGTTTAATTTTTAAGCATCATGTTTTATGCATGTTTTTCTTTTTTTTGTATATGATTTCATGAACTTTTCCTTTAAGCAAGTGTTTGTTATAATTGAAAATATTTGCAGTAGATATCCACTGTGAGACAGCTGCAATCCCAGGAATTCACTGAATATGAAACATGTACAACATTATGTTAGCAAAACCTCAAACTCTCCAGTGGAAGGGTCGACCTCTTTCCTATAAGCTTTTGTTACATTTTTGCTCAACTTCCTAAACTGTAATAACAGCATATATAACACTATCTATAACTTCTTACTGACTTAAATAGGTTTTAGTGAAGCTAGAATAAAATGAGTTTACTAAATTTGTTACAGAGAAGAAGTGACCTGTCTTGCCTTTCAGATGAACACAGACATTGTAGTTCTGTGGTTTTAATAACCATCAATGGACAATAAGTGCAAATCAAACATTTTCATCTTCTCACATGTTCTCATTCTGTTTTACAGTGGGTATAAAATACTAGAGCGTAAATGAAAATCCAACACAATTCAGAATTCCGTGTCAACACATAAGCAATTAGGTTGCCAACCTGTCACATCCTTATCCCTTTTCTACCATTCATAACTGCAGCTGCCAGGATATTTTTTAGTGAATTTTCCCCATGTTTATTTACACTCAGCTTTCTTAGCTGTAGGTGCCAATTCTGCACAGATCAACACTGAAAAGACAGCCACTCCAAAGTGATGCCACAGCATTGTTTATTTGGTATTTGTTCCCGGTTGTTCACATATGGGCCTCCAGTTAAAGGTTGTCATTAATAATTCTATTAATAATTTAATAACTTTAGGTAATAAATTAAATAGCTTTGAGTTAAGTCAGTTTCATAAATGTTACTAAAAGAGATAAGGAGCAGGCATGTACCATGCTCTGAAAGGCTTTAATTTTTATTTATTTATTTATTTTTTACAACTTAATGAGCAAATCAAAGCTGGTCATTGTTTTTTCAGTTTTCAAAAAAAATTTTCTCTTCAGTGTATTTCAAGTGTCTAATCCTTGTTATAATGTACACTTTAGTATAACTTAAGCAATAAATTGGTCTCTGAAATAAATAGATTTTCAAAACCTAACAAGGAAAAGCTTATATTTAACTTTAAGGCCTTTCAAAACTCCTGTGAACACTGTGTTGCCAGGAAAAGATCATGGCTGCAGGAGATCTTAAGATATTCAGTACCATATCAGAGATTACCGTATTTTCCGCACTATAAGGCACACCGGATTATAAGGCGCACCTTCAATGAATGGCCTATTTTAAAACTTTTTTTATATATAAGGCGCATAGAATAGACACTACAGTTAAGGTTGCCACCAGTCCCGTATTGAACTATATGGGACGCGATTTGTTCCGTACTCTACAAATGTGGATGTGTAATAATAAAGACGTGGTCCTCGAGTACTTTGTATAGTAGGCTGTCCCAGTCATTGTTTCACTCTCGGTGTTGGTGTTGCGATATTGAGCCCAACTGCTTTCTGGGTAATAAAGACCAACCGACACGCTGCCGCCGCAGTCTCTGTCTCTTCCCCCCCGGCTTTAAATGTATAGGGGCTGGTCCCTTGGTAGCCCTAGTCGAAGCATCCCGGATGAATATCTAAAGCCACTTTATTGACATAAAGAATGTCAACAAAACAGTCCAACTCGGGTCGGCGAGGAGAGCCTTCCGCGACTGGGCCGGGGCGTGGCCGGACGATGGTCACCCTTCTCCGTTCGTGCACAGCATTTTCGTGGAGAACGTGGTGCTAAATGACCTGCAGACAACCTGATTATCAGGTCCGTAGGTAGATAGGTCAGTCAAACTTTATTATTAACAAACCAGCGTTCTGACAACTATCCCAGCATGCACCGCGCTCTTCATCTTCTACAGGCGAAAATGAAGTCGGCGGCTGCTTACCGTAGTTGCTAGACCTGTTGTGGCTCAATATCGGTCCATAAGGCGCACCAGATTATAAGGCGCACCAGATTATAAGGCGCACTGTTGGCTTTTGAGGAAATTGAAGGTTTTTAGGTGCGCCTTATGGTGCGGAAAATACGGTACATCTTGCATACTTAAAAAGCATGAATTTTGGGTTTGAACCAAAAATTGTTTTTACATTGTATTCACCACCTCCTGTCTTGCCTTCTACCAAACATTATGCATAAAGTGAAAATTTGAATACATGAAGCACCTGTCCTATCATTATATGCCCAACTGTATGGCCAACTGCACCTATAGCCCATTAAAAAAAACACACAGAAGGGTGCAAACAAATGTGTTTAATAATATATTTTATTGTCTAACACCAAGCATGTCTGAAAATTCTCAGTTTTCTAGATTTTTATATTCAATTTAAAGGAAGTTATTTTGTTTTAAACGTTAATTAAGCATTAATTTCTTGTGACACTTGTGCCATAAGACAACAGTCACTTGTACTCATCCAGCCAAGCGACCGGCATATAGACATGCACACTTAGGTTAGCGACGCAACACAAGAAAGTTGAAAAATGTTCAACTTGTGTTGCTGTCTGCTGCTGTCACGGAAACCTTCAGCAGTTGCTGTTGTTTGTCACACCCTGTGTGTCCCTGTAGTTCATAGCACGTTATGCATCCAGCTCATAACGTGCTATTATGAACTAAGTAACCCCCTGTGGGAGAGAGGGTTACTTCTAAAACTAGTAGTTTGATTAATCTGCATCATGTAATATTCATACAATAAAATTTTCTGTTTAATCAGATGTACTAATGTTGACAACCTTAAAAAAAAAACAAAAAAAATCATATATATATATATATATATATATATATATATATATATATATATATATATATATATATATATATATATATATATATTATATGCATTTTTATATATGTTATATATGTTGAAAAAACGTTTCAGCATCTTGTGCCCTTGTCCTCTTAATGATGTGTGATAAGCTGCTCTGTATCAGTTAGTCCACACCAGATCTGGTTGTGGACTAACAAAATTTGACACAACCCACATGTGTCAGATTTAACCTTTCTTGTCTTTGGTTTGCATCCGTTTAATACTTAATATTTTTTCTCACAAAATCCCTCAAAGCTATTTCTTTTTTTTTTTTTTTCATAGGTCAAACATAAATTAGATGTCTTATTCATCATGTTAATTATGACGGTTCTGAACGTGTTTAGTGGGCAGAGACCTAACGTTTGGAACAGGAGAACACATTTTGATGTCCCATCTAGGCAACACCTGCCCACCCCCACCTATGCCAGAGCAAATATTTTGCCAGCAGGTTCTGTAATGAACACCGACCAAGCTGCTAAATGTGGGCTCGAAATTGGCAGGTGTTGCATCAGCTCCATCAGTCACGCTGGCACATGAGCTTTTTTAATTTTTATTCTCTATTCAAACAAAGCTTCACTATGGTGAGAACATTTTGTATCAGAATGCGTGCGTGTGTGTGTGTTTGAACACACAAAGTGAATTTGTAAGCTTATTTTGCATAATTGACCAGGAATTTACCTTTAATTGTTTCTTTTTACGTGGATGTATTTTTTAAAAGACAAACTGCAGCTTCTATACAAACTGTGCAGGAGTGATGGAAGATGAATTGTTGTGTGTGGTGTTATAGTTTTCTTTGAAGCAAAGCTGCTGCAAGTATATCGACCTTGGTTAGGTGTCCTGGATTTTGAAACCTTCTTAGTGAACACTTAGCGCCACACTAGTGGCGTAAAAAAGATTTTAGCCATGTTAGATTGAGTTCCATCACATACACTCATCAGCGAGGATTTTGATGAGGCCCAGATTCACTGCACAGCATCCTACCCCAAAAGTACTTTTGCAGCAACAAGGAATTATACTTTGTAACATAAAATGGGAATCATTGAGAGATAGATGGATAGACAGATGGTCTCCACATAGATTTCAAGATAATCAAGTCATGCTGGGATATCATATAGAAACAACAACACCCAGACTACATAAAATTCTAAAAAAAAAAAATGTGTAAGAAACACAAAAGGGTGTTTATATACTTATTCCATTTGTACAAAAGGTTTTAAAAAACCTAACATGATAAAAACAATCTTGGAAATGTAAAGCACCTTATACTAAAGCAGTGTCTAATGTGCGAATTAATGGTGACAACCATTAAGGCTCACAAGTCTGTAAAACACAACAATGACATACCTGAACTCCAAACATTCAAATCCAGAATTACCAAGGGGATGAATTACATTTTCTATTTGGTTCCTGTGGGGAACTACAACCAACCAGCAGTCCTTGGGTGAGTTGCAGGGTACAAACAAACAGGACAAACGACCATAGTCATGCACACTTACACCAAAGAATGCCTTAGAGTCACCAATTAACCAAACATTAATTTTTATGGACTATGGGAGGAAGCCAGAATACCCTTTGAGAAACTGCACTCACAATTAAGAAACTCAGAAGGCTCTGGCCAAGACAAGAACAAAAGAGATTTATTTATTATTGAATGTTGTGTAACAGTTTAATGTTGAGGTCAAAAGAGAGTAAGATATTTATTAAAGTCTTTCAGTGAAGGGTATTTTTGTTTACATGAGGTTGATTTCTTGTAGGAAACATTTTGTTTCTTGGTAATCATTGTTGTTTCCTGTTCTCGATAAATCTGTTTTAGTTTGAGTTTCATGTTCATCTTCATGTTTCCTACAAGTATTCTCAGCTTTTCTAATCCATTGTCTAATTGTTAAGTCCTCATTTGTTTTGTTGTTGTTTTTTCTTCTCCTACAGCTATTTAGGATACCAATTTAGCTTTTCTATGTGAGATAGTTGTTTTTTTCATTTCTGTTTGAATGTATCCTTTCCTTGTCTGCATTTGATTTTCCACTCCTGCAGTGTTTTTGTTTGTAAATGAGGCATACGTTTCATTACTTGCCCTCCTCTTTCCTGCAAAATCCAATATTTACGTTCTCTTCTAAATACTTGCCAGGCAGTTGAGAGAATTTTTCTAAGCTCGTCTTTGTGTCTGTCTTTGTACAGACATGCATATAAAAGGTTGTTTTTTTGTCCCTTAACTTGCATATTATTCATCTAGGTTTGGAAATCTTACAAGATCTTCGCTTTGTCATTATCAAACCCATAAATAGAGCCTCCCACTTTAAACATGGGACCTCCTGCCAATATTCGGCACATATATTCCTGTACTTTATCCCAGCCATGATTCCAGCTTCATCCTGCTCCATGTCATACATCAATGTGCCCCTGGGCAAGGCACTTAAGTTACACATCAGCATCTCAATCCATGCATATTTGTTGAGAAAATTGGGTGAACTTGGCTATTGTGTATAGAGGTTGCATATCTAGTAAGCTGTCTAGTAAATGATTAGTAAATTTATATAAATTAAGACCATTTATGTGTCAAAAAAGCAAAAATAGAAAAAATCTGTATGAGGGAAAATAGCTTTTCACAACAATATAATGTAATATAATACAATATAATAAATGGGGAAAAAATGACCAAAGCGGATATGAGAGCCCTAAAATAATATTTCCTCTTTCCAGTTTCCCTTCAGCTCCTCCTGCTCTTATTTCAATTCAAGTTTCAAAAAATGGGTACACTGGGGAAAAAATCGATTCGTTCCATACCCAGAAGCTGCTTTCTGGAGCTCCTAAACCTGAATTTTCTCTTTCCCCTTAAATTTATCGCCTGTCTCATATTCCTTTGTGCAGGAGCAAAGATGACTGTCAACTTTCAGACACACCACACTAAAGGGTCACAGCATCACAGGAAGAATACTCTAACTTACATTAACATGTCTTTTCTTCAGGTCTAAACCTAACGTTATAAATGATGGACATTATTTATTTAACTATATTTTATACTGGTAAATTTTACCAATAACATAATTTTCTACATACTCAAAGTTGGGCATGGCAGCTTAAATAACTGACATTTTGATTTCAAGGTAGTAGGATTAAGAGGAAACCGCTCTTTAGATATTCACCCAGTTTACTTTGTACAAAACAAATTGATACCATGGGCATAGTCTCTTATGCATGTATATACAAATAGTCAATATTTCTGAATGAACTGAAACTGAGATATCGCAGATGTCTTTTAGTGCTTTTAACTGAATTAATCATAAACTAAACATTCTGTTACCTTGATCTAACTAAAAAACATCTGTCACATTTGGACGAGATAAGAAATAAATTACACTCATACTGATTAGTAATTATATCATAGCTAAGAATACATTAATTTCACCCACTTGCTTCTTGCAAAAGTTGACCTTTTTAATTTAATGATGTTCATGTTTTAAAAAAATCTAAGCCTTCTGTAGAAAATTCAAAAGAAACTGATAAGACAGGTAACATTTGACAAATTTGTAATATTTTGTAACCTAACAAAATTATTGGGTCAGAAAATTAGAATTGTCATGCAAGGTGACAGTTAAGTAAAACACAGAAAAACAAAGACTTTCTCGTCCTTCGGTACAATCAGCGGTTTGTCTCCAGAGAGTCAAAGCTGCTTTTCCTCTGTTGCCTCATCTGTCATCCACACACAAAAGGAGGGACCTTAGTGGCAAACAGAGCGCAGGAAGTGATGAAGACATCTTTTAGTAAGGAGGAGGGAGGAAAATGAAGCTCACACTTCAAAGCTTACAGATAAACCACAAGGAGACTATGGGGGGCAACATGTTCAGCATGAAATGTGAAATATGAAATATATATGTTGGTGTAGGAACAAAACTGAAGAAAACAAAAAGAGCTGTATCATGGTGATTCCCAAGCAAAGGAATAAAGACTTTTGGAACCATTTGAAGATGTAACCCTCTGTTTTTTGGGCAACATTTTGATATAGGATGCATGCTACAGTTCTTTGGATTTTCAGTCAAAACACTATTCTAATTTTAGCTGACTATTTGGCAACATCAACATTGACTTGACCAGTGTTTGATAAAACTCCTGTCTTTATGTGTCATTATGCATAGCTCTGCCGTTACTGGAATTATGTTTCTTGAACGTACCTTGAAGCCAACGCCACGCAATTAAGGTGGCGCAAAAAGAAAATGAAAATAATTAGTTATCAAAATTAATGTTACACATTAGCCAACATTGCTTTTTTCTTTTTTTTTGAATTCAAGTAAAATAATCTCAGCTGATGAACACTGTATCAGACCAATTTCTTTCCTTCGAGGTTTTTCAGGAGCCAGAATCTGAGCAGCAGCCATCTGATGCGTGTGTTTTTGTTTGCAATGTTAAATCTCCGGGTATGAAAACAGGCTTACTCATGAGGCTACAGCCTTGGCATGCACTGGCTACCCTGCTGATAAGCGCCTGGTGAATGTCAACTGAATGAGGCACTGAATGAGCTACAGGGTAAAAATGGCTTGTCATTAATGCGGCCTCAAATGAGATACAGTATGACTCCAAATACGATTTTCGAGTTTATGCCACAACCCAGTCGAAGCTAATTAGAAGTAAGATAGCACCAACAGATTTCACAGTTTGACAGATGAAGGTTTAAAATGTAGCTGCTACATTAATAGAAGATCTTGTGCTTCAGTGGGTTTTGAGAAAAAGTAACACCAACTAAAGGGGAAACAGAAATTTGCAGGCAAAATGATAACTGCATGACATACTGGTAAAAAAAATTATTTTACAGGGAATAAGAGATGCACTTCCTAACAGGTCAATGTTGGGTATCCTTGAGGAAACCCATGGGTTATTTGTTTTTGTTTCAGTTATTACCCCAGAGTTTAGTTCAAGACAGACCTTTAATAATTCATCTGTTCTGTGAATTAATTCCATTCTTTTTCCTCTCTCAGTGGATCCAGAGACAAGATAATTTTGGTGAATTCTGAATTGCTCTTAATCAGCAGCAACGCCTAACACTGGTGAAGGCAAGAAGCAAAACATGGCATAATGCTCTGTTCACCTCATCTCTAGCAGTGGTGTTACAGTTGATGCAAAATGCTTACATTTTGTAGTTAATCTAATGTAGGGAGGTATATTGTATAAATAAATGTTTTTCATTTTATGTAAACTTGATATTTTTTACTTTTTCTATTATTCCGCACTTACATCTTTGAAAAGCTCCAAAACTTGTTACACTATTCCTAATCGCACCTATAATCAGATTAAATGTATGTGTTTGCCACAAGTGTGTCGAACGCACACCAAAAAGAAACAAAATTGTCTCTCAACTCAGTTATTCAGTTTTCATTTCTTACATATTAGAAATCAAGACAAATGTGGCTAAAGAATGGAAATTTTAAGTGACCATGGAAAACCTTGCACGTTTTTCCTGTCACTTGTCAGGTAAAAGCCTACAAAGTAAAATTCTTAACCCAGACATGGCGCCGCTGAAGATAACTTAAAATAACTTCTGAAATGGCTTAACAACACTGTTAAAAGAACAGCAGGCTTGACTGCACATTTAGGGAACAAGTAAAGTAATTATGTGCATAGCTGTTTTAAGATATTAAGTAGTTAGTCAAAAAAGGACATTTAACTAGGAAAAAATAGAGATACCAATCACACTGAGGAAGACAAACTTTGTTGTGTGGTATAATAACGCTTCCTAAAAAAGTCAAAAGCAAAAAGTAGGCCAACTAAAATTAAATTAAAAAAAACAACTCTGTACACAAATGGCACATACAGTAGTTCCTTATTACCACTCTATAAATTCTTTCTTTTTGTGAACAAAAAAACAGTTTACAGCTACTATTGTCCAAGGGCTTCATCCATTTGTCACTCTTCCCATCCATTTCTAAACATGGAACTAAATGTACATAGCGTTTAATTAAACATGTAGATCCATTATGTTAGCAAATCTGAGTTACACAGGACAAGAAGGCAATTAAGTCTGTCTACACCTTAGTGCTCATCTCTGTATCTGGAGGATGAAAGTAACAACCCTGCCACCTACTGAAGGGCATCCTTTAAATTAACTCCTCACGCTTCACAAAAGGTTAGATGAAAGAATTTCTACACTTACGTGACAAGATGTTTAAAAACATGGCTATTAAGATATTCTTTATCAAGCTGACAAGTCACAGGCAAACAGCCATTTAATACAGACAATAACAGGCTAAGGTGCCTCAGACAGAACACAATTCAAGCAGGTACTGGCTTCCCAAGGTCACTGCCACTTCTGGGGGGATAAATAACCTTTCATCTTAATCTTTGTAGCATCATAAAGGAATCACATCAAGTAATGACCGGATCTTTACCACTCAAAAGGGGAATAGATTTTTTTTTCCTGTTGCTAGAGGCTAAAATTATGGTCCTGGCTTCATAGGGATTGAAAATGACTTTTCTGTTATAACTGTAGGCAAACTCTGAGTTTATTAGAAATATTTTTCAGATTAATATTTGCTTTTCTTTTTTAAAATTAATTATTTAAATTTTTGTATTCTAACCTTTTTAATAAAATGATTTTTAAAAAAACAGCTATGAAACATTTATTCTTCTTGCTGAAGAAAGGAATTTACACTTTAAATTATGAGCAAGTCTCTTAGAAATAGCAGGTGAAAAGGTCAAAACAATTGGAAATCAGTTAAGAATACCAAGACACATGTACATGCACACAAACACACAACAAATATTTAAAGATGGCTTGTAGAACGTCAGTTTTCTGCTACACATAAATATTTATTTTCTTGCAACTGCAAATAGGAAGAAGGTCAAATGGACAAACCCCATTGTGACATGTCTCTACTCCATTCATCCTGTCCAGCTAAATTCAATCATTTAACAATGATTCTGTCTTTCACAGTGTATCAGTCTTTCCTCTGATATACATTTCTGGTATTACTAAAGATACTTTTAGTATCTTTGTACCATAAGGCCTAATGGCATTGGCCAATATAGTTTAAGAGGAAAAAAAATAGAAGGGGAAAAACAATAGATGACTTTTAAAACTTTTCAAGGTGAAGGACACCAGCTGATGTACCAAAGTTCATGTGTTTTTATGTTTTAATGTTGGCTGATTGGATGTCTTGGCAGGGGATTCATTAAAATGATAATTTTTTATTTGTGAAACCCTTTAAAAATTAAAAAACTCTCTGTGTACTGTTTCCTATTAATTAACTTTGTTCCTCTAATATTCTCTTTTTCACTGCTCAACTTTTCTCTTTACTTCCCACTGAACTTGACACACTAATAGGTTATGAATAATTCTGTTTCAGTTTAGACTGCAATTAGCCACAATGCCAGAAGCCATTCTTCTTTCTCTCTGTGGTGATTTAGGACCCAGCTGAGATAGGGCGCTACAGCTAACCCAGGACCACATCATTCACTTCAACCCACCCAGAACTGAAACAAGAAACAACTGAGTAAATCTCCTTTTATTGATAATAGGGGAGTGTAAAACAAAGACTCTGGAATGGTAATAAAAAAATACAAGTATAGAGGCAACGAGTTATTTAAAGAGAAATGTATGCATAATTTAAAAGAAGACCATGAAGTATTAGCCAGTTTTCAGGGTCACAAAATGTGATAATGAGATGTTATTATGACATGCTGTTTCTCTCCTGTGTTCCAGCTGAAAAAAAAAAATGCTAATGAGCCAAAAGACCACATGGAGATTAGCCTTTTTTTTTTTTGTAGCTGGAATTGATACATCAGCCAAACCAAAAAGCTGTCACTAGGGAGACTAAAATACAACAATTACATTCAAGACTGAGCAACAGGCAAAAACGTCCTCTCTTGATTGTAGTTAATTATAGAATTATTATAATTAATTATGTCAACAGCAAAATGGTGGGGATATGGAAAAAATAGGCAATAGTAAAACGCAGAGCAACAAAGGTGTCTTCAGTGTCTGACTATGCAGACCAAGAGATTATGAACAGAAATAAAAAAAGCCGTGGCTAAATAATGTCAAAGTGGGATTGATTTCCTTGTTCCAGCTGTTTTTTTTTTCCATTTCTTTACTTTTGAGCTGATTTTAAAAATAAATCAATTATTTGTCTGAAACTTCATATTAAAATCACCATCAACATGAGCAGTTTTTGTTTTAGTTTAGAAATATAAAATTATCAACAAAATAACTTCATATTTTCTATGTTATGCAGGAAATACTGGCAAAACAAACAGAAGCCAAATTATAGAAGGAAGAATAAAACATCATTCTAAAGATAACTGGATAAAACATATGTGGCAAAAGTGATTTCTTTTGTTCACCTGCTCGCTGTAGGAACATTAATTCCTTTCTGAAAGAAAAAAAAACATCAGTTTACTTGGAACATCTTTTGAAATGAAAAGACGTCAGACTTAGCGCTTTTTCAGCACACTCGAAGATGTTTTATAATTAAATCAGTCATTCTCATTCACACACACATTCACACATTGATGATGGCAAACTACTGTTTCCCTAAGAAACTAAAATTAAAATAAAAAAACACCTCCTGCTTGCTCTATTTTACAGAATTCAGACATGTTTAAGCTAATCATTCATGCAAATTGGGTTAGCAAACATTTACAATTTTTGTTTTTAAATCAAAATCTATACTCTAGGTAGACATACGTACCACCATGTACACCAAACAGTTTTTACCCTCATGTAAAAATTTTAAATGTCACACGAGTGAAAACATTTTTTTTCTGCCTTTCGGCTCTCACTTCCATCTTTGTTATACTGTTTAACCTGCTGGCTTTGAAAAGTCCCTCTACATAAATTCAATGTTCCACCCAACTATTCTGTTTTGAAATACTGTATATATTTCTCCTTGAAGCAAGAAGCATTTCTGAAATATGTAGTACTCAATGCAATAATGTTACTCACACATAACTGTAAGAAAAACATTTCCTGAAGCCAGGACAACCTTCTCCCTTGTTGCCCGGTCATATATGCCCACATGGCATTCATAAGGCCCATTGTCTGAGATCCGAACCTCTGGGAGCCTGTAAAACACAAGAGAAATTCTATGAACTGGTGCAAATCCAGTAATAAAACAGAAAGAAAAGCATTTGCGTGTTTGGTTAAGCAGATAAATATTCATAAATACAACACAACAACAAAATGCTTTAAAATAGCACAAAACAACGAGAAAAGAAAACAAGAAATAGGTTAGTCTGACAGCATAGTACGCAGTAGAGTTAATTTATTTCACTTTCAGATTTCTATGTGGTAAGGATTTATGTGTTTAAAAACACATAAAAAAAACTGCAAAAAAATAAAAAAGTGATTATTATAAGAATGTAATTTTGTTGTACCAAGGACTCAGGAAACTTTGTATTGTCCAGCAATGTCAAAGAATATCTTTGTTTATTTTGTTTGTAAAGAAAATACCTTTAGACACAAAGTACTAAAACATTTATACAACTAAAAATGCAGCTTTAGTTAAGCAAAAACATTATCGAGTTGCATTTCGGCAAACATTATAAGAATATGTGGGATTAATCTAGATTAATCTAGATTAATTCCAAAGAAAGAGAAATGAAATATTGTAATTCATACTGTCTAAAATTTACTGAAAGAGTAGTTGTAGATGTGATTGATGGCTGTGGGCAAGAAGGATCTCCTGCAGCCGTCAATACTACAGTTGACCTGATAAAGATTCTGAAGACACTTGGTTGTTGTATGTTTTGAAGAGGATGCTTAGAGTTGTTATTCATTCTGTGAAGAATTGTTCTTTGCAAGATAATCTCCAGAGTGTCCAGAAAAATCCCTACAACACATTTTCGTGTCTGATTGTTTATCTCTTTTTAAGTCACTGCTGCTGATGCTTCTACCCCACAGAAGCTGGCAGAGGAGATTATGTGCAGCATCTTACTTCATACAGTGAAAGACTTAAGTTTCCTTAACACAGTATGCTCTGTGGCTTCTTGTAAATAGCTTGATGATGTGTAGTCTAGCAACAACTGAGTTGATGACATCACATGCGGTATCGGGTACAGCTAGCCATGCAGTGTACACAATTGTCAAAAAACTCTGGTGAGATTTCTTGGTAAATAAGAATGGACAAAAACATACTGCTAAAAATTCTATATCAGGGCGGCAGTGAAAGCACTTCATGGTAGCATGTTTTGGTTTGCGGTGGAAAAGCACTGCTAACCTCCTCTGATTGGTTCACTGTTCTATAAATCTTTATCTTCTCACACAGTAAGAAAGCCTGACAGAAATAGGGATATGATCCTACTTCCACGTCTCAGCAAAACACACAATATTGCATTCCCAATACTCTGGCTGGGTGCTTGTTAGTGCTTGAAGATCATCCAATTTAATTGCCAAAGACCTCACATTGCCCAGAGTGATGGATGGAGGAGATGTTACCGCTTCTCTCTATCTCACTGCCTTGCAAATCTGTTTTTCTGTACTGATATTCTGTATTGCAAATGGTCCGTCTTTCTGGAAATTCCACAATATAGAGATTTTTTTTTTGGCAAAAATGTACTTATAGTGGCCACATTATTTGTTAAGTTAAAACAGCGATTGATGTATTTGAGTGCATTACCACCTCCACCCAACTGGCACACGCCTCACAGAAAATCAAGCGCACCCATCTCTCTCATTCAGGCCTTCAGGAGCTTATAAAGTAACCGGGCACACCTGTGTTCAGTATGTACCCTTCAAACAAAGAACTCAGCTTCAAGCTCCTGCAGAGACACCACTGGTATGAGTTGTATATTAAATCATTGAACTTGCTTTCAGAAGAATTATTCGAACGTGTAGAGGAAAGTTTGTTTGTTCATCAACTTAAAAAAGTAGATTGGAATTTGTAATTAATTTTGTCATTTGTTTGTAGGTTTTCAACCTGCTTGGTGACTCTGTCTACTGTGACCACTTAATATAAAATCATGGTGGTCCTGTATGTGATCTAAAGACAAAAGAGAAGAGAAATAAAAAACATGTCACTGAGATGAGTTGTTCCGGCGTCTCTTTGATGGGAGCAAGCCTTTTCAAGTTTGGGCAGAAGCTGTGGAGGCTAGGGCAGACCAGAAAACTTGACAGTTGAAAACCAGTCCAAAACCAATTGGAAACCAATTGGAAACCAGTCGGAAACCAACTGACCAGATGACCAGGAAATCCTGATTAAGGAGGGCTTCGACGGATTAACTCAAGGAGGACATCAGGTCGTCGCAGCTGTACAATTCACAATGGCTGAAGAAATGTTTGGAAAGTCACTGAAACAATTGAAGCTGGATCGCACCATGGCAAAATCTTCCTTCACCAAGCAAGCAAACTTCCTAAGCAGAAAAGCTGCCAACATGACAGAGATGGAACTGCGAGAGGAGTTCAAAAAGCTAAGCTCTGATGCCAGACATGTAAGTGATTCAAATGATGATTACAAAGCTGGACTATTAGCAGAGCTGGAAGATGAAGCTGGTGAGCTTGATAAACAGCAAGAAGCTGATTTTGAAAAGACTATTAATGACTGTGAATCAAAATTTGATGAAGTCAAACAAGTAGTTCAGTCTAATTTGTGGGAAAAATATGGTCAAGATGGGCTCTATACTGCAATCCAGGAGGCAGAAAAGGCTTGCAATGTTGCTTCTGACATAGAGGTCTTGACTGTGAATAAAACTGCATATGAAGTGCAGCTGTCCTTTGTAGAGAATATGATCCAGGAATCTGTTAAAGGTTTTGTGACCTGGGAAATATGGATTCCAGTAAAAGAAAGGGGCAGTATAGAGGACAGAATAAAACAAATTAAATTGATGAAAAATAAACTTCAAACAAGAAAATCACAGTTTGCTATAGCACAAACAATTTCAGAGGAGAAGAGGAAATCAGATGCAGCTCAGGGAGATCTTGCATCTTTACCTCTACTAGCTCAATCTGCACCCATTGTAAAGATCAGACCTATTTGTCTACCAAAATTTCATGGCTGTAAAAGAAACTTTCACAGATGGAGGAAAGACTGGGAAAGCCTGCAGAAGCAGGGAGAACCA
This sequence comes from Poecilia reticulata, assembly GCF_904066995.2. Lineage (NCBI taxonomy): Eukaryota > Metazoa > Chordata > Actinopteri > Cyprinodontiformes > Poeciliidae > Poecilia > Poecilia reticulata. Next base: position 7,375,618 of record NC_088834.1, read on the forward strand.
AGTGGCTCAATTGAAGTGAAAAAGTTCCAGTTATTGGATAGTGTAGATGAAAGGATCTGTCATGAATTACACCTGTCTGCGTATGATACTGCGGCGGATATGTTCCGAGTCATGGAAAATAGGTATGGCGATAAGTCAAGTATTGCTTTAGAAATCATTGAAGAGCTTGAGAAGATCCCACCCCTTAAAGCAAACCAGCCAAGGAAGGTGATAGATCTTATACAGAAAATTGAAAAGGCTCTAGTTGATTTAACAGAGCTAGGAAACATTGGAGCCATGAAAAACCCTCTGGTTATTAAATCTCTAGAGAGCAAACTTCCTGATGTTATAAAGAGAGACTGGCTAGTTTTTATGGTTAACCCTGCTAATGCAGTAACTCCAGTTAATCATTTTGATAGTCTTCTTAGATTTCTGAAGACACAGGAGGAAGTTCTAGAAAAACTAGAGCAACTTGGAGTGAGTGAAAAAGTTGAAAAGAAGTTTGAGAGGCGACATGCTTTTACTCGAGTCGCAAGAACCAATCATGCCTGTATTGTTTGTGGAGACACAAGACATGGAAATAAGATATTCTTCTGTAAACAGTTCAAAGCAATGAATGTAGCTGAAAAGCTCAATATTGTGAAGACATTGAAAACATGCAAAAGGTGTTTGAGAAAGCATGAAGAGGATGCTGGATGTATAAACACTTACCTTTGTAGGAACAAAGATTGTAAGAAAGGGAGCTTTTCAGATCACCATTTCCTCCTTTGCCCAAAGGGTGAACTTACAAAGGCTGGGGGTGATAAGCCAAAATGGAAAAATAGACTGACAGAAGAACAGGAGAAATTCATAGCTGAACTTTCACCAGAGCTAGCAGAGGAATGCAGAAAAGCCTTTTCAAATGTGACTGCATCAACAAGCAACATAAAAGGTGAAGTCCCTGGTCTTATGGAGTCATATGGACTAAAAGAGCAACCTGTTATCCTAATGCTGTTGGAAGTTACTGCAAATGCAGGCCAGAAAATTGGCACTTTGATTGACCTGGCTTCTGATACTAATTACATTACTCACCAAGCAGCTCAAAAATTGAACCTAGAAGGTGAGAATATAACATTAGTTGTTCATGGTGTTGGGGGAATGTCAGTCAAAGTTAGAACAAGAAGATACCTGTTAAAAGTGAGAGTTAAAACCCCCAAAGGGACAGTGAAAGCTCACCAACTCATTTGTTATGGACTCAGTGAGATTGCTAAAGTGCATAAAGTCATTCAACCACTGCAGCTACAAAAGTTCTTCCCAGATGTTGACCTGGAGGACCTCAAAAGACCAGATACCATTGAGCTACTAATCAGCCACAGAGAAGGCAGACTGGCCCCTCAAAGAGTCAAGGTTGTTGGAGACCTGGTCCTGTGGAACAGTCCACTCGGCATAACCGTGGGAGGAGCTCATCCAGATCTTTGTGAAGTCGTCGACGTGGCAGCACACAGTTCAGAAACACACTTTGCTCGTTCCATGCGCACTGCTGCTGTAAAGTATGAAGAAATCTGCAATCTCAAAGAAGTTAAAGCAGAAAGCAAAAATACAACTGCCAATAAAGAGTTTATTGATTGGTGGAAATGGGAGAGCATAGGGGCCGCTTGTGAACCAAAGTGTGGTGGATGTCGCTGTGGGACATGTCAACCAGGTGGAAAAGAGATGACATTAATGGAGGAGAAAGAACTTGAAATAATTAAACAAGGTCTTACTTATGTGCAAGGAGATGCTCACAGTGATACTCCCCACTGGGACGCAAAGTATCCGTGGATTGTAGAACCCACTAGTCTTCCCAACAACAGGAAAAGTGTTGAGTCAACTTTCTTAAAAACAGAAAGACGATTAAATAAAGAGCCTGAATGGAAAACTGTCTATGCAAACCAGGTGCATGAAATGGTGCAAAGAAAAGCAGCAATAAAGCTAACAGAAGAAACTTTGAATGGCTGGAAAGGACCAGTATGGTATGTAAACCACCAGGTGGCACCAAATCCTCATTCTGTAACCACTCCTGTGCGTTTAGTATGGAACAGCAGTCAAAGATTTGAAGGTCTAAGTATGAATGATATTCTGCTGAAAGGTCCTGATGTTTTAAATCCTATTCGTGCTGTTCTACTCAGGTTCAGAAGGGGTCTGCATGCTGCCTTGGGAGACATCAAAAAGATGTATAACTCTGTGTGGCTAGAGGACCTGGAGAGACATCTACACAGGTTCCTCTGGAGAGACAGCTCAGAGGAGGAGATTGGTGAGTTTGCCATTACCAGAGTTAACATTGGGGATCGTCCTGCAGGATGTATTGCCCAAGTAGCAATGCGAGAGACTGCAAAACTGCCCATGTTTGACAGCTGTAAAGAGGAGCGGAGGATCCTGGAAGAAGACTGTTATGTTGATGACATCTTAACATCTGACAATGACCCAGAACTTTTGCACAAACACATTGAGAAGGTGGAAGAGGTCTTAAAAGTTGGGGGATTCTTTTTGAAACCATGGGTCCTATCAGGTCAAAGTGGGAGGCAAAAAATGTCCTTACCTAGCAGAGACAAAATCCTTACACTCCCCAATCAGATGAAAGAGGATGATAATAAGGCTTTGGGAGTGGGATATCTGGTAGAAGAGGATAAATTGTATGTGATGACATCAATCAACTTCTCAAAAAGAAGGAAAAAAATGAAGGTGGGACAAAACCTAGAGGAAGGAGAAGTGAGAGCAAATACTCCAAATCCTCTCACTAGGAGAGAACTCCTTAGCCAAGTAGCTAGCCTTTTTGATCCCATTGGCCTAGTCACACCCACCAAACAGAAAGGAGCCATTCTTGTTAGAAAGGCTTTCCAAGAAACCAGAACTGCAGGCAAAGCAGGTGACACGTGGGATCAAGCACTTTCTGATGAGCTTAGAAATGAAGCCATTGAATTGTTCCAGGAGTATGTGCGCCTGGGCCAGATTAAATTTCACAGGAGTTTAACACCAATCAGTTGGATTGGAAAGCCCCTAGGGATAACTTTTTCTGATGGGAGTGACAAAAGTTATGGTGCAATTCTATACTTCAGATGGGAAACAGAGCAAGGGATCCAAGTGAGACTTGTAGAATCCAAAGCAAAACTCACTCCACTTGACCAGAAGGGAGAACCTGTAAAAGCAGAGATTTGTGGTGCAGTGTTTGCAGCTCGTCTGAGAAAGTATGTTGAAAAACACAGCAGAATGGAAATTGGAGGCTGGTTCCATTTTCTGGATAGCCAAACTGTGCTAGGAGCCATTCAGCGCAACAGCTATGGGTACCAAACTTTCTTTGCCAACAGAGTTGGTGAAATACAGAAAGCTGGGCCAGTTGCAGATTGGTGGTGGATCCCAGGTGATCTCAATGTCGCAGACATTACATCAAGAGGAACATGTCCTGAGCACCTCCAAGAGGACTCACAGTGGCAAAATGGACCAAAGTTCCTGTTGCAACCTATTGATCAATGGCCGATGAGATCAGCCAAAGACATTGCTATATGTGCAAAAGAAAGTGTTGCAAAGCTCCAAAGAAAAGCTTTCTCAGCAGTGACGACCAGAGCACAGTCTAAGCAAATTAAAGAAAAAATGTGTGAAGGTGTGACAAAGAATCCTTTAGAAGCTACAGAGTGTAAAGAAAGGGGTGGTCAGCTCAAAATCTCTCCTCTTACATTCATTGCCAAGCAACTAATTCAAGAGAGAAGATACAGTAGTCTTTCTAAACTAGTCAGAGTTATTGCATGGGTGAGAAGAGCTATTGGAAACTGGAAACTCACTTTGGAAAGCCAGCAAAGTGGCAAAAAAGTGAAAGTAAAAATTTCAACAGATGTCAAACAGCCAACCATCCATCCCAGGCTTAGTGTTAAAGAGTGTGAGAATGCAATGAAAGATGTTTTCCTGGCTGCTCAAGAGAGTACTTCGTTCCATGACACAACTTTAAACAGATTAGTTGTGTTTAAAGAACAAGATTCTGGACTTCAGGTTTGTGGGGGTCGTATTCAATCCTTTAATGAAGACAAAAAAGTTGTCCCCATTTTGCCCTTTGACTCATGGGTATCCACATTGGTTGCTCTTGAAGCTCATGAAGTAAATCACGAAGACATTGCTGGAACATTACTCCAGATGAGAAAAAAAGCATGGGTGGTGAGAGGCAGAAGATTGGCCCAGAAAGTTGTGGATAATTGTGTAACATGTAGGAAAAACAGAGCAAAAAGATGTGAGCAGATAATGGGTGATCTTCCACCAGAACGAACACAGCCTGCCAGACCATTTGAGTTTACTACCATTGATCTATTTGGTCCCTATGAAGTGAGGGATGAGACCCGGAAAAGAGTTAAACTGAAAGTGTGGGGTATCATCTTCTGTTGCATGTCATCTAGAGCTATTCACACAGATCTTGTGAGTGATCAGTCGAGTGAAGGATTCTTGTTAGCATACCAAAGATTTACAGCCTTAAGAGGACATCCCAGGAAATTATGGTCAGATGGTGGAAGAAACTTTATTGGAGCCAAACCTGTCCTGGCTGATCTTTATCTGTTTTTGGATCAACTAAACAAAGAGAAAATTCAACAGGAAGCTTTAAAACATGGAACTGAGTGGAGCTGGAAAATGCATCCCGCAGACTCCCCCCATAGGAATGGGGCAGCAGAAGCAGCTGTAAAGATAGTCAAGCAAGCATTGCATAATCTAGGATCAGATGGAGTTTTCACATGGAGTGAATTTCAAACATTCCTGTATATGGCAGCTAATCTAGCTAATGAAAGGCCAATAGAGGCAAGAACTCAAAGTAGAGAAGACTGCATAAGCTACATCACACCAAACTCTCTGCTGCTTGGAAGAGCTAGTCCAAAAAGTGATAACTGTGGATTTGACTTTAAAAGTTATCCACTGAAGAGATTAATGTTCATCCAAACAGAAGTGGACAGATTCTGGAAAAAATGGAGTCAACTAGCTGGACCAAATTTGTTTGTCAGAAGCAAATGGCATTCAAAGAAGCGAAATGTCGCTGTCGGAGACATCATTTGGCTTGCAGACCAAAATGCTCTGAGAAGTCAATATAAACTTGGCAGAGTGATCAGTGTAAACAGTGATGGAACGGGGACTGTAAGAGATGTGCATGTACGAACTTATCCAAGTTACCCTGTACCACTTGTGAAAGCAGGAGGACAAACAAGGAGGATGAGAAGAAAACTTCAAATGAAGATTCCCTCGACAATACTTCATAGAGATGTCAGGCGCATTGTTGTATTATTGCCTGTAGAAGAACAAGAAAACCCTGCAGGGACAGGACCTGGTGAAGGAAAAGAGGTGTGACCTCCTTGGGTTCAAAACCAGGAGCTCAAGTGGGAGGTGTTAAGTTAAAACAGCGATTGATGTATTTGAGTGCATTACCACCTCCACCCAACTGGCACACGCCTCACAGAAAATCAAGCGCACCCATCTCTCTCATTCAGGCCTTCAGGAGCTTATAAAGTAACCGGGCACACCTGTGTTCAGTATGTACCCTTCAAACAAAGAACTCAGCTTCAAGCTCCTGCAGAGACACCACTGGTATGAGTTGTATATTAAATCATTGAACTTGCTTTCAGAAGAATTATTCGAACGTGTAGAGGAAAGTTTGTTTGTTCATCAACTTAAAAAAGTAGATTGGAATTTGTAATTAATTTTGTCATTTGTTTGTAGGTTTTCAACCTGCTTGGTGACTCTGTCTACTGTGACCACTTAATATAAAATCATGGTGGTCCTGTATGTGATCTAAAGACAAAAGAGAAGAGAAATAAAAAACATGTCACTGAGATGAGTTGTTCCGGCGTCTCTTTGATGGGAGCAAGCCTTTTCAAGTTTGGGCAGAAGCTGAGGAGGCTTGGGCAGACCAGAAAACTTGACATTATTTATTTCTTTGACCTGCAATTGCTCTAATACTTTGCCACAGCTGCTTGCTAAATTAAAACTCTCAGCACAGATTTTCTGATTCAGATTTTGAGATGAGCAAGAGCACTTCATGAGTTGTTGTACTTCTACTTTAGCCATTCATTTGCTGTGTCTTTCTTCCTTTTTATGCTGGGAAACTAATGCATTACCTATCTTCTATTTTCTGGCAGAGAAAAAAGGTCCTAACCAAAGGTTTAATGAAATAGGTACATATAATGTTATATGTATACTGTAGTCTCTTCAATGTAGTGAAGAGTCAAAAGACCAAAGAAAAAAGCAAAAGAACAGCCCAAAATCATAACACTGCCCCAAACATAATTTTTATTTTCCCTACTGTATACGTATTTATGAGAGAAGATTGTTTCGGAAACAATAAAAAACAGGAAAATAATCCAATTAAAATATCAATTGAAAGTGTTGATTTAGAACAAGTACATGAAATAAAATTCTTGGGTGTCATGTTAGACGATAAAAATCAACTGGAAACCACAGATCAGCCTAGTAAAATCTAAAATAGCCAAAAGTGTAGCTGTTATAAGAAAAATTAGTTTCGTCCTGGACTATAAATCTTTGTTTATTCTATATAACACACTCATTGTACCACAGTTAACATATTGTGTGGAAGTTTGGGGGAATACATACAAAACAAATTTACAGCCATTATACGTCTTACAAAAAAAATCAATCCGTATACTACATAAAGTGGGATAGTGGGAACACAAACCAGTTATTTATCAAATCAAATACACTGAAATTCTGGGACCTGGTCAAATTTAAAACTACACAATTCATGTTTAAGGTCCGAAATAAAAAACTTCCACACAATATACAGAAAATGTTTGGTGACAGAGAGGGTGGTTATGATTTAAGAGGTGAAGGGTATTTTAAAAAACAACATATTAGTACAACCAGGAAGAGTTTTTGTTTATCTGTGTGTGGAGTAAATGTTTGGAATGGATTGAATAATGAGATTAAAAAAATTACAAATGTAAACCAGTTTAAAAATTTGATTAAAGCAGAACTCATTTCAAAATATGCTATATAACATGTTTGATGGTTTATGGTGTAGATGATTATATAGATAGTACTTAAAATAATTGTACATAGTTAAACATAGTGAAAAGTGGAAACAAGTTGTCTCTTGTTGATGTTCTGAAAGTCAATTGATAATACATCGACAAGTATGAGGGGGGCAGGATATTATAAGATGTATCTTCTACCTGCTCCTTTTCGAACAGAGAATGTGGAATTGCATGTCACATGGGCAGAATGATTTGTTTTACATTTTATTTCTTGAGTTTGTCTCATTCTATTTTGTTTTCTTGTTCTTTTTTGACTGTTTTTAATGTCTGTTCGAAATAAATAAATAAAAATAAATGAAGAAGCACAATGAACTCTTGGACGTTACAAAGATCTTGCACCTTGTCAATTGTGTAAAGCTCTGAGGTAGAAGTTTTAATTTGATTAAAGTAGCTTCTGTTGACTCCTTTAAACAAAACAGTAAAATTAGAAATAATTAAACATGTAGATTTTATGAAATCAAATGGGAAATTATGTGTATTTAGTTTCTATTAAAATACCTAAACTCATATTACCATAAATATTGTCAGTTTCTTCTCTCTAAGCATTCGTAGCCTTATCAGAAGTTGTGTGGTCATTGTCACTTTGCAAAGGCCATTAGATAATTTACCCTTCTGAAGCTATAAAAACCTTAAATGAAAGGATTAATTTACTGAAAACATAGCTAACATTTTGAATTTCTTTGAAGGCCTTTCTTGTTCTGCTTTTTCAAATGTCATTTGGAGAAAACCGTTTGAATAGTTATTTGATGATAAGTGTGAGAACACATGGACAATCAGATTTTTCAAAATAATTACCAGCTCATTATCTTCTCTTTATTTTCCATAGCTAATCAGTAACACGCCTTTTTGTTCGCTTGGAAACTTTTAAACATTTGGTTGTTGTTTTTTTATATACCTTTACTTTAAAGTCACTCCATGCTTTATTATCCACACCATTTTCTTCCTTTAAGAACACTTTATGGCTGCATATTTCCCAGCACCTTTAAATGCCTGCAAGTAGAGTCTTTTTTCAGTTTACTGGTGTAGAAGATGAAATTTACATACATCAGGCATGTAAACAGAGGGAATTATGGTGTACGAAGACTGTTTTTATGGCCATAACAAAATCCTTACAATATTCCTCAGGGTCCCATTGTAAGTAAGTAAGAAAACTTTAGTTATACAGCACCAGTGGTGGGAAGTAACAAAGTACAAGTACTTCATTGTTACTGAAGTACAAGTACTTTGTTACTGTACTTAAGTACAATTTTCGTATATCTGTATTTCACTTAAGTAGATTTAATAATAGGTACTTTCTACTTTTACTCCACTACATTTTACAGTAAGTATCTGTACTTTCTACTTCACTACATTTCCACAAAAGTGTCGCGTTACTCGTTACATCCAAGTCGCATTATGCTTTTTGTCCGTTAAAATGTGAAGTTCAGGGACTTAAGGTGGCGCCGTAAAATCCGAGCAATAACGTGACTTACGTGTCTGTTGTCACCCATCGCCTCCCCCTTTACTCGCACGCTGAGCTCCAAGAAATGTGCAGTGGTTTCCTTTGAGTGGGAGAAGATGTGTTTCTAATTGTCTTTAATATAATAGCGCTGCATAAATCATAAGATATGGCGACATGTAAAATAAGCAGCGCTTCGCTTTCACAGACGGTGGGGACTTCGTCCAACTTTTAGCGTCACTTGGAAGGAAAGCTTAACGAAAAGTAAGATCTGTGGACGTGTTGCATCTGCGATGAAAAAATTTTTGTCACTCATGCGCTGAATTATTGTGTGGAGGTGTTGGCTAAGGTCTCACATTTATGGGTTTGTCGCTGAGGCAAAAACTCGGCCGTGGGAGGAGTTTGGAGAGGCCATGGAGACAGACTTCCGTACGGCTTCGAGGCGATTCTGGTCCACCATCCGGCGTCTCAGGAGGGGGAAGCAGTGCAGCACCAACACTGTTTATAGTGGGGATGGTGCGCTGCTGACCTCAACTCGGGACGTTGTGGGCCGGTGGGCGGAATACTTCAAAGACCTCCTCAATCCCACCAACATGCCTTCTGTTGAGGAAGCTGAGCATGGGGACTCTGGGTTGGGCTCTCCAATCTCTGGGGACGAGGTTGCCGAGGTGGTCAAAAAGCTCCTCGGTGGCAGGGCCCCGGGGGTGGATGAGATCCGCCCGGAGTTCCTTAAGGCTCTGGATGTTGCGGGGTTGTGTTGGCTAACGCGACTCTGCAATATCGCATGGACATCGGGGGCAGTTCCCCTGGACTGGCAGACTGGGGTGGTGGTCCCCCTGTTTAAAAAGGGGGACCGGAGGGTGTGCTCCAATTACAGGGGGATCACACTCTTAAGCCTCCCTGGTAAGGTCTATTCAGGGGTCCTGGAGAGGAGGGTTCGTCGGACAGTCGAACCTCGGATTCAGGAAGAGCAGTGTGGTTTTCATCCTGGTCGTGGAACACTGGACCAGCTCTACACCCTCAGCAGGGTGCATGGGAGTTCGCCCAACCAGTCTACATGTGTTTTGTGGACTTGGAGAAGGCGTTCGACCGTGTCCCTCATGGGGCCCTGTGGCGGGTACTCCGGGAGTATGGGGTACCGGGCCCTTTGATACGGGCTGTCAGGTCCCTGTATGACCGGTGTCAGAGTCTGGTCCGCATTGCCGGCAGTAAGTCGGGCTCGTTTCCGGTGAGAGTTGGACTCCGCCAAGGCTGTCCTTTGTCACCGATTCTGTTCATTACTTTTATGGACAGAATTTCTAGGCGCAGCCGAGGTGTTGAGGGGATCCGTTTTGGTGGCCTTAGGATCGCATCTCTGCTTTTTGCGGATGATGTGGTCCTGTTGGCTTCATCGGAACGTGATCTGCAGCTCTCACTGGAGCGGTTCACAGCCGAGTGTGAAGCGGCCGGGATGAGGCTCAGTGCCTCCAAATCCGAGGCCATGGTCTTGAGCCGGAAAAGGGTAGAGTGCCTTCTCAAGTGGAGGAGTTTAAGTATCTGGGGATCTTGTTCACGAATGAGGGAAGAAGGGAGCGGGAGATCGACAGGCGGATTGGGGCAGCGTCTACTGTGAAGCGGGCGCTGTACCGGTCCGTTGTGGTGAAGAGAGAGCTGAGCCAAAAAGTGAAGCTCTCGATTTACCGGTCGATCTACGTTCCCACCCTCATCTATGGTCATGAGCTTTGGGTCATGACCGAAAGAACGAGATCACGGGTACAAGCGGCCGAAATGGGTTTCCTCCGCAGGGTGGCTGGGCTCTCCCTTAGAGATAGGGTGAGAAGCTCGGTCATCCGGGAGGGACTCAGAGTAGAGCCGCTGCTCCTCCACGTCGAGAGGAGCCAGTTGAGGTGGCTCGGGCATCTGGTAAGGATGCCTCCTGGACGCCTCCCTGGTGAGGTGTTCCGGGCACGTCCCACCGGGAGGAGGCCTCGGGGAAGACCCAGGACACGCTGGAGGGATTACGTCTCTCGGCTGGCCTGGGAACGCCTTGGGATTCCCCCGGAGGAGCTGGAAGAAGTGACTGGGGAGAGGGAAGTCTGGGCCTCCCTTCTGAAGCTGCTGCCCCCGCAACCCGACCCCGGATAAGCGGAAGTAAATGGATGGATGGATGGAGAATCACATATCTAAGTCTAAACTATGTTACAGAGTAAACACAATAAAAACATGCTTTATCTGTGGAATTGTTCATTAAACTGGCACAGTTCTAATGTATTAAAATTAAATACAATCGGTTCACTTAGTGATATTGTATTAGGGATTCATCAAGTACTTTTACTTTTAATACTTAAGTATTTTTAAAAGCCAGTACTTTTTTACTTTTACTTAAGTACAAATGTTAATGTTTTACTTTTACTTTTACTTGAGTACATTTTTGTCTGTGTATTTGTACTTTTACTTAAGTACATTTTTTGAGTACTTTCTCCACCACTGTACAGCACCTATATGAAATGGCAAAGTGCTTTACAACAAAATATGAATAATGCAATAAAAGAACAGAAACTATCATTAAAATATCAACATTAAAACAAATATTACATTTAAGAAGGACATGCAGCATAAAAGTCCTGCATGAGGTAAATAAACTAAACTAAAAGCTTATCTGAATCACAATCTTCAGCAGTCAAAAAATAGTGAAGGGCATACTACACGTTGTGCATGACTCCTTGAAAGGAGTGATCGCCACTCCTTTTCAGTGCTAAGGATTTGTAAATCATGTTTAAATGGCTGACCTGAGGTTTCTAGTTGATGAGTAAGGCTTTAACAGGTCAGAGAATTAATCATAAGCTTGATCATGCAAATTCCTTGAGGTCCATGCAATGATTTAAAAGTGAACTCTGTACCTAATTGGTAACAAGTGTACAGACCTTAATAAAGGAGTTATATTTGTGTCTTCAAGTCTCGCTGCAGAGTTTATTTCTGGAGAATTTGAACAGTCTTTTTGTTAAGAGGAGTTAAAAAAAAGTATTTAGCTCATATTTGAAGTTTATGGAACCAACATTAAGACAAAGGGAGATATATAGAAAATAGCTCCATGATTCCTGTGCTGTCAAGCACAGAAAGTGATAGTGGGAAGGAGTAAAGTGAGACTCTGCATCCTCATTTTTAATTAAGTTTATATATGCCGCCGACATGTATTCACTGCTGAGTTTTTAATATCTCTTCTTTGACAATGTTGCTTGTTTCTCACCAAATATTCTACTTGCACGAGGAGAAAAAGTTAAAACAAAAGATACGTTAAAATGAAATCATTCTAAAAAAGCACCAGATCTTGCAGCATTTAAGGTGCTGATGTTGTCCATATCAACTAGGGGTGTAGTGATACAATAATCTCACGATACGATACAATATATGATATTCTGATCACCATACGATATGCATCACAGTATTTGGCAAACGATTTAATTTAATACGATTTAATGCATTTTTACGATTTTCTGAAAAATTTTAGGACAGAGTGATTTTAGTGACATTTTGTGTTCCATAGACTTGAATTTAATTAACTGAAAACTGATTAAAAGCACCAACTACACAATACCTGACTGATTGGACAGAGATGTAGAATCTACAGCTGGATAAAAAAATGAATCAAAGATGCAATGAGAAAGTTAGTTTGTCATTTAATTCATGTGGATTTGACATAAAACTCAGTTTCAACAGTGATCCAGGAGCTGTGTGAGGAGATTATCAGCCTCTGTAGACAATCAATATGCAAATGTTTTCTTCTTAACATACTGTGGCTGCATTTTGAAGTAAAAAAAGTCTTTTGGACTATAGGGAAAAGGCTTTTCTACCTTGGCTCCCAGAGTTAGCCGTGGCTGTAAGCCGTTTACTACTAGCTGCTGGGGGAGTAGCTCCACCTCACCCGATAGTGATCGACTCCTGGCAGCTGTGCAGCGCCGCCATTCCCTTGCTTGGATCTCTGAGTAGCTGCCTCTCAGACTGCCAGGATCTCATCGTACTCTCAGTCTCTGATACTCTTTGTCTGCTGCTAATAAGAATGATCGATCAGTCATTGTTATCATGGAAATCCTCACTGCGCTGCGGATTCCGGCTGCGGGTTTCCCCTGTTCTTCCTGCTCAAAACACAGCACCGCTGCATGCTGCGCACCCGCTTCGGGTGTCCATGTGCTGCGTGTTCATTCTTCAGGTAATCCTTTATACACAGAACAGAAACCACTAAGCTAAAAACAAATTACGAAGTGGATGCCACCAGTCGAACTTTGCATTTATTTTGTGATCTCACTGCTATTGCAGCTGCCTCGTTCGCGCCGCTACTCCTTTCCGCTTCTCTTTCACGGTTGCGCAACTTTACTTCGTCTCTCAGGAACAAAATACAGCCCATCGTTATTTATTGAAAATTTGAGATTTCCAAAAACACAGGAATCTAATGTTGCATTTCGCTTTTTTACATTTAGAAGCTGATTCCCTTTCACAAAACCGGAAAAGCCGAGGAATGGCGGCGCTTTTTACGTTTCTTACATTCGGAAAAATATGGTTTACTAATTTTAGCATAAATCCGGCTATACTTGGCCTATTAACACAATTTAAAATTTTGGTGTGTAGTTTATAATGTGCACTTTAAGCACAAATTGAAAGTGAGACTGGGAGAGGCAGAGTCTTGCTACTATGCTGTAACAAACCATACATGTTAAAAAGACGCTATAAGGCTATGGACCACTATGGTCTGACGTATCGATACTCGCGGATGAAAAATCGATACATTCCGAAGGTGGAAAATATCGATATTTATCGTAGAATTGATATAATTATACAGCCCTAATATCAACTGCAGTTAAAATCTGACAAAACTGGGACCACTGATTCTCCAGTATCTACAGCCATCAGAGCAATTTCAGTAAAAGGCACATGTTTTAGTGTTGACTGTAGTCCATCACAATTACTGTGTTAAACCAGAAAAGAAACAATTTACCCAGCCACTACTATTTACAAAACCCTTGGAGATAAATAGTTATTTGGATGCACACCTATATGTTTTAGCTGAGATGGATTTGTGCTTGGTTACTTAGTCCAAACACCATACTGGCACATGGTCAGTTTGTTTTTGTATGTTTTAGAATTTAATGGAACTTTTAAAAAAAAGGGAAAATGTCTAAATAAAAGGGAACAGATCATATAAACAAACTAAATTATCTAGCTCCAAAGCACAAAGGAACAAATAGATAAATACTGAAATAACAAGTAAATGTTTGAGTAAGCTAAATATAGAAGAAAGAGCGGTCAAAATCTCAAGATAAAGAGAATACTTTTCTCTACTGGCACTTCCTTCAGGGATAAGGGTAAGATAAAATAAGCATTTTCTTTTACCACAGAGCTAAAGGGATGAGAATAGCACTGTAAATCTGACTCTGGGCTGGTGGCTGGGGATAGGGTAATTGGCTTTGTCTTGGGAAATGCTGATGTAGCCCGTTGCTTTGTTTTTACAAACAAAGCTGTGGTTTAGTGATCCACAATGATTGCTGCATTTGTGGATTCAGATCAAAACACACAAAAACAGCAACAAACTAAGCTCAACGCAGGAAAAAGAGAGATAAGATCATTTGAGGTGTGGAAGAAAATCCTGAAAACGCATGAAGATTTGAGCCAGTAAGCCAGAACCAGTGTTTTTTAGTTGTTGCATGCTCGTGTAGTCCCTTCCTGTTTGACAGAAACTCATGTCCATCAGAATTAGGAGTCGGAAAAGAGGAGAAGTTGCACTAGTAACATTGAGGCTTCTGTTAAATATTAAGACTGGTGAAATTAATTTTTCAGCACTGCTCTAATCTTTGATGTCAAGGTTTTCAGAGGTGCCAGTCCACTGAGAATCTGTTCAGAGAAACACAGCACACGACTTTGAATGTATTAAAACTGTTGCTGCAGTTAGTTAGTCAATATGGCTAGTTAGTTAATGGGTGAGCTAATGTTTGAAATCTCAATTAGAATGGCAACACCATTTTATCTGAAGTAGATTTTCCATCATAATGGCAGTTATTTCCCCTGAAGCATCACCTTTGCAATATAACAAGGAAAAACTGCTGGAAACACCCAATTCCTTCTGATCTTTTATCCCTAAATTTACCACCTTCAGTGACCTCATTTTATTTTGTTACATATTTTCTGGGTATAATGTTTCAACAGAATTGAATATATAAGCTTGAATGGTTAGTTTATGCTTAAACAGTGGTTCTTACAAAATGTTAGAAATAAATAATTGATGGATGTTTTAAAATGAACAAAACATAAACAAATCGAATCACTCCAGAGTATTATAAAAAAAACCTCTCATGTCAACACAAATTAAATATAATAAAGTAATTAAAAAAATGAAATAGTGTAAAAAAGATTATGTTCCTCAAACAAGATTAAACACAGCACACTTCAGGTGTACACTAAAAAACAGCCATCCACAGTTGTGATCAATGGTAATGGGCCCACAAGAAGGTGTGGTGGGGGAAAAAAAAAAAAGCAAAAAGAGATCGATTGTCCTCAAGGAGATGCATCTAAGAGCCCTTTCCTGTTATGGCGGCCTTCCTCAAGAACTCCTCTTGCCTACAAATGCAAACAAATCACAGTCTTGATGGAGAGCCAGAAAAAAAACTGTTTTGACAAAGAAGCTTCTGATACCTCATGCAGTCAAACTTTGCATCAAATTAACAAGCACATTGTCAGATAATGTTGCTAGCCTCAAGCATTTTGATGGCGATGGCAAGTCGCTCTGCACTCGATGAAAAGCAGAGACAAATTACCTAGTGGACCAGATGCAGAGGGAGGTGTGTAATCAGCCATGTTTCCTCAAGGAATGAGCATGAAACAGAATGACGAGGATAATACTGTGATTCGGTGCATGCCAAAATAAGTGTGATTGGCTTAGTGCTGACTGCTTATAATGTGCTGATGAAGCTCATCTTTCTGGGTTTTGTTCCTTAACAAAGCTTTGGGTATATATTTGTTATGCATTTGTATATTTGTTGCATTTCTAAATTCAAATCCAAAAAAGGATAGCTTACTGATAAATGCAGAAAAGATTGAGGAATTACAGAATCAGGTAAAGGTAACAAGGAAATGATGCACAATAAAGGCTTCTCAGTGTTTACAGTATCTCTAAGGGCTCAGTTTGTTTCCTCTAAATATGCTAAGTATACACCACCAAATTAGAGTTTATAGACTTATCACAGTACTTGGATTTCTAGCATTACGTACTCAACGACTTTCACAACCCATAAATAACAAAGTTGAAGTTTTCCTTAGTTTATATAGAACCTGACTGTAGGGATGGATGATATGGACTTAAAGTTTTGTCACTATTTTTTGTGGTACTATTGTGATAACAATAAAAGTGACAATAAGAACTATGTATTACTTCTTTTTGCATGGAAGTCACAGCCATACAGTCACAATCACAAATATTTTTGGAATATGCATTTTTTTAGGACACCAGTTATAAAGAAATTTGATTTGTATCATTGAACTGCAAACAGAAACTGCAATTAATCATATTTTCAAATGTATTGATATGTATTGATACTCTCAGTGAACAAAGAGAGCTGAAAATAGTAAAACTAACAACACACAAACTATACAGAAAATTCTGTTTCTTAAACATCATTAATGGAAATTTATTGTGACAATGCTAAATCTAAATTCTTATGATAAGAAATGTATCACAATACATGATAAACAGTACAATAAATGCCTACTCTTACCTGACTGGATTTAGTAGTCAAATTAAGAGCAGACCTTCTTTTTCCATCATATTAAATTGCTTTCACTTAAACACTAGTCCCGAGTGGGTCAAAGTTGTCCTTGCCCATTTGTGCTCTTAAGGTCTAACTCAGCCGCATTCTTGAATCAGAGTGAGGTATCGTGGGATTCCTGTGGCTGGAAAACCTGCTCCGCATTAACTTATCAATGTCAGCAGCTTATCAGCTCTGGCATTCTTACCACACTCTGCCAGAGCATCTGGCACACAGGCAAGCAGTAAGACTGTCAGGCCAACCTGTTCTTTCAGGTTCCATTTTTCTCCTCTCTCTCTTTCATTGTTTCTTAGGTGCTCAGGGTTCCTTTTTGCTGCCAAACACTTTGCTCAACTCAAGTGCCACCTCTTCATCACCACTCTGTTCTTCAGGGAGACCCTGCCCTGCCTCCCAGTTTTACCACTCTGACCAAAATTTCCTCCTGTAAAATGGTCTCCAGTGTCAAGAGCTCCTTCTGTCAATTTACTTCCCTAAACTAAGAATTACTTTTTACTATACTTTGATTTTTTTACAGTACCTGTCCTCTTGATTGTCACTTCATTCTATTTAAAATAAAAGTGGTCAACATTTGAACTGGATAACTCAAATTTATTATAAATTCCAAATAAGGTTCAAAGACTAGGAAATCCAACCCCTTTATCAATTTTAAAACTACACGTGTTTGTATAACATCTAAACAAGAAATGCTAAAATAAACACAATTTTTAGACATAATTATGCAAATATATTTAATCTTTCTACTAATGAAAGACCAAGACAAGTCTGGTTAAGCTAAAAAAAAAAAAAAAGATGCATACTAGGAATTTGGAGGTGTCATTGTGGATGTTTTCCATGTTAACATAACATTTGTTTTTTAATCATTGTAAATCTATAAACCACCAACTGCACAAACATCCACTGCAACCAAAACTATGATACCTGTCAAAAAAAATACGGCTTTTCTTTTTTCTAAAAGATGAAACAGCAAAGTCTGTATATAATTAACTTTTGAGAATATTACCATTTTTATTACATTTTGTTCTATTCAACAAGAAAGGGTATTAACTTGTCTCTATTGTCAAACACAACACCCTCTATTGCATAATCAGCTTTGAATTGATACAGTTTGTTTGCTTCTCAGCTCTGCAATAATCATATCAGAAAAGTTCTGCACTAAAAAAGAACTATATAAATCTCAGCAGAATAGACCATTCCAGTGTAAAAGTGAGTGAGAATATTTTCGTTTTGGAACTGTAACCAAAATGTAATACACAATTAAATAACTTCCAATAGTAATGAAGTAGAATAATAAATGTCCTTAAGCAAAATATTGGGAAAAAAATGGAACAGATACAGCAAAAAATGTATCTGCATTGAATATGGGTGTTAAATTAAAACAAAAGTTAAATGTGTGCTATAAAATTGATTTGTTGTGGAAAAAAGGGGAAGAAAAACATTATTGTCCAAGTACTGGGGGATTTTATGGAGATGAGGAGAATAAAATGTGTATACAATTAAAGGGACATGGACACGTTTCATTACTATTAGAGACAGGGAAAAGGATGCTATTTGCATTAAATAAACTAACCATCTCACCCACATACAAACATGTACCCATGTGCTTTTAAAAACATTTATATCATGTGTAAATATCAATCTGACACTTGCCCTGCATGTGCCATATTCACATTTTATGACAATTTCAAATATCTTTAAAACGAAGAAAATGCAGCCCTTGCTTGTTTGAACTTGAACACCAGACATCTTTTAGAATTCAGACAGTTACGTGCAAGAAATGTTTTTTCCCTCTTTTTTATCTCACAAGGACTAATCTATGCATTTACTCTTGAGTCACAGCTGCTTCAAGTTATGTTAAACAATGCTAAAAAGATGTGAGATTGATGTCAAAGTGAAAGCCAGCATGTATGGAGCGCCAAAAGGGACACAATTATATTAATAACTGTATCATTAAATGATTACTTAAATATACCATGAAATAAATAAATTTTTAATTCAATGCATACATGATTTATTAAATAGACAATTCATTTATTAAGTATGCCATTAAAAAGTTAAAATGAAAACTTTTAATAGCTGATACAGATGAATAATTAAATGTGCATTTAATTTTTTCTTGCTTTCTATTCCTGCAGTGTCGGCATGAAATTATTTTATCTGTCAAACCATGGGGAGGGATAACACCGATCTGTGTCGGTTCTCTGTATGAACCCACCTGCCTCGATGCCCTGACACTTTCATGACATGGATTTGCCTACTGTGAAACAATAAAGGATATGAGTATTCCATTATTCTATTCCACTAGTTTGGCCTGATTCGTTGAAATTCATGGCAGCCCTTGTAATGGAGGATTTAATGAACTTTCCTGTGAGTTTGTTGGAGAGATTCTACAATTAGCAGACAACACAGAAGTGTCGGTAAAAATGTGGTAAATGTGGTAAAAAGTCAAAGACTTGACTGAATACCACAAAGCTCAAATTGGCTTCAGGCTGTCGAATATATTGCAGTACAACACATCAGTGTTAGCTCTGCCCCATAGCCCATCAATTTGGTGGGTGAGTTTGATCGAAAAAAATCAATCCGATGCAATAACGGGAACCATTAAATAATTAAATACACATTTATTTAATTATCTGCATCGGCTATTATAAGTTTTCATTTTATTGAGTTAACAACATATTTAATAAATAAATGTCTATTGAATAAATTATTAAAACATTTAATTAAACATTTATTTACTTCATGGTACATTTAATGATTTAATGATGTGTTTATTAATTGATTTAATTCCATCCCCTCAAGACCTTTGAGGCTGTTTAAAAAAACAAAACATAGTAGTACAAATAAACACAGATACATTCTTTATTTTCTGTAGTAAATACCTGTTGTGAGTGAATCTGTTTGTTTTTTTTTTTCTCTGTTGGTGTGTAACTCAAACCCCGTGTCCCCATAAATATGCAGGTGCAGATAGCATCCAGCTGATATTTTGAGATTTTTCCCTCACTTTACTACCCATGTGCTGTGGTGTGGGGGGTGATGTCATTTGTTTGTGTGTGCAGTCATGTTTCCATGTTTCTAAGTGTGTACACCATTCCGTTTCAATGCTGCTTACTCTCCCAAAGGGACAGTAGGATTGTCCAGATAAATCATCTTCAGCCGGGCAGCCAAACCACACAGAAGATAGGGGGGGGGGAAATGCAGGCAATGAACACAAGATGAATCAAAGTGGAAAAAAAGTTTAATGAAGTTGAAATGATTAAAGTGGAATCATTATAGAAGAATGCAAACTGCAACATATTCTAGGTTTGAATGTTGTAGCTAAAATGAAAGGCCAAATTTTCCTTGCTCTTACTGCGGGTTCCGATCACAACAGCCAAAGCAACAGTAGAGCCAGAATTATGTGTGAGGGGAGATGGATTGCCAGCCATATTTTTGAGCCCTTGGGTAAAAGGAGGCAGTCCTCGGGATGCACTGAACACGTAATCAAGCCAAAAAGCAACAGATGACTCCTCCTACTGCTCTCTGTTTTTCTACTTCTCTTCTTGCAGTCACAGTTTATGCTATCTATTAAACCACAAATACTTAATAGAGTTGAAATGTTTGTTGCAGGTGTTTATCTTAATACTAATGTGCTAAAGATGAGTAAGATTCTCTACTTTGGTTGAAAAAAGTACTATTCAGATTAGATTTTAACAAAACCTTTTAGAACTGTTATTTCTCGAAACATGAGAAATAACACAATGTTTCTGGTCTTTACAGTAATACACCAACTCCATTGTCATGTCATTGTAGACTGGCAGACTGCAGACGATAAGGGAAGCTGTGCATTTGTAATCCCTGTATCACATATATATGTAGTAAGAAACAATGATGAAATTGAGTAAAAACACTCTTTGCTTTAAGTTAAAAGCGAGACTCACCGGACGGTTGATTGATACACAAGATCTTCGCGCCTGCGGTAGTCCTCCATGTGAGAGTAATTTGTATTAAACATGGCATCATAGGTGAAGATTTTCTGCTTGATTGTACCTCCATCTGTGACCTGTAAAGAATAGAAAACCCATTATCAGAGCTGTAGGTATCCATAAAAGCCATATGAATACTTTTATTCCTTAGCCTGCAGACCCGTTGGCACTCTGCTTTCTTTTGTATATTAGAAGCAGACACGTTGATATCACATATTCTAATAGTAACTAAGGTAAAACATCGAAACCCTGCTGATATGGTAACATCACAGAGAAGGTCTCTCATCCCCCCACCAGTGTTTGTCCAGAGACATGGCTAAAATATAATGAGGACTGACACAGTGCAGTGTTCTGTATGTGTCAAACCTTGAAGCAGTCCGTGTTCTGCAGATGTAATGGCATGTAACGAGATTCTACAGAGGTGGATGTTCAAAACACTGGTCTCATCTCTTCCTTTTTTAAGCATTGTATCTGATGAGAGAAGTTTTTCTTCCCTTTCTAATATTCAAAGGAGTGCTTAAGTCACTTAGCATTTGAATGAATATGATTTCTCCTCTCCTCGGAAGCTTCAACATCCATAAAGGAAAACTAGTGACAGGATTTTAATGGAGCCACTAACACTGCTTTGAAGATGAAAATTGTTGGTGGGCCAGGGATTCCTTATTTGATGCTGTCGTTCTGATCCAATCAAATCCCCCAAGCAGGTAAACAACGTCAAAGCATTTCAGGATTAGTCCTTCTATACATTGCCACATGAAGCGTTAAAGCTAAATTGTATTTATTTGAGTGAGTGATTGTTCTCTTTGAAAGTAGGGTATCTATTATAACTGCTGGCCTCTGAAATATATATATAATATATGAGGAGCCGTTTAGGACAAAATCTATGTTTTGTCTCTCACACATTACGAAAGACTCACGCACACTAAAAAATGCACAAATTGCGCATACAAACTACTAAAATGTCACACACACCCACAAATTTTCTCCCACATACATACACAAAATCCAAAAATTGCACACACACCACTAACATGTCGCACACGCACACACATTTTATCTTTCTCGCACACATACACTGTACCAACATCTCGCACACGCACACACAAAATACTACAATTGCGCACATACACTACTAAAATATCACAAACGCAAACAATTTTTTTTGTCTTAGTCACAAGACTAAGATTGCACATCACTGTGGTATAACGCATGGGCGATCTGATCTCCAAATTATGCCCCGCCTCTTCCGTGACACCTCTCACACATACAAAACTTGAGTCCCTCTCACACATATAAAAAAAATGACCCTTACACATACAAAACTGCGTCTCTCACATACAAAATAATGAGTAATTTGTGTATTTTTTGAGTGTGGGTGAGTCTTTTGTAGTGTGTGAGAGACAAAACATAGATTTTGTCCTAAATGGCCCCTCATAGAGAAACAAACCTGCTTCTTTGGCATTGTCCATGAGATACACGAAACTGTATTTAAACTGTAAATTTAAATCTTGTCAAAACCACAGTGAATTCTCATGGAGCAAAGGTGCTCACAAAGCAGTTTTTTGTGACATTTCTTTGTCTGTTTTGCCCCTGCTAGTTGTTTTTTATTCTATGCTGGATTCAGAAAGCAGATTTAGGTGAAAATGTACAGTACAATATACAATAAGTGCATACAAAATCAGGGGTTTGGGGGTTGGTCAACTTAAAAGCTGCATCATATGAACTTCTTCGTGTTGTTTCCATGATGAGAGGTTATGAGTTTAAAAAACATTTCTCCATCGTGCCTGCTGCTAGCATGTGCTTGTTCTACTTTCTTCTTTGATTTTCAATTTTGACTACCACTGATTCACTTCCTCCTAAAGAGCCCCCTGGTGGTTGAAGAAAAATCCACAGAAAAGCCTACCGGGCTATAGGCCGCCTGGTTCAAAGTGTGGGAAAAAAGTAGCGGCATATAGTCTGAAAAATACGGTTCTTCTGAGCACCAAAACACATTCTACTGTATAAGCCTCGCTAAACTGAGCAGAAATTCCTCTGTGCACCTCTGCTGTTTGGTACACATAAATCTTCTTCACACAGCTAAATTATTTGTGCTCTGTTTATTAACATCTACATGTGAAGCATCACTTCCAAAGTCTTAAGGTTTTGACTCTGTAATTAAAATGGGGAGACATAATTTTAAGCACAATTAAGATAATTTATTTGATTAGAATAATTACTTGCAAAAATAACAAACAGATCTCATAAGAGTAGATAATGAATTGTACTTTCTGCAACATCCCTGTATGTTTTTTTTATATAAATCTAACCGGGCAGCTTTTTTTTTTTTTTTTCAAAATTTACTGCCAGTTTGCAGAGATATTTATTTTTGTAGAATCTGCATCACACAACTCGCTCTCATCTTCAAAAATGGCAAACATTTGGTCTAGCTGTAAGTCACATAAATTAAAACCACACACACGCGCATACACACTCAGGTGAGCTTTCCTTAAGTGCATGCATATAACCTAATTACAATATGAGTAAGCTGCATAAATGCACAAATCTGCCCTATGCGTGGTGTAGCTATTTCAAGTGCAGTTCTACCTTTGAGTCGGGTTTCGTAAGTATATGTATACAAAAATCTTAGATGTGTTTATATATAGGGCCCGCAACTACTTTTGTGAATATGTTCTTCAGTTTTGATATATATCAGCAATGTAAAATCCAAGAAAGTATTTGAAACATTTTGTTTGATAACCGCCCAAACTTGTGCAATTACTCCATTTACCACAGTGATCCTTTAGGAAACCTTCTCAAAATAACCAGTAATCATTCAAGCAGCATTGTGGAGCATATTTTGTTAAGTAGCTCACATACAATATATAAACATTGGTTTTCTAAAGCATCTAGAAACCTTGTGTGTGTGCATGTATGTATTTAGACAGCCTCAGACATTTCTGCAAAGTATCTTCTCATCATCTATACCCCTTTAATCTTTTAATGATTTTACCTCTTAATGAAGATTGACCTATAAACCTATGTGTAATAAATCTGAAAGAATCTGCACATAACTGAATGTCTCCCCAAGAGAACCTGGTTGCGGTAAAAAGCTCTGAGTAAGAAAAATAAAACACAGGAAAGGAGAAAAAGAGGCAGTGAAAAAAAGAGACCGAAACAGTGCCAAAATGGCTGTACAAGTGGGAGATGAAAGCTCTTTGATTGCAGAAAAGCACCGTTAGGAAAGCAAAGCTTAGCTACAACTGCATTGTTGAATTCAACCCATGTAATGCATATGAGGAATACAGGCACCAATCCTACCCTGTGCTTGGCCATCTGGAGATATCAAAAGGCAGGCGTGAATGGCAGAGAATTAGCCACCCCTTCCTTGTCGGCTTTGTGGCAGAGAGTGGATGTTGGCAAAGGGAATAGTCGTGAGGCAAAAGAAAGGACCATGACAGGTAGCTGACAATGGGGTGGCTTTAAAGGTACTCAAAACAGGATGCCATGCTTCTCCAGGTCTTTAAAGATGGATGGTTCTCTCAGCAGGTAACTTGCAACCTTCCTGGCATTCCAGCAAAACTGCTATTATAATGATAGCTCCTATTATTGGGGTCAGATTAGGACCGGGACTCAGGGGTTGAACGAAGCCCTCCTCTCTCTGTTTGTCTGGGCCAGGCCTATTTATAGGCTGCAGCTGCATCAGCAGCCAGTGGAGGAAATGCAGCTTACACACTGCAAGCATGCTGGAACAGATTTGATATGAATCCTACTCCATGGTTTTAAACAAAGCCAAGAAAATAACACAGCTTTTCACACAATTTTCAGAGAAGTTAAGAAGATATTGAATGTAATATTTATGCTTTTTCTAAAAATACGTTTGTGTCTGAAGACAAGGATAACCTGGGTAAAAACAAAATGCAGTTTTCAAAAGTTGAATTTATTTGAGGGAGAAAAAAACATTTCAAACCAGTTTGACCCTATATCCAGCTTCTTCCTGCCAAATGCTAATCTGCCCCTTATCAAGGTTCTAAACCCCAAGGTGCTTACCAATCTGTGTATCAGTAGGCATGTTTAAATGGACACAAGTAATCAGAATAAATTGCCAATCGAAATAAAAATATGTTATGTAAACACACCAGTCAATATATTCTGATCAGATTCAGTTCAATTGGAATGAAATTCCAATTGAACTGAATTGGAAACTCCTTGTTAGGAGTCTAACACTCCTAACAAGGAGTGTTAGACTCCTTGGTCCGTGTTACAAGACGGGTCGGGTGGGTAGCCGACATCGCTGCAGACCCCATAATCCGAATGAGAGGGTTGGTTTATGCTTATGTAAACACTTGTAATGATCATGTCAGTCTGACTGGCAAATTAACCTGACTGCACACGTGAGCCCAACGTCAACATGACATATCTCTGTCTTCAGTGGCTAGATGTTATTTGAGGGAAGCAAAACCAGTCTGTTGGTCTCTCATCCTGAAATGCTGGAAGACCAACAGCATGCGTTACTTGGTCTGTAGCTTAATTAGGGAGTGAGTAACATCTCAGCTGTTATTAGAGTCTGCATGGGTTCATTCTGGGCACTCAGAAGACAGAATGATCATACAACTTCATTTGTTTTTACATTCAGCACAGACTGAAGTGCACTTTCTTTTTTGATGATGTGTTTTAGGTAAAGTTTTGCACCTCTGAATGCTGGTGGTTTTATTCTGAATAAAGTCTGATCCATTAGTGGGATTAATCAATTTTGTGCCCATATAGACAATAACTTTGGATTATTTAATCTGAATACATTTCAATGGCATCAAGGAACTTTGTGCATTTAAACATTGTGTATCTGTATGTTAGGGAGAGAATGTGGCTCCAGTGTAAAGTGCTTTGAGTAATCAGTAAGAGTCAAAAACACCATAGACCATTTGCCAGATAAGTACAGAACAATAGTTAACTTAAAGAAATCAGTTGCAAGTGATTCTTTAGACTGCCATTGAATCTTTCGACAAGATAATGGCCTAAAGTATACCTGCTAGTTGGTCATAAACCTGTGGAAGGACACAAACATATGTGTCCTGGAGTATCTCTCAAGAAGCCTAGTTTTCAATCCCATTGACAATGTGTAGTGGGTGATAAGGTCAATGTTCATACAATCTAGATGAGCGCGAACAATTTGCCATGGAAGAGGTAGCTTGTATACCTCAAGAGATTTTCCAATCTAGTAAAGAACTACAGAGGGAGGCTGTTGTCACTTGCAAGACAGAGAGGCCACTCTATTGACCATTAAATGTCATGAAGGATAATCATTTTTGGCCCTGTCAGTTTTAAAGTAACCATCAATCAAACGTTGTGGAAGTTTTGTCTTTTGTTTTTTGGAAGCACTACAAGTATGAACTGCTTTTAACATGGTCATTTCCATGGCAATATCAAGAGTTTTGCATGACTTTTGCATTGATTCTGACTTTAACTTTAGCTTGCTGCAAGTTTTCCCAAAATTCTTTTTTAAACTGCGACAATATTTTTGGGATGATGTGAGACAGTGGTTTAAGCTTTTTGGGTTAGCAGTGGTGTTTGGATGATTCTTTTCAAACTGTTGAATCATCAGCAGTGATCTTCATTGAGGCATAAAAAAAGTTACTTTTACACATAAGGCCAATTTGGCATGTATATGTTTCCGTTGTCTATAGTACATAAAATTAATAGTTAAAAATTCCATGCTCTTTTTTACACAGCTTTTTTTTGGTCATTTAAAATGATAATTTAAAAATAGCTAAGTATAGTAAAACAACACAAACAATTATCAATAGAAATCAAGCATATGCCTAAATAAATATGACAGCAATGTCCTTCACATGATGCCTTATATAAAATGTGTGTTATTAGAATTAGTTTTTAATCATAAATCTAGACTTTTATTCTACCTCAGAACTCATTTAAAGACTTAACCATGCAGCAACATACAACAACAGATTCAGCAAGTTTCTTCATGTCTTTGGTTAGTTACCTTTTTTAAAATACATCTAAAAGATCCTTCCTGTATTACTTATTTATTTGGAAAATCCAAGTAAAAAACATCCTGGTGTTGATCCTGTTTTCTTTCCTTATTTTCCAGAGATTCAATTATAATTGTATGCATGTAGATCCTTTGAAAAGCTATAGCGCTCAAAATACCAAAAGTATGATAAAATGTTTCTCCAACTTACATGGAGAAGAAATGCAATATACATTTTTTAACAGAAAAATGTCTATTATATTATGATAATCTGCATTTAGTTTTATTACTTGAACAGTGAGGCAGTGGGGTGACTAAATGCAATTGCACAGTTAATTGAATGGGTGAAAACAGTAAAAAAAACAACTTTTAGATGTTGTCATCCAGATGGTAGCAAATCACAAGTAAACAATGAAAAAAATAACATCCTTATACTACAACGTCATACAAAAAGACAAAGGGCATTTGGTGAGAGGCACAGTGCCTTTTCATATTTAGAAATCTTTATGCCTTTAAGCTACTGCACAGTAGGAATAGGAGAAGTATCTAGCGTATGAGAGACAAGAGTGCTAAAGATAATGTGCAATGCCTGTGTGAAGTATAAGAGCTGAAATTTCCTCCTACTGCTTTTATAGAGTACAAAGCAAAATATACTAGGGGCAAGGCAGTATATGTAAAGAAAGTGTAATAAACTAACCAATGTAATATGCAATGGGATAAGAGTGCACCGTGTATTAGGTTTATTAGTCTGCAGCACTTACAGTTGTCAAATGTAAGTAGGAGGGATGCTTAGGTATAGATACGGTATGTCTGCTAACTGAGATGGTCCACAAATGATTGCTACCTTTATGAAAGCAGATTCACCATGCAACATTGGTGGTCCTGGCTCTTAACCTGTGAGTTTACAGCTCTGCACGTTGTGCTTCCCTACCGACTGCTGAGTGACAGAGGACATGGTTAAAGGGATTTCATGCTTCGAATGACAGGTTCCCTTCCACTATCTGTCTCACACTGCTGTTTGTGTTGAAGCACAGCTAATTCAGGCTAGGCCATAACTGATGATGCAAACATGTACAATACCTTTGATTCTTTGTCTAGCTCATCATGCAATGCCATGTTTATTTAAATACATAAATATACATTAAAGGCATATTTAGCAATCCGTTTAAAGAAAAAAGGTGACAACATTAATTAGGTCTGCAACTTAAGATTTATAGTAATTTTGCAACGTTGACCATGGAATTTTGCTAAACTCGCATGTTTTATAGGAACTCAGAGCATTCAGCATACAGATTGGTACCAAAACAGTTATGATAACCTACAGATTTTTGGTTCTGAAAAATACCTAAATTAAAGATTCACTCCATTTTGATAGTGCTGTTTACAGTTAATTTGTTTACATCAATATATGTTTATCAGTATATATTTGTATGGAGAGAAATGAATGTTGGTGCTTACAGCAAATGCTGGCTAAAATGTTTATAAAAAATTATTCACTGCGAAATCTAGAGGTCCTCAGAGAAGAATGTTTGGGAAATGCAAGATCACAAGATAAAACCAGTGATGAAAAGGATGAAAGGTGTCATGTAAAATATTGTAGTTATCAACTTCCAAAAATATTTTTTCTTCACCTATTAGTCTACCTTACCCAACACTCCTACTATGACGTCAGCACCAAGAAATGACCTAATAGGTTTCAGTCTTTGTAGATTGGTGCGGTGTGGTAGGTGTGGTGTGATCTTTGTAGATTGACTCCACATTTGCCTTGGTGTCCGGCAAAAATAGGCTCTGCTCTAATGATGCCAGATGGCAGTGCGACAAAATGCGCCTTGGAGGCAGTGTAAATGCTCTCATTGACTATAATGGGTGTCCAATTGCTGTGGAATCCGTTCCATGGAGCGGAGACACATCAGTGTAAATTGGGGGTTGGATGCATGAGTGACAGAACCCTACGCTCTTCCATAAGAAGGACAAAAATTACCTGTATTAGAATTAAAAAGTTTTGTGCTATTTTGGTCATTTTAATTAAAGATTATTGTTTATAATACATAATACATATTCAGTAAATCGCAATATGCATTTAGAAGAGGCTCATTTCTCATGTTGAAAATCGACAACCTTTAAGAAGGTAGCAAACATACTTTTAATAAGAGTTACAATAATACTGTAATAAAAATATTTTTTTATAGGTCTGATGTAATATTATAATTGTAAATGTCATGTTTTCATTAACTCCAGTTAATACAGGCCAGGAGGGGGAAGTGTCTTGCCAAGGACACGGCAAAGACAGACGAAGCAGGGTTTAGCGCTAGCAGCCAGGGCAAACTCCTATTTGATGAGTCACCGTATCCCCTAGAAAACATTTTAACCAATTTGAATAAAGTAGTGAACTATTGATGCATTGCTGAAAACTAGGATTAATTGGAATGTATATATGATTGGATTGAAATGTCTTTTCTTTTTAAGTGCCTTGAGATGACATGTTGTGAAACTATATAAATACACCTAATTGAATTTAATAAAATTAGCTAAAGTAGTTAGCTACCTAGTGCTAATCTTTCACTAACTCTTTCACACAGTAAAAATTAGAGGTTCCACGACTTCATAGTTTTTAAAGTCAAAATCAACATGTTAAAAGTTGTGTTAACTTTGACTAGCTGCTGTGACGTCACAGGGACGCATGAGAGGTGGTTTCACAGCAACTTAACAGGCTTTATTAGCTTTGTTCACAGCAAACACTGACAAAATACAGCTTAGACAGAAGTCTATTGTGCAAAATAAAAAGAAAAGGAAACAAAACATTATCTCTGATGTCTTAAGCAAAGCGCTGATCTTCTGCCCCTGAGGTCCCAAAAGTTGCACAAAGTTTAGTCTGACATCTTTTTCCCAAACACTGATGAGCTGGTATATGCACATTGGGTGCATGCCCATCTTGGACAGCTGCACCTAATTATCATGTTGACCACATTTGTGCATATGTGAACATTACAAACTAAGCATATAAAAAAAAACTGATTTGCTTTTAATTTTGAGTACGGTTAGATACAGTGCGCCCACTTCCTACCCCAGGCAGCTCTGCCTCGATGCAAATACATCGCTTTAAGTCACAGGTGATCAGGACCAAATGAATTACTTTGAAATATATTCCAATGAAATTTCAAGGAAAAATTAGTGTGGCCCATTTTTGACCTACTTATGGGAGCAAGTGGTTCTAATGGGAAAATGTTATTGGTGTAAAATGCATTTGGGGTAAGATAACATTTTAAATGGCATAATATCAATACCAATTTAAGGAATAGCTGGACCATAAAATTATAATTATTTTTTGATAAACAGATATAGCAGAAACACAACCTCACCAGGTCATCTAAAATATTCAGTTTCTTGTTGCAGGCTGAATTAGGTAGTTACTGGGAAAAACATTTCAAAAACTAAACTGTGATGTTGAATGTCTGTTTTGCTTATTTCAGATGTAGAGCATGGCAATGACAGAACATTTTCCCCAGTATACTCAGTGCATACAGTAGTGTACACATTCTTTTTTAACCAGGAGTTTTTACAATTCTATAGGAGATGTCTTGTATGTCTGCAGTTTTCAATTTACAAGTTTTCAATTAATGCTATTGTTTGTGTGCCCACACAAGAAAAGAATGTCAGCACCATCATAACAGATATTTTCAGCAGTGTTATCAGCATTTCTCTGCTGTCAGGCATTTTGATTCCAACATTTTAGAGCACAAACAGCATGTGATTGGCTGTTGCCCGATCTGACAGATTACATACAGGGATTAAAGCCGAGCTTCATGAAAACTGTGGCACTAACAGGAATAGACCATCTGCACTCAGCTGTACCCAGAAGGTTGCAGGTTGAGGGTCATGCACTGGCAGGCTGAAATTCAGACAGTTAAGTGTCATGCAAGCATGTTATCTGAAAGCATCTAAGATGTAGTCTTACAAAGACAGTTATTATGGCTGTCATTTCTTGGGAGACAGGCTGTCTGTGGGCTGACCTACTAGGTTTTGAGATCACACCAGTTCACACTTGTAAGAGACAAGGGTTCTAAACTATACGGCTTATTCTAAAGCTAATGTATGCAAAACAAGGTATTTCAAAAAAATTTAAAGCAAACAGAAATTATAAACGTTTGTGTAAAGATTCTACATTTTAAACTCATGTATCAAACCTAAACAATTAATACAAAGGTGCCGAAAAACAATAGCAATGTAACAGCGGAGGAAATGAGCAAAGCCTTTCAGTCGGCATTGGCCAAGCTTTGAAATGTTGAGCAATAAAATGTGGAGCAAGAGGAATGTTTAAGGCATTTTATCGTTGGAAAAGATATCCAGATAACTACCCACAACTCTTCGTAGTGGTGGATGGTTGTTTAAAGTGCATGCAATATCTGGTTAACCAGTTAGTACAGCTTACTTCACGATTAGGGTGGCATATTACGTCACAGCCATATATTAGCGATGGGGTGAAATCAGAGCCAATCCACGACTTGAGCAAACATTCCTTTCTCAATAGCCGGAGGTCCAGATCTTCTGTATGAAGCAAATTAATTAGACAGTCTGTTCATAAATAAATGAGTCAAAACAAAACTGGCTCAAGAATATTTAATAGCTTTTTTTTTTTTTGTTGTTGTTGATCTGCCCAACTGGCCTGGGTTGTTACTAAGGTGAGACCTAACTATTCAACAAATAAGAAAAGTAAAACAAAAAGTCAGACTGTAAAATTTACTCAGAATCTCTATGGTACAGCTTTTGTATGTCCTCTGTATTACCACCTCCCTAAATCCCAAAAACAGATTTTCTGGTCCTGTCTACATAATTTGGTATGCTGAATGTGAAATAACATCTCGTTATCTGGTACCGACATAGGACACTTTATGAGGTCCCAATATAGAAACATATTTTGCATATTCTTTTCTGAGGATGGAAAAATAACTGCACAAAAACCACCAGCGGTTTTTGTGCTTTTGGCAGAAGTATAACAAAGTCACAAATCAAAAAACAAATTAGTCTTGGTAAAAAAAAAATATATATATATATATATATATATATATATTATTACACTGGCATTACAGAAAAAGTTGGCTAAAATGAATATATTTATATAAATACCCCAGGCTCAAATTACCCCGAGCAACTTTGTCGGTTGCTGCACTTTCTCGTTGCTCAATATGCAAATTACATAATTCCAACCAATGAGGATGACTGCTCTTAGCTCTCAGAATCTACAGCGTCAAAGTCCATCTTTTTAAGATTGAAATGTAGGCTGGATGGAAGCATGCAATTTGACTGCTGAAGATGTGAGTTGAATCTATGCTTGTGTGTTGCTGGCTACCCCGTCTAACACTGTCTTACTCACTTAGACTAACTCGCAGCTGTGTATCACATAATAATTACTGGACTTCTCGTTGCTCATGAGCAGCTCAAGTGATAGCATGCAGCTGAGGACTGTGCCAAATCTTTCTAACCAGGTTCTCCTAGGCTGTTTTATGAGGTCAGTAACTTTTATCATCCTGAGTCTTGCAGCAAGTATTGGTTGAGTTTTATTAAATAGAAATGCATATATAAAAACAACATTAAAGTGTATATTTAACACATACAATATTAAGCACACACACACACACACACACACACATACAGTGCATGATAGGTGGCTCATTTTATTTCTAATAAAAAATTCAAATAGCTGATGTCACTGCATCCCTGTATGGTTCTGCACTGAGCAAATTTCATTTAGATTTTTTTTATGGATCTTGATAATAAAATGTTAGACATGTTATGGGAATGTGGTCATTTGTGTAAAACAAATGATCCTACGTTTTGTTGAAATCCATGGAGCGTGGGTCTGATGTGGGAATAAAACATTCATTTGTCTTTACAATGAACAGCATAGGGCTCATTTCATGCTCAAATAAAAAAAGCTAATCCTTAATGTGGCATGGACCCTTTTTTTTTCCATTTTTAATAAGACATGCTTGGATTTAAACAACCACAGCAGACACTCTTTCAAATTATTTACTCCTAATGCTTGTTTCCAGGGTGACTTTTTCTTTTCTTTCAAGTTAAGAACTAAAGAACAAAAAAATACTAAAAGCCTCCCTTTTAAAGAAATTTTCATATTCTCTTTAGTGCTAACCTTCTGTTCCACTCACCTATCTTTTTGCCTTTACATGACTGCGGCACAGAAAAAGACTTGGGAGAGGTAAGAGTGCAATGTATTTAATTAATCTCTCATTTAACACAAAATTATGAGCGATTGCACAGAAATAAAGGTATCTTTAGTTTTAATGTTACAATATTAGTGTTTGTGAAACTGATGTAAATGCTGTGAAACCCTTAAAATTGTCAAACATCTTGGCTGATGTGCTTCTTCTCTAATAATACAAATACATAAGACCAAAGTCCGCAGAAGTTCTGGCGGACTTGCAGCAGTGACTTTAGGTGACAGATGAGATATTAATCATTTAGGATTTAAATCTGTTTGCATGGTTCAGCTTTCCTCAACAGATTTCTTCGGCTTCTTTCGGCTGCATAATTTTGCATCATTGTGCATTTTGCGCCATATTGAACTTGAGAGGATTTTGGTGCAGAGATTGAAGTAAAGTAGAACAAAAGAAAGAGTTTGAATGAATAAGGATATTTAGTAATATGGATCAGACCTGCTGTGTTTAACTCCTAAGTTTTAATTTGATGCATCAAACTAAAAATATGTCATATATGTTAATCTTAATGTTTATATTAAATTCCACCTTAAGACTGCTGAACAGTGGTGTATCCAGGAAGTTTTATAGAGGGCTAATTGGGGGCCAGTGATTCTCTTGGGGTTTCATCAAAAAAAAAAAAAAAAAAACTCAGGAAGGAAGAATAAGGGGGGAGTGGGGTGACATAATCTGAGTTGGTTTTGTTCAGTTTTCTGAGCAGAGTGACTGTCTAATTCTCATGGTAAAGAATGTTTTTCAATTTGCAAAAAAAAAAAAAATCACACATTTTTAAACTATTAGACAGATCATTGTCTCGATGCTTACAATAAAGATGTGAAAATCACTGTAAAGATTTGTGATCTCACTGTAAGTTTTGCCTCAACAGATTCAAACCAGGTTCTAATCAGATACTGCAGCAATAAGCAGTAGGTAATCATCTAATT
Source organism: Poecilia reticulata (assembly GCF_904066995.2). Taxonomy (NCBI): domain Eukaryota; kingdom Metazoa; phylum Chordata; class Actinopteri; order Cyprinodontiformes; family Poeciliidae; genus Poecilia; species Poecilia reticulata. The sequence goes on from NC_088834.1 coordinate 7,408,939, forward strand.
AACAGAGTACTATGAACCCTTTACCAATGCCAAAATTTGCCTATTACATCATACCACTCCTAGAAGTTTTTTTTTTTTTAGCTTGTTTATATATTATGCAGCTGTGATGTGGATGTCTGATGGAGAAGTATATTTTCTAAGGGTGCACCGATTTCTCAGCCAGCTGATTTATCGATGCCGATTTCCTTAATTATGGGAGATCGGTGATCAGACGATTTTTACATATGAAGCCGATCTTATCCACCGATCTTATCCAGCTTGGCAAATGTGTAAAAATCAAACACTGTCCTCTTTTACTCTCCGGTGAGAACGGTTTGACTGACAGATCAGCCCTCCAGGTTATGTCTGCATGTTTACAATTAACAATAGTGACCTCACTGTTGCAACTTTCTTGCTATATTGAGCAACATTTCAGACAAAAAAATTGGTATCAGTAAAAATCGGAATAGGCAGATTAAGCTGTTTAAAAGATCAGTAATCGGCCAGAAAACTGCAATCGGTGCACCCCTAATATATTTTCTACAATGCAAGACAAGAGTAGAAGAAATCTGAACAAATGGGAGAGAAATATGGGAAATAAAACATAATGTGTCCATCAACAGGATATTGTGTGTACACAGCAATCAAATTATTTGCTTAAGTTGTTTGTGTTAATGAATCTGTGTTACATCAATATATAACCCAACACAAAGTCTAGTATTTATACCAGCATACACAGACTCTTGCAAGCCTGAGATAAATTTGCCTCAAGGCATTTGAATAAAATATTATCGCTCATAAAAAGTAATATTAGCAGTAATAATTATAATATAAAATGACTGTCCTGTGGGAATGTTGACACCAGCACTGTTGTCATGAAACGGTCTCAGTTAATTTTCCGGTGCAGCACATTGGTTCCGCATTTCCCTGGTGTGGTGTCAAACAGCAGAAATACTTCTGGGGTGAGATAACTGACCCTCAAAAAATGAGGCAGAAAAAAAAAAACGTCTCTCACCTGGTTTACTGGCTGCTTGCACGATTCAGCTTGATAGTCAAGGTTTCACTCCTGCGCAACATTAAACCAGACAAATGTCTTGCCGCAAAGTTAAGTAGTCAAACAACTAAGCAATTCCTTTTGACTCAATACCATTTGTATTATATCCCTATGTTTACACAGTTTAAAAATGGTTTTCTCTTGTATCAACAAGAAAATGGTTTAAGGCCAGAGAGTGATATACATATCACAATAATTTTTTTCATCGTGGAAAGATTATTTGATTCAGCATTTCAGTTGAAAGACTAAAACTTATGAATAAGGCTTATAATGCAGAGTGACAAATAAATTTTTTTTTGTTGTTTCAAATTAACTTTTACTAACATGACCTAGTAAGCAAAGAACTCCCCAAAATGTCTTAGAAAATTAGAGAAATACATAGTAACAAGGACAAATCGTTTATATATGTTGCTTTATGCCCGTGTTATGTGACACCATTGTGACACCCTCCACAAGAAAGGAGAGCTGTAAAATGTCACCGTTAAAGAAGCTGGCTGTTGACAGAGTGCTGCCTATAAGCAGATATACAGAAACATTGATTTAAAGGAAAAACTGTGTTCTTTTTTTCCCACAACTCTTTTATAATCTAACCATGCTGTTCACAACCAAGGCCTTTACTTTGAAATTACAGAGCTGATGTCTCACTTCTACTTTTCAACATTTAGCAGAATCTGTTCTGTTTGTGATTTTTTAGAGTTAAAAGCACATCTGTTTTGTCTGTTTTGACTTTATCTCAGTGAATTTGCATTTTTCTTTTTCTTTTTTTTAAATCTGTATATTCATAAAATTTGTGTTGGGTTCTTGAACATATTCAAGACACAAATTACAGAAGTGACCTAGGTCACAAATTATTTTAAAATTGCAACGATAATTAAAGGCAAACAAGAGAATTTATTTTCAAATCTGCTGAACAGAGTGAGTACATTCATGTCTCTGTGCACACACCGAATCGGTCAGGAAATTACCCGCATCAATCCTTTGTTTTTCAAATACATCTTTTTCTCATTAACAACAAAAAGGTCCTCCAGCAAGAATGCTTTGCTTTACTTCGCTATGGATGCTCAAATGGACAAGAAAGTGAGAACCAGAGCACCCCACAGCGTGAGGTGTCTGGACACAGCAACTAATCAGATATGACTTGAGAGACTAGCCACTCATTTGATCTCTGTCCTTTTCCTCCTGGGCACATTCTTCCTGAGAAGAGCCATCAGCTGCTCTAATGACGAGCTCAAGACACAACTCTGCCAAGTAGTGCTGCACAAAGCATTTTGTAAGATAGTGAGTACTTCTCAATGTAATTCCCAGCAAGTGTTTATACTTGCTGCGTACAGAGGTGCAGCGTAGGGAAAAGCATTTGTAAGCACAGTTCATCAGTAAGGACGTTGGTATTTAGATACACCAAGCACAATGGTTCCCAATTAGAGTACAGAAACTGAGCAACAAAACAACAATGCGAGCATGTGAAGGCATGCGTGTTTACTTGCTTGTGACAATAAAAAGAGAAACAACAGGAAAACTGGACAAAAGGGAATGGTATCAGTGCAAGTGAGACCTTGTTCCTATCTGGGAAACAACATAATGTAACACATGTCTCAAGAAGGTTTTAGTCATCCAGTGAGGACTTTGAGATTTTACAGCAGTGTGAAGAAGCAACACTGGCTAATGAAGCAAAGCACAAAAAGAAGACAAAACGAGAGCTTAGTTCAGGAGAGTAGAATGTGTCCTGTTTATACAAATCTCCTCTCATTAGCTCTCTTTCTTGTGTTCAATGCATTTCTTCAAGTTTGCTCCAAGCATAGGCTGTCAACATGCATGAGTAAAAAAAGCTGTTTCCACACAGACAGGCCTCAGGGATATATTTGAGTACAGTACACAATGCTTCTATAAAGCCCTAACAAACATGCTTGTAGGAAAAAATAAAGGTAAGCAGGTAATCTGTTTGTGGAGGTCAGTAAATGTGCGATTGAGAGTCTTTTGAGTAAAGTACCAAGGTTTTACATGACAATGCATTTCAAGGTTTGTCTCTGCAGTGTTCTTGTAATCAGAATTTGAAATGCATTCTGTGGTCTGAGACACAGCTAAGCAGTGTAAAAACCAAAGGGGGAAAAAAAAGCTTTTAAATGTCTCACCATTCTGGAGTAGTAATGTATGCCTGTCCACATATCTGTTAGTACAAGAATGCTTGTGAACTAAGCATAGGATTAAAAATACCTCAGGCTATTTTGTCATTTCTGAAAGATTGGAAGAAAAAAATAACTTACAATGTAGAACTCTTTAATGTCACTGTGAGGGATTTACCCCCTCCCTAACAGGTGCTGTTTTTTGTGTACTTTATATATTCTGAATGATTTGGGTAAATGTATTGTTTGGGGAAGTAACTTGATTTATTTACTTGTTTTAATCATATTCTCATCTCTTTGAGGTCACCTGGTCATGTGTTGCCATGCTGACAATGACCTGGTGTTTCCAATCAGCCTCATTGGGAAAATCCATATTCTGAGAGGGAGGAGAGATGTATTTTTATTTTGATTGGATCCAGATTGTTTTTGTTTCTAGTTTTTTTTAATTAATTGCAACTGTGTAGACATTTTTTTAGGAATATAGTTTAGTACAGATGTTTGTTCTTTCTTTCTAGAAATATGAATGTCTCCACCCCTCTAATTAGCCAATCCCTTAAAAGCCAGGTGGTTCAGATGAAATGGAGATTCTCCTTCTTCTTGTTTTGACTGACATGATATGCTGTAAACTGAAGTGTGTGAAGCTGAAGATAAAAGAAAAAAATATTGATAGCTCTAAAACTGCTGGTTCCAGTCAGGTTTCTTTTTGATCGCAAACTTAACAGTCACTTTTCAATGCGGTGACTTGAGTGGAACATTAACCTTTTGTGTTAAAAAACAGCAAAAGGTATAGGAAATTACAGTCTAATTCAGCCTTTTTCAGCTGGTACATACAGTAACTTGTTTTGAGAAATTTTGGCTTGTCACAACCACAAAATTCATGGGACTTAAACAAAATCCAGTGCATTCATTGGCCTTAAGATGCCACTTTATCTGCAAGCACACCTGTGTGTAATTTAATCACAGTATAAAAGCAGCTGTGAAGACCTCAGAGGCTTGTTTGAGAACATTAGTGAACAAACATCCAGGGATGTTCACAAGTCAATTTTTCAAGTCTAAGTTGTCTTACATTTCAGAGACTCAAATTTCTAAAATCAAAAATAATCAAATCCATCTAAAATAATCAAATCCATAACATGCATCTCTAACCTTCAACATTGTTGAAGGTTAGGATTCTGTATTATTTGTCCTTCAGCTATTTAGGTTCTAAGTAAAATGATAAAATGAGATCCAAACTTATGTTGAATTGCTAATGCTTTTTTTTTGTCTTTGTAATGATTAACTTAATACTTGTTTATCCCTATCTTTTATTGTCCATTCTTTCACTATATATTGCTGTTGAGTAGATCTGATGCAAAGGCAGAGTTATTTGATACCTGTATTTAAGACATTGGATTTAGTGGAGGTAAGTTTTGTAAGCAAAACATTCCACAGTCATTGAGTTGCACTTTGGGATATTTTCAAAAAGCATTTGTTGCAAGGAAAAGCAGAGGGGGATTGCATATGCAATTAAGTCCAACTGATGGTCCAATCAGATGCTTTTTTTATCTTTAAAAATGTCACCATAGACATGGTTGCATGAGACTGCTGTCATCAAAGCATGCTATTAGAACATCAGAACTACATTATGATTCAGTTTATCTTCCGTCACCATTCTAGACTCAATTTATCAGTAGTTTGTTTGAGTTGAATGTTTTGTGCCCGACACTTGATAGTGTGAAAAAATAACTTAAGTGATAATTTCTTCTGAGAGCCACATAAAGAAACATGGGAACAGATTTATCTAATGCAATAAATTTTTACTGGTTTTATGTACTCCTGCCTTATATGTTCTCATTTGAATGGTGTAATTGAACGAGTAAACAGAATGACGTTTTAAATATCTGATCCGCAATGTCAACTTTACTAAATACAAGGTATTCATATTTAGTCACGTTGTTACCAGGTAGAATTTTCAATTTAATTGTACTAAGTGAAGGAATAAAATATATCCTTCATAGAGTCGAACATGGCTCATGAAGGTGGAAAAAATCAACAAATTAATGAAAACTAATTTATGGCCATATGCAAATTAAGAAAACAAGTTTTGCTGCTCAGTTCTTTGTTTTCCTAAATGAATGCTAAACAACACAAAGGAGCTTCAAATGAACAATGTGAAAATATTTCAAATGTGCAACATCATTCACACGTGCAAAAGTCTAAAACACGTAACAAATGCTGATTAGACGTACACTTAAAAGCAATTTTATTAGGTTAACCTTTTCATTTTCTTGTTAACACCAATAGCAAGTCAACATATCAGACAGGAACAACACAATGCATTTAGGTATCAAAATGTAATGAGGATGACCTCTGATGTTTGGGCATCAGAAAGTGTAAAAGAAAAGATTTAAGCTCCTTTGACCAAATCATGATTTTTGGTATTACAGAAAATGCTGATCTATTGGGATTTTCATGATAATTGAAACCATTTGGCAAATCAGATAATTTGCCAAAACAGATAGTTTAAGGCATTAGAAAAGTAAAAGTAGCGCAAACAACACTTATTAGAACTAGGGCTGTGTAATTGTATCGATTATATGCCATTTATCGATTTTTTTTACGGTGAGTATCGATACATTAAATTCTACTTTGAGTTTTATGTCAAATCCACATGAATTAAATGACATTTATCACACATGGCATTTTTTAACGAAGTTGCACATGTACAATAAAAATAACATGTAATGAAACACAGTTACAATTATTTAATAAAATAGATAAATTACATTATCTAATATAAATGAATAAGACAAAAAAGTTAATTTTCTGCATAACCAAATACACAAAGCCACACAATTAACATTTAAACAAAGCAAATGTATAACAAAAACATTTATTACGCCAGTGTTATGTCACCAGTTCAATTAACTCAATCCAAGTCTATGGAATAGTCACAAAATGTCACCAAAATCACTCTGTCCCTCTAAAATATTTCAGAAAATCTTAAAAATGTAACAAATTGTATTGTTTGTGGAATATCGTGACATGCATTGTATTATGAGCAGAATATTGTGTATCGTGAGTAGGGCTGAAATGATTCCTCGAGTAATTCAAGTACCTCAATTATTAAAATTCTTCGAGGAAAGTTTACCTGCCTCGAAGCTTCGTTAATTTATGCTAGCATACCGTGTTGCAGCCGTAACATTATTTGCGGTGCGCGGAGCTCTCACTTCCGCCTCTGAGTTGTTTACCAAAGCTAAGTTTTAGCGGCATAACGTCCAATCTTCAAGTTCAGCCTGTGGGGATTTTATTGATTGATGATAATGCCCGGGTTTTCATCGTTTTTGGGGACCGAAAAGATTGGCGCTATGCCTGGAGTACGGCAGCCTTTCTCTTCCAGGACCTGCTGGTTCAGACCGAACGGCGGGAAGAGCGCTGCAGGAGTAGGTAAACGGATAGACTGAGCACGGCGGCCGGCTGAGTTGTTGATGCTTTCAGTATAAGTGTAGCTTTACGGACGAACCGCACAATAAATTTCATGTCATCCATGTCTGAATAAACAGGTGACGGAGCGCACCCGCGGTACGTGGCTTGTAGATGAGTTTCTGAGTGTGACGAACGAAGGTGCCGTAAATATTCAGTTTCTCCCCCCTGTTCTTACGTTTGTCTCCTGGTCTACCGGTCGTGTCCCCCCCACATTAGGTTTGTTCGTTCGTCTTTCCCACTTGGACTTGCCTTCATCTGTCCCTTGGTCTATTTCCTCCCCTCCACCCTCGTCTTACGTTCGTTCGCTCGCTTTCCCCCCCCACCACTCCAAGACCCCCACTCCAGGCGTCATCTCCCGTATTCTCAAACCCAAAGCTAGACAGGTATGGGGCAAGGTGAGAGTTCATCTATTAAACTCACTGAAGATGAATACATAAACTAAAAGCTGGAGTATAGATATTTTTATAAGTGTATTTGTGAGCCTACCACTTTATTATTAAATTTAATATAATTTGAGCTCTTTGTTTAACTTTCCTTCAGGTTAAAGTGAACTATTATTGTTACAAGTTAATTTTCTAAACTACAAAAACTTAATTGTTGGGGAAGCTCAAATATGAAAAATTGGACTGATATCCGATAGCAACACTAGTGTTATGCCAGATTTACCAATATTTTATTTTATAATTTTTTTTTAACCGATTACTCGATTAATCGTAAGAATAATAGATATATTACTTGACTACTAAAATATTCGTTTACAACAGCCCTAATCGTGAGGTTAGTTCTACAGCCCCAGTTAGAACAACGATATTCAGAATACTGTCCCTGATTGCCCAACTTGTTGAACATTTAACTATAATAACAGAGGAACTATAATAACAGAGGAAGTACCATTCCTGCTACCTACGAAAATGATACTGCGTCTCCAGTTTGAACAGGCTCAATAAAATTGAACAGGAGATTTAAAAAATGGATCCTGGTCCAATACTTTCGTATTTCATTTTTCGTTAAAATGTTGATGTTAAACGCACAAAATGTATGAATTCTTCTTGACCTGACCAGTTCTGGCAGAGTAATGATGTGAGAAATTATTTTTTTTCCACACTATTTAATCTTTCCATGAAGAATTAGCACAGTCATGAAGGAAATGAGGTCCCAAACACTGGAAAAAATAACTAAATAAAGTGGCTATTGTGTGTATTTTTATTCACTTTTTTTCTTTCCAGTGTATAAGACAATGAACTTGCTTGCATGAAAAGAAAACCATAAAAGAAACATTCAGAAAATTCACTATTTCACAGTAAATGATGCTGCGTAACTACAATACACAGCTGTGGTAAACTGTTTTTTGCAGCTTACTGTATATTACTCACAGTTTCTGTCTTACAGAACTGACAGCAATTAGGAGCACACCCCTTGGAGCCAGCCATCTATGAAAGTTTATATTTTAGTGATTTTCCACTTGAGTGTATGTGTCAGCATGGCAACATCATGGTTTCATCAAACAAGATTAGAACATCCAGCTCTTAATTGAGACTCCTTGAGTGGTGTTATTCTAATCCACGCCTGATCATTTTCCTTGATGAGCCTTATTTAAACTTTTCTGCTTTTTCATTGATTATTTTAGTGAGGTAAAGAAATAGTTGATAAACCCTGTACAGGACCACGGGGTGATCAGGAATGTTCATTGGCGCAACAAAAATGGCTACACGTTGGTTTCTTAAAATATATCAGATGACATTAATGAATTTTAAATAGCTGCTCTAAAGAAACTGCATGTAAATCATCTATAGACTGCTAGAGTGGAACTATAATCTACAGGCATTTCTGCACTTTTTTAACTTTGGTTTGCAAGAATAAAATTTTGCATAATTACTTTATTTAGAAGGCCACAGATATAAGCGTGGTGAAGAAAAGGGTTTACCCTGACCAAATAAATTCCCAGTTGAGATGGAGGCCTTTAAATGCAGCACTTTATCATGGCTTTCGGAATAATTATAAGGGAGCCTAAAGATGAAAGTGAGTTCTTGGACTTTTAGCATTTTCTAAGGTGATTACTTTGAAATTTAGAAGAAAATAAGATATGACGATGAAGCAGTTGGCTGGTGCTCAGGATAAACTCCTGAGTGGCATAATGCCTGAAATGGAGATAATAAAAGAGGGGAAAAAAACTAAAAACTTGGACAACTCATTTCAAATAGTAGTGAAAATAAACTAAACTGATACCAGCTGTTATTTTATATGTTTCCTTTTGAGACGATAGTTATAGGAAAATGCTAAAATCTAAGTGTTTTCAGAACATGACAGAAAAATAAATGAGAACCCTTCTTCAATGTGTGTCATCCAGACTCTGACAAGTTCATTAACATGATAAAATGCATCAGTTGGCAATGTTCTAAATATTTAAAAATGAAAGAAAGCAAAGCTCAAAGGATTTACTGGCATTTAACGTGAGTGTATTTTACAGTTGATTGCCGTGATGAATTAGTAAACTCCAAAAAAGGCAACTGTCTCAGCATTCCTGAATGCCAAGACTCAAGAGATGTGTTATGCTAAATTCGGGCTGGTGCTTGAAATGTAAACTTAACTCCATTGGTTAAATCAAGCTGGCAGACATGTTCACTCAGTGTGAGAGATGCAGTTAGTGAGAGATCACACGAGATTTAATCCAAGCTAAACTATTTCAAAGTCATTTAAAAAATATAAGAGCTTATTTAATGACACTAACAGAGACTGCAAAGATGTAAAACCATCAGAAAAAAGCAAACGATGCCATTTGTTGGCAGAGCTCCGTCTTTTACTGACTTTTTCTGTTTAGCATAGAAGTATCTGGAATACTACATAGTTCAATATTAGACAAATATACATCCAATATTAGACAAATATACATCCTTCCATCCTTCCAAATGTTATTTAGAATGTAAATAACTGCAATGGCGGAGTGAGCTCACTGTTGCACCGTTTTACCACAAGACCACACATAAATAGATCCAACATTTTAAATCAAACTAAGCCATAGCAATAACTCAACATTTTTTATTACCAATGAAGTCCCGTTTTTTTCTATCTATTTGGTTTATACCAACTAGGCTGACTGAGCAGACCGTGGATATGGGTGAATAGTCTTTTCTGCTTTGGAGCGATCCTTAACTGAGTAAAATGAACTAGAAGTATTTAAGTGGCAGCGGTGATGAGAGCTTTTCAAATTTTCTAAATGCTGAGAAAATTCTCTTTATTTTCTGTCTGGAAAACATATCTATCCTTTATAGGCAATTTTTGTCCCACAAACCCAGTGTTCTCAACTACTAATCAGGGCTATAGTTTTTGTGCAGCTATTTTAACCATAAGTAATGTCATATAATTTACTATGGGCAAAAGAATAGCTGTAAGCACCATGCAAAAGCAAAAATATATTACTGTAGTGCCTTTTCTTTTCCTTTTTGATTACCCTGTTTATGGGCTTACTTTTATGTCAGTGCCCATAAACAGGGTAATCCACTTTATTTTGAAATTAACAAAAATAAACTAAAATCATGTCCCAAAAATAAATCCAATAACTGCATTCTTTCAATTCAATAAAGCAAACACGATTATAAGAGATTACTAAAACAATTGAGAGATACAATGCATCAAGTCAGAGAGTCAAACTTAGTATGAGAAAATTAATTTCTTGTAATCTTGTAATATGATATTTGTTGCAGTTCGTAAGAGAGGTAGAACAAAAAAGGAACGCCATGCATAATTGAGTCACATTTGTAGGTTGCCTCTTTCACGCACACCTTTTCATCTATGCTCACACACTTCCTGAGATCAGTGATTTATAATGGCCATTCCCAAACCACTCAAAACCACTATATATATTATATATATATATATATATATAATTTTACATTTTCCTTGCTTAGTGTATTGAAAAATTCTGAATTTCAGAATATTCAGGCAAATGGGAATAATTTTGATAATTCTAACTGACCTAAACATGGAAGGTTTAATCTGATTAAATGTTAAACAGTACAGAAAACTAAGTTATGTGTCCTTTTATAAAGTGCTAGTAAAAATACTCTTTTCAGCTGTTCATGGGCAGAGATTCAATCCTCGTGCAAAACTAGGTATGAATGTTTAAATATTTGGCATTTAAACAGTACTGTAGACGGTGGAGGGATGGTGAGGCTGCATCTCCATGTTAGCTTTTTATAGATCACCGTTTTGATCTGTTATTTTGTTTCTTTTATTTACAATAAAATCTCTTTGACCTGCTAACAAATAGAAAAAGGGCAGGGAGATATTCAGGTCTATTTATCCGTCTTGTATGAACAAACGGCATATCTGGCATTCAAAGAGAAAATGTGTGCATGCTTCTGTCAATACTTCATTTGGAGACCTCTGGCATAACATTTGTCTGTGTGGTGATCGATCAGAATACACAGCACATGTGACTCATCATCAAGGGAGACAGAGATCATAAAAAGCTAAATTACGAATGTTTCTCTGCGGGACTTTGATTGTGAAAAGCTGCTTCGCATCAGAATATGGGGGTGGTGGGTTGCTAAACAAAGTGTGCAATTTGTAAATCAGAAGGAACTGGAGCAGAAAGTGTGTAAAAAGGGTTGGATGATCCAGCCAGGCTCAAAGTTACTTGAGTGTGCCTCAGCTGATAAAGGCCTAAAGTGCTGCTCACTATGTATTAAATAAAGACTCCACAATGCTGACCTAACACTTTTTACATTACTATCCTGGAGCAGAGGCAAAATGCATGACACAGCTAATACAAAATTTCAAAATGAAAATTGTGCTGTCATTAGACAAACGTATACTAAGTTTCTGTGAATACAAATGGTTGTGTGTCTTCCTCCAGACCATCTGAAATGAACTGGAGTTTTCCTTTTCTCTGCTCTAAAAAAGGTAATAGATCAGACAGACTTGTTTTAATGTTTACATGGAAGAATATGTGATCTAGTTACACATTAGAGATTGGGTAATTAACTGGGCCCAATATCTTAAAAAAAAGAAATATGTTTGGTTTAGTTGCATATACTGTTGTTTGATGCAATAATTAGAAATGAACTCAGATGACCAAGGACACAGATCTGTGCTCCAAATCCAACAAGAAGAATTTAAAAATGCACATCTCCTGATTTTTTGTTTTACTAAAAGTGCTTTTTATTTGTTTTTGTTTGTTTCAACCTCCACCCAACAAAATGATTTGCTTCTTATGCATTTGGAGGGAAACTGAGATGAAACCAATAAGTAAAATAAACACATACTCTTATTCAGTTTCACCAAGACTGGAACGCATTTCAGTATAAATCAGGTACATAAATTCAGAAATTGCATGCATTTACACACATTTCAATAAACACTAACTTTTTTATGTATTTATTTACCTGTGTGAACTCAAAATTACCTTGGGGATGAGTGGTCTAAGACATAAAATTCCTCTGATTTGCTCTGTCTCAAAGACTTCAACTGGATTGCAGATCTTTTTTTTTTTTGCAAAGCAAAATGTTTGACAAGAGACAGCAGACTTAGATTCTGAAATTAATTACAATGCGTTTGTGGGTGGCTGCAGAAAATGAGCTGCTCTTGATTAATGTCACAGGGGCTATGTAAACATGTAAGATGTAAATGAGAAAACTGTTTGCACTCAAAACTGTCTGTAAACATTGCTCAATATTTACAGAATGCATTACAGGAAATGACACTCATAAAACCATTGTAGACAAGCCATTAATGTTTAAAAAAGGTTGTCATAGTTTTAACAGTTTTAATTGACAGAATCTTTGTTTTAATTTAATCCAGTGTAAAATAAATAAATAAATATATAAATGCCTAGAAGTGGTTTGGAATGAAATAGAATTTGTTTAATCAATTCTAATAATTTTGTAGAACATAGCATAACAAATTTTAAGGTAACTGAAACACATAGTGTCAAAATGCTGTAATTGTTTCTTGTACTTGTTATGGTCTATAGCCGGATCCGGCCCGCCTCCACATTTGGTCCGGCCCCCTGAACAATACCAGAAAGCATTCAGATTTTTTTTTCATATATTGTATTTTCCGGTTTATATGTAGATATTTGTTCAACCACCAGGGGGCTCTTTAGCAGGAAGTGTGTCCTGTAAACTGAGGGTGTTTTGTTTTGCATGGCGCATTGCTGCCATCTGTTGGTCTTTTAGGGAACTGTTCGACTTTTATGTTATGTAATCAGTACGGTTTGCTAGCGGTAGAGCAGATGAACACACGTGTCTGTTGTGAACGCCGCATTCCGGTCGAGTTCTTCGAAGCAATGCCTGCAAGTAGCAGCTTATACTTCAAAATGAGCCTTTATGTTAACATATGATAAAATAAGTAACTTGTTTATTGAATTAGTTTTGGAAATACCTGCGGGCGATTTGATTATGTGCTACTTCATTGCTAACTAGCAGGCTGCTAAGATTTCTCAGGTCGTTACGTAGCATTGCACCTCATAGCATTCTGAGGTAGCTGTTGTATCAGTTGTACTTCTAATGTATGTAACTGAATGTAAAACACTTCTGTAAGCTGCTCTGAGCTCATCCTGAGTTGTTTGTGTTTTGACAGTTTCACTCCATTCTACATGGAAATAAAGGAAGAACTAATTAATCCTGACTCGTGTGAAAGGAGTTTGGCTGATAGTTAGTTTTGGTACAAGACACCATAGCGAGACCATGAATGACTCTTTGGGAAGTCAAAATTGGAAATAAAAGAAGGACGCGCCCATTAAAACGGAATTAGGTTTTAATAGGGAATTGAAATTTGAGAATGTTGATCAGTTAAATAGCATTGAGGGGAAATGCTATTTAACAGTTTTTTAAATAATACTGGGATCATTATGAGAATTTGAGGTATAGATATTAGGATCCAGTAGATGGCAGTAATGCAACAATAATGGATGCAAGCTGCTGTTGAAATCTGAAGAAGAAGAAGAAAAAAGCGCCCATTTTCATTTAGCACATGCTAGTAGCAACACAAAGGATCAGCACTTTTACTGTTACAGTTACCGTTCGGAAACTACCGTAATCAGTTCAGTTCAATCTAAACTTGGCAACTTTTCTTTTTCAAGATAATAAATGTGATATTCAATTGACCTGTCATGACTAAAATTTTGGGTGTCCGCCCCCCTCTGCTGCTGCTGCATCGCTGTGGAAAACCTGGAGCGGCAGAGATATCTGAGGCTTATATGTGTATGTTTACAGGTTTAAAAGGAAAAAAAAAACTTTGGGGTTGTGGTTTATAGTCTGGTGCGGCTCATAGTTAGGAAAATACGGACTATAATACTTCCTGGATTTTTTTCTGTGAAGAACCCAGAGAGGGTTATTTGGTTATTATTTCATTAATAGTGTTATTATTTATTTCCTGACTTTTGTTCTGCTAAGAACCCAGAGAGGGTTATTTGATTATGCTTTCTGGAAAACATTTTTACATTTAGGCACTCCTGCAATCGTCTCACTTTTTCTGTTACAAACTGACTCCGGCCCCCGACCAGAGAAGAGAAAAGTTACGTGGCCCTCACAGGAAAAAGTTTGGGGACCCCTGGTCTATAGGATGATCTTACCTTGCAAATTCAGTCTTTTCTAGCTTATCGTGTCACTGCTGGTCCTGTTTGCAAGGCATTAGATCAGCATAAAATTACAATCTGCATGAATTACATGAAATAGTTTTAAGTCAGTATATATAAAAGTATATCCAAAAATGCCGGATAGGTAATGAGTGAAAAAAATCCGTCTATGGTTGATTTAAATACATGTTGGAGTGTTGGATTAAAAACAATGCCGCAAAAGACAAGGACAAGTTCTCGGGCATATTAGGGAATACAAAGATAAAAAAAAAGTTTGCTTTAAAAACAAGGTATACAATTTTAAAGTGCTGCCCTTTCATTCATGCATGAAGATGACATGATAACCAGACCAACTCGACAGCTACGAGATGGCATTTAAAAAAAGAACTTGATTGCTCGGATGCAATCTCGTCTTTCAAAACCCTTAGAGGCTCTCTGGCGATAAGTGCCATGATGAGCAGCTGTCACGGCTGATAGTGTGACTCAGACCCAGCACAAGAATGATGTCCTGGATGAATATCGTTTAGCCCCAGTGGGACTGTGCTGTACCACTCCTCTGTTGCCTTTGAGTGTCTTGAACCTAGAGGTCAGCATCTCATTTTACACGGATAAAAATCTATTACAAAACCTATCTCTTTCCACTTGCATTTAACCCACTGGGGAAGAGAAGCTTTACTCTAATTGTTTCTCCTTGGCTGCAGAGTTGGTCTGGTTATGACAGGGCCAAGTCTATATTATTGCTCTGATCGGTGACTGGGTCATTTAAATCCATCATTTAAAAATTCATAGTGTCCTTTTCACATTCACAGAACAGTGTGTCACTGGTTGTAATAATGAAGTGCGCATTAATGAAACCATTTTAATTTTACAAACACATTAGCGTATCCTGAACCCATAAGCCTCCTTTTTTTAACTATATATACTATGAATGCTGCAGAAGAGTAGCCCAGCACATGCACATTTCTAAGGCGGCTTTCAAAAGCAAAAGCAAAACTCCCAGAGCTGTCCGTTTTGCAGAGGATTGTTAGTTTTACTCCTTTCTCCACAGTTTGATCATTGAAACCATCAATAAATATAAATACATTTGAAAATATGTCTATATTTCCAAATGTAGACATAGATTTGAAAATATATGTCTATATAAATCACACTTCTGTATGTGACAGAAGAATATTACAAATAGGAATGTTTTTCAAGAGCAGTATTTGTGTTTGTGGGGCAATGATTGATGTGACACACAATCCTAGTCGTACATTTATCTAAAGTAATAAATAGTTCTTATCGTCACTTTTTGTTATTACAATAGTACCACGAGATATTATTTTAAAACTTTAAGTCAGTATTACCCAACCCTAATGTCAGGTGTATTGTATTCTCTAATCGTTTGTATTATGACTTCCCAAGTGAAACAGAACACCTTTTGCACAAACCTGTGCCCTGTCGTATATAAACAATCTTAGCTGCTTAACAACAGTTTTGTCAAGTATGGGTTTGCCTTTATTAAATATAAGGGTTAAAAAAAAAAAAACTACATTTGCTTGTTTTTGTTGTAGAAAATACCAACAGATAAAAATGTTAGACCTAAAAAGTTGGTTGAGGGTTACAAGTGTGGAAAAAAAACAAGTCAAACATGCTCTTCATATGATAGCTTAATATGTTGTATATTACAACATGAAAGCTCTATTTGCAATCTCTACTTCTAATTAAAACAAACATGCACACACACAGAGAGACCATGTGAAATCTCATACTAATATATCCCAAGACAACTGCTGTCTGGGGTGGCAAAACATTGAGTTATAATAAATTGTAATGGTAATTAAAACCAAACAAATCAACCAAATTACAACATAAAAATTATCTGTTGTGACGAAGTCCCTTTGGAAATTCTGTTGGGTTTGAGCATATCTCACCTTTGTATCACATGCTATAATAATTTAGAAGTGTGGAATCCTGCATTGCTTAAATGTTACCAAACAAATATCCTCTAAACGGAAGTGTTAGAGGAGTTGCTAGCTGCTAATGTGAGATATGCTCGAAAACAACTTTTTCACATAGAAATAATTACCATCTAATATCCATTGCGTTTGTGGATAAATGTACTACCCTGAAGTTTTATGCCAGCTATCAGGGCAAATTTGAGTATTGGCAAGTAATCAGAATGTGGTGAAGACACAATCATGGTGATTCTTACTAAAACCGATAATGCATTTATATTACCTTAACTAATGTTACATTAACATTACTTGAACAAAAACTAACATTTACATGTAGGCTGCTGGTGTTGGCAGGTGACCTCTTGCCTGGTTTCTTTCTCTCAGAGGGGAGATTTTCCTCTCCCCTACATGCATGCATACACAATCCAAGCACTGTCGCTTTGTGCTCGTCAGTATAAGTGAATGCTGCAAGCCAATGACTCCATGCAGTTAGCCTGGTTTCCTTAGATAGACATTTTTTTAACTAATTTTAATTATGATTTAAACTTAATACATTTTTGATAACTAGAATCAGTTGGAGTGTGTGTTGGATTAAAGAGAAATTACTTTTTTGTAAAGTGCTTCGAGTGTCACAATGAGGTGCCATATAAAAAAAAATTAATTGAATTGTAAACAGCAGATTGTTTTTAGTTTATTACAAAGCAAAATTATAATGTAATTGTTGTCATTTTGTTGCCGTGTGACTTTAGAGCAGATTAGAAGCTGCAAACATAAACAAATCATGACATATTGACATGTTTAGTAATGTCTAAATCCAAATGACAATGTCAGCATGTGAAAAAGTTTATAGGTCATTTCTGTATCCCTATACCAGTGGGATAATGTGTCACTAGAAAAGACAAATGACTTGCTGAGGAAGGCAAAGCATTGCCTGAATTCTTTAAAGTACTTTTTTCCCCATCTTTGTAAAAAGCTTTGGATGCTGTGAAAAATATGACAACTATTTATAACCCCTTTAAAATTCTAGGACAAAATGAATAAGAAACCCTGAGGCGGCACTGCATTGAAAGCAGACATGATTGTGTAGTGTAAATCTCTGCATGGGCACTTCTGAAAATGAGAGCCAGTGAAAACAGTTTGCTGCTGCATCAACAAAAGTGAGTTAAAATGCAGTGATGCAACAAACAAGATTCAGAAATGTGAGCACCTTTTCTGGGCCTGAAATTGCTTAAGATGGCAAAATGAAAAACTCACCTGTGGTCGGTCTGACAAATTGAAATTTGAAAATCTTTCAGAAAATCATGAACACGGTGTCCTGTGGGAGAAAGAGGTGAAGTGCAGTCTGCCATCTCATCAGCAGAGTGTTCAAAAGCCTCTCTTTGTGATGGTCATGTGTTAGTGTGTGAGGTTAGAGTCCCTATAAGTCACATAAATGCTGGGCAATATATAAACAAGAATCACTCCGCAATTTGTCCACATGATGAAACAGTAACACATAAACACTCTATAAAATATTAAACAGAAATAGGAAAAAAAAAGAATCAGCAAACACAAATGAATCTTATAACAAGTGGAAAACCACATCAGTTTTCTGTGTTTATTGATTTGTTAAGCATGCGAAAGTGCATCTAAACACAGTTCTTCAAAAGTATCAAAAAAAGGAGGCTAGAAAGTACATAAACTAAAAAAAGTAATTGTTTTTCTCCATTTATGCCCCTGTAGGACCCCAGAGTGTGTTGTTGAGCCAAAGAAGAGCCCACAGCTAAGACTCCTCTGGCATGAGAATGACTTCCTCCTCCAATGCAAATGTCACAAAGAGGCTCTGATCCACTCCTAATCGCTAAGTAATCACTTTCTTGTTTAATCATTCTGTGATGGTAAGAATAGATTTTTAAAAATCTGGTATTGGTGATTCTGCGTGGGGGATTATAATTTTTCAAGATTTGTTGAAAATGTATAAAAAAAACAGACAGTAAGCCTAGAAAAGACACAAGCAGAAGCAAGGGTTTTGCAATCTAAAATAAATGATTCCCTGCCTGGCATTTGTCATTATATGTCATCATTTCATCAGTTATCCTCTTCCTCCTTGGCGTGGTGAATTATAAACCGAACTTTAGCAGTCTACTATAGAGAAATTAATAAACCATGCTTCACATCCACTTATTCTCCAATGTAAATAAGTATGAAATAGCAATTGAACTATAGCATGTCTTAATTATACAGTGATGAGGTAGAATGAGTCAGTAGGGGAAGAAAAATCAAGTGACCTCATAGCGTTTTTTTTTTTTTCCCTCTCACAATCATTTGTTCATTTACCTCATTAATTAGATCCAGAGTATGCTTTTGATAGATGCCTCAGGAGCTCTGGGAGATGCTGACAATGGGGAGGTATTATACACTCTAGGCAGCATGGAGACAAAATATCCCATTGTCATCCCAGTCACTAGAAGCAAAAGCTCTCAGACAGGAATAGCAATGATCTGTCCCTTTGTTTCCATTAGCATTTGTGGATAACAAAAGGGACTCATCCTGTACTTTGGCGACATGAAGTGTGTAATTATCATTCCTTGTATAACAGGCTGCTTATTTGCCCCAGTGACATCCTTAAAAGGGGAAGGTTGCAGTGCAGTGATCCATATCACCTTATCTCCTATTCCCCTGGGGGTACCGCATTCGGCACAGAGCAGCAGGCTAATAAAGATGGCAGAGGTCTATACCTCAGTTTCAAGGGGAATTACATTACTTATTTCTCCACCAAATCAGAAGTTCAAAAAATATTACTGTAAAAGCAATATGAAGCAATACATGTTCTTTTTATGTAGGTTTGTTTGTATGGAAATAGGAATCTTAGTGTTTTTCCCATATGCAAATGTTTAGACATCATGATTATGCATGTATTTCTTGAAATTCTGCCAGAGTTGCATTCATAGAACAAGCAAAAACATCTGCACTTGAGGATTTTCAGTCAGTAAAATTAGACTGTATTGAAAGAACATCTTGTGTAAAATGCCACAAAGCTACTGCGAAAAGGCAGAACTTACCTGCCTTTTTGCAGGAAAACATTTAGGCCTTACATTAAGTTCTTTGGTTATCAGACCAGATGTTTTCCCCAACTAATGTAGATAAAATGCAACATTTGCTTGTTATGATAAAAATATATAAATATAAAGTTGACTCTTCTCATACAGAGAGGCAACATGAGGGCAGTGTGATGCTTATTTCCTCACTTTAATAATATTATATGGTCAAACAAGCAGTTTAAAGAGGAAGGCAAAACATGATACAGCAGAGTACACAAAATAAATGACTCAGTTAGCACTTTTTTACAGACAAAACTAAGCCAAACTGTCGTCTTAATTGCCTAACAGCAGCAGGAAAACTTGGATAAAAAAGGTAAGAATCAGAACCATTAATGTTGATTACATACAGCATCAAGACGAAAATATTACACTAAAAACAGAGCAAAAAATAAATCCAAGAGTGTTTTTTTCTACGGCAAGTGATGTAAGTGATGTTTCTTTTCCTGACATTCAGAGCCTGATCAGCACTTTGGACAGCGACCATTGAAGCCTTTTTGTGGCACAGACTATAAAGCAGGATCACACTGAGTCGTGCAGATACTGATCTGTGCTACTCTTTACGGCAATAAATGGCACTTTTAACCAGGCTGAAAAACATACAGGGAGGCAGATAGGTAGATGAATTGTTCGTATGTGACAATAAAACAGTAGATGACACCTAAGAGAGCAAATTTTTGAAACTAGACTTTCACACCTGGGGACTAAACAGCAGGAAGTTAGACACCCAAAACCCCCAGAGGAGTGTGTTGTGCGAACTCGCTCTGTGAGCTCTCCTGTGAAGTCGGGGATTCCAGTTGCCCAGGCAACCCTGTCTTGAAGAATTTGAACTAGGATTTAACATATGACGCCTCCTGTGTTTCTCTGCAGTCAAGCAACAGGATTACTGGCTAGAAAAACACTCCACTTTTCAGGCAAGTATCCAGCTACATATCTTTGCCATTGAATTTGGCAGCAGCACATGACAGGAAGAAGCTTAAATCTAGTGACACGTTGCCCTCAGGTAATGCATTTCTTCATTCCTTGGCTGACGACGACGTGAGATAAGTCATTTGCATAGCTGTTATATCATGCTTAGACACTGTCAGCATCTTCAATTGGATATATCAAATGTGGGCCACAAGTAAATCTGAAAAAAATTTCTTTTTGTGAAAAATAGGGGTGTAACAATTAGAGAACAGTTTACTGGAGTGTCTTGCAAAGTATCCATACCTGTTGAAATTTTGAAAATTATTTGAAATCAAAAGCACAAGTTTAAATTTATTTTATTGCAATTTTATGTGATATTTTATATGGTATATTGACACAAAGTAATGGGTTATTGCAAAGAAGGAAGATGATGAATGTTTTCATAGTATTATTAAAAATATAATGCTACATCATAATAATAATAATCTAAAACATGTGACTTGAATTTGCATTCAGCTACTCTGAGTGAACACTTTCACTCTAACTGCATTTAGAGTTAGAATGCATGTATTTTTGAGGCGTGTTTTTATCAGGTTTGAACATCTAGAGACCTACTAAAAAAGTTCAAGCTCAGTCATATTGGATAATGGTCACTGGAAAAAGTGAAGTTTACGTTTTGCCACAGATTCTGAATTGGATTTACATCTCAACTTTGACAGCGATTCTACCTCATGAATATGAAACATTCTAGTGCCATTTTTTGAGCTTTTAGATGTGCTCCATAGGAAACGATATTGGAATTGAGAGCTCACTTTTGCAGGCAGTTTGCAAATATTCTTAAGTCTATCAGACTGAATAAGGCTGAAAACAAATGTCGGCCAGAGTAAGCAATATGTCAGTGCTTAGGAAATGTGCATGCAACGGGAAAACTCACCAACTAATTAAAATAATAATAATAATAATAAAGAATAAAAAATAAAGGGTAACTGAATGTAGTTAAAAAGTTATTAGAAGGTCTAAGAAACATTGTTGAACCCATGGTGAAGACAGGAAACTAGACTCACTGATGACCTGAGTACACCTCTCTATAAAAAATGCAGCAACATATTTAATAATTCAAATAAGCTGTGAAATTCAAAGAAAACGCATATGACTTACTCAAATAATTTAGAAAAAATAATATATTTTAACAAAGATAGATTACAAATTGTTTTTTTGGGGGGGGTTTTACCAGCAAATCTATATATTCAGTTGCGATACTCCCATAATACAACTCTGGCAGAGCTGTCAAAGCTATCAATTTGTGGAGGCAGATGGCTTCATTAAACCTTGAAAAGCATCCAGAGATTACATAGGCTGACAATTACAATTTATGGCTGTCTTTTCTTATTGCCCTTTCTGGATATTATAAGCAATTGATTTTTGTAAAAGGCTGAACATAAATGTCAGCCTCGACATATGTGAAAAGATGTAAACCAACATCAAATATTCGTTCTCTATTACAAGAACTGAGAACGTAAAACATAATAGCAGCACAGAGTCTAACATGCCAACTCTCATTAGCATGAAATGGTTGGAGAGATTTTCAGCAGCAGGTAAAGAGTCACTGTTCCTTGTGTCTCACATTCAGCTTGTGCTTGAAGCCACTGTGTTTTTTCTGCTACAACTTCAAATATTTATGACCAATCAAGACATTGAAACTGACAGTAGGAAACATTCTAAACATGCTCTGATTCACGTCTCGGTGCATTGATGCCGCAAAAACAGTTATCCTTCAAAACAAAGATAAACAGTTCCTCTGCAGTTAAAAAATGAAGGACTGAAATGTAGAAGTAAACAATTTAGGTAAACAAGTGGATAAGTAGAGAATGTACACATTTATAATTCAAACAGACACTGTAAAGACTGACACAACTGGAACATTTCTATGGCATCCGCCTAGTTCCAAAACACTGATGACTCGCTGAGGGTGTGAATAGCAAGTTTCACTACTAGCATCTGATACGTGTCGACTCCATTTATTTTATATGAAAACAAAAAAATATGTATGGAACAAAAGTTAAACATTTGCAAATTCAACTCTCATATATAAACTGCTACATAATCTTTTTGCTTGAATAGAACAAAATGCTTGTAAGTGATAGTACATATTTTGGTTTTTAGTGTTGCTGATATTAAATGCCACCATGTAAAGTCAATTATTAGACCTGACCTCATGAAATAATGAGAGACGTGTCTCAAGAGAGCAGGATAAAAATACAAGCATGTCAAAATAAATTAAATAAATTGGATAAATGGACAAAGCTACCTCATGCAATTGCTTGCAGAAAATGGCTCAACTAGCAGGCAGGCATTTGTTTAATTAGAAAATGTTTTAGGGAAGATACTTATATTGGTGTGAAAAGGATCCCAGAGGGGTAAAGTCACAGATGAGAGAGATCCTATGGTGGACAGAGTTGAGGGTGGGTTGGGTGAGCAGGAGGGAAGAGCTGGGTAAGCCAGTGATTAAAATTAAACACAGCACATAGGAGCACTCAACAAGCAAGACACCACTTGCTCCTGTGCTGTCAGCTTAGCACACCTGGGTGCCCACTGGGAGAAGTTTCATATGCGCGTATTAATTAAAATGACACAAATTAAAACAAGCATGAGATGATTGTGCTTGTCTTTTAGAGGCTGCATCTAACCATGCACTGCCTTTCCAAAACTCTTGTTCCAAAGAGCCATCACATTAGTACCCCACTATCAAATATGCATCATCACTATTTGCGATGATGTTAAGCATAGAAGACAGCTTGTTGGCATTACATATCTTTGGTGCTTGATCCGCAGTCCGCCAGCTCAACACTCGCTAAAACAGTCATGTGGCCTGTAGTGCAATATCATATAGAGTTGAAAGGTTCTCATTTATTTGCTCTTGAAACATTAGCTACTGAGTTATACCACATCCATTACTGTGGGCTGCTCTCATTCTCCCTCGCTTGTACTTTTCGTCTCCATTTGTTATCTTGAGTGAAACAAAATAAGAGCATCAAAAGAGGTTCTATTCATATACGATTATGATCAGAAAAGCTTGTAGAAGGCATAAAAAGATAAGAATCTGCTTTGTTTTTTTGTGTCGGTTACAGGCTGACTCATCTTTGCAACAAAAATCAAAGTAATGATGCTTTTACACACATTATATAATCCTACCTACATTAATAAAAAGTAGATTTTTGCAAGTGATGGTATGTGTTCACACTGGCAACATGAAAAATAAAGTCATTACATGTGGTACAAAAAAACATTTCAATATATTAACTTAAATCAAAGTTGTCCTGTTTGATATTTGATGTGTCACCTAAAGTGAGCCTAATGGCAAAACAGATTTTCTTTTGTCTTCGAGGTAGGGACCACCACATTTTTGGATTTTTATAAATATATCTGTACCTTTCATCAATCAAATTCCATATGAAAGTAGATCATTGGGAAACAACTAAACAGTGATTTTAATTTGGCAGTTTTAGTACTTTTAAAATGATGCTAATTTTCAACTTATTGAAAGATGTCACAGCACAATGTCCACTAACTACTGTTCTGTTTGGACTTCAATAAAGCCAGCGAAGTGACATCAGGACTACTGTTGAAAACTCTGGCCCTCAACATACACTATTTTTCATGTTTTAGTTATGTCCGTATTCAAGGATACCCTATTTCAAATGGCCACATTTCGTCCTCAACATACAATCAAGTGACATAGAAGCTTTTTAATCTTCAGCCATTTAAACCAGATATGTGTCAGCATGGACAAACCTAAAGCAGAGTAGTGGGTGCTGACCAGCAAGGCTGGGAGCCACAGAGCAAGACTATTTACACTGCTATTCCAGCTGGTAAAAGGCTGCTGCAATGTTAGAATAACATCTATATGCAGCTAACAGATATTTTAACAAAAACTTTTAAACACAGTAAATCTCCCATCAAAGCATTTAAAATACATTAAATTGATTACTCTTGGGTCACAGAGGATGAAAATTTTATCAGACGTACCACACAAAGAACTCTGCAACTGTTTTAGTGGGGGAAAAAAATCTCCTATTAGGCCTCATCTGTCATTCTTTGTCAAACGTGCATTTCTCTGTGAGCACGTTTGACAAAGAATGACAGATGACAGATCAGTTACAAACCTGAAAAACTTGAGGAAATCACTTGCAAGATGTGTGCAAAGAGAGCTGTGAGGACGTCAGGAGAGAGTAAAAGAGGTTGTGGGAGAAGTTTTCACCTCTACATTTACAAGTGTTCGGATTCTGTGTTTTACTGAGCTTTTTCTTTTGAAATATTGCATTTTATATCCCCCTTGCATGCGGCTTTAGGGCAGCTGAATTCCTCAATGAAATTAATATTGAAATAATAATTCCATAAACATAATGTAATCCTGTCAAAACAACAAGATTTCTAAGGGATATGCTGCTTTTTATAGCCCCAGAACTATGAGTGTTCAGTTAAACACAGAAAATATTCTGGCAGAAATTCTTACCTTTAAAGAAAAAAGATCAGTTCTTTTTTCTTTTCCTTCTTGTTTTTTTTTTTTTTTTTTTTTTTACTAGAACACTTTTTCTTGCTTGAAATAAACAATAAAACCAACATACACACTCTGGTTTCACAGAACACAAGCAAATCATATAATTTTGTTTTTCTTCAACTTTTCTGTCATCAACAGTTTATTTTTTCTACTTTACTTTTGAGGAAACGGCACATAGTCAGAAATCCAGGAGTTACTCTTTGTACAAAAAAGTATTTAAAAGATTCAAACTACCTACGAAATGTTTAATCTGCAATGAGCTATAAAGCTGTGAATTTTCTAAATGTAATTGTTTCACACATCATAACAAAACAGCACGTATTCAGACCTCAATTCAAGATCATTTGGAAATCAAAGATTTGGGTTGTTGATTGTCCCAAGTTAGCATGTTGCTGGTTTAAGAGAGAATATTTTTAGAAAAAATAAAACATGAAGATGAACTAAGAACAAACGAACCTCGCCATTCAGTATGATGGGTAAAGATAACAAGATTCTCTGATGTAAAATGCACAAGGGCTATTGACCTGGGATTCACCTCAGCAGCTCAAGAGAAAAACATAAATCAATAGTCTTCAATATTTTTAGATAAGACAGAAGTGGAGTCTGAAGACATAGCAAAGTAAGTAAAACATCTGAACCTAAAACTTGAACGATGAGAAACTGTTGAGCTACTGACTAACCAAAAGTGTAATTTTTTCCTATAGACCCTCACTAGGATGGAGGGAAGTAACATTAAAATAAAAATATTCTTCATTAAAGGGATTCAAAGAAAAAAAATTTTCATGTGTGAAGTTTTAGATATACCTACAGAAATTTGAGCAGGTTTTGTTTGAAAGTTTTTCAGCAATAATTATCGTCTTAACTTTAGTACATCTTCTGACACATTAAGTCTGAAAGCTCTATCCTCAAAGAGAATATGTCACACTCTTGCACGACAAATGATCATGTTGAAATATTTAGCTTATTCAGCCTTTAATGCGATTTGGTTGAATTTTCAAAAAGCAAAGATTCCCCAGGTAAGATCACTCCACAGTCCATTTGAACAGGATATAAAATGAGGAGTCAACAGTGTTTAGTCAAATAAAAGGCAGAGATTAAAGAAACTTTGGCAGCCAAGTGTGGGTAATTGATTTATAATTCATCAGCAGTTGTGCTGAGCAGCAGACTCCAGAGACATGGGGCAAATCTCTCTTACAACCTCCTTACTTTCCTCATGAGAATACTTAATACAGGAAGCTCAATTCTCAAAGTGGTTGCTTAAAGCACAAATATTCATGGACACTGCAGCAAGCTGACACAATTTAAGCAAAACAATGCACTATGATGCAGACCCAGCTTGATTAAATGAAATTGCGCATCCCCCCTTAACATCATAGATCACTTTCGCTGCTGTGACAAACTGCCATAAATCTCTTTATGTCCTACCTTGAAAGGTCAGCATTTGGAAAGATAAGTACAGATACACTGTTTTATATCACAATCATAAAATAGAGAAAGCAGAGGCAAGTCCAAAGACAAAATTCCTGGCTAAGCAATAACGTTCTACCCATTAGTGAATAGTTTTCTGTTGAGGTTGCAGTAGTGAAACCATGGTAAATGTCACTGTAGTCTGATGCTGTACTGTTCTGGCTATCAAACCTGGTGTGAAATAATTACTGGGTAAAGTGCAGAAATGTAAGCTGTAATGATTGCATGAAAGAATGTCAATAATTATACTATGGGAAAGTTTATGTAGGCCAACTGACTGTTTGAGGGATGGAAACATGGAAGCAGTAAATGTTTCAACTGTCAAAAGTAAATTTATGTATTCAAATAGCCAGTTTATAGAAGGTAATATTCCAATGAAATGTATAATAGATTGTATCCCTGACAAGCTACACCACAAAACAAATTATATAGTATGAGTATTGATTCTAACAAAACAAATTATATATACGAGTATGGATTTCAACTGTGTAGCTTTGGCAAATTAAATTTAAAAGAAAAGAAATCTGTGTCATTACTTTATTTTAGATTTGTGTATGTCACTAACATTTGCTTGCCCTGGATATTTTAACATTTTGCAGAAGCATGGACATCTGTGCATTTGCAGTGGACAGATAATAAATTTGAAAATGCAGTAAAGTGTCTGACTTTTTGTGCAAAATCGATGTAAATAAATCAAATTTACAGCTTTTTTAAGATGCATATTTTTTTAAACTATACAATACAGTGAAACCACCAAGTGGGCCAAAGCAAACATACATGTTACAAAGGTTGCAAAAATATGTCTTATGCATCATATTTTTTTAAAGAATTGTTCATGTATTAATTAGAATTTTTAGCAAATCACTTTGAGCTAACTGAGCTTTTACATTCAGTCAGCTCTCATAAAAGCAGCATCTGGAGGAAGTCTGAACCACCCGGTGCATTTAGAGCAGCAGGGACACAATAGTTCAAGAGGGATCAGCAAAGTCACCTTAGCAATACATGTGACTGAGCACTTGCTTGTTTGGGAAACTCATTAATCATTCGTGTGTGATTCAATAGAAAGCAAGATTGCGTTTCATAAAAACAGACCGCATCAATGACATTTCAGCGTCTACAATTCATCTGCAACCTCCCACAATCACCATTCATCAGTTTCACTGACAAAGTCTGGTGCAAATCTGCATAGTTTTCAAAAATGATTTGAAAGTTTTCTTTTTGAGCCAAAACAAACGGTTGTAGAAGAATGTGGCAGCAGACGCATTCTCGACTTTCATATTCAAGTGCTTTTCACTGTCTTGAAGTTGAACAAATGTCCTTTTCCAGAAGTGTAATGTCCAGCAGATATTTAGGAAATATGTGTTTTGGCACAACTTCAAAGCATGCTTGTTTTTAATAAACTTATATGCTCATAAAGTTTGGTTTCCTCAATCAACCCAATTTTAATTATTAGTGGCACTTGCACAATTGGGATTTAAATGACGGTTGAATCACCAGCTGTGAACAATTAGGAAATGACGATGATGACCATCAGATGGTGAAATCAAATTCCCAAGGATCATTTTGCTATGCATCTCTTACAGCTGGCCCAAATAACAGCTTGTCTCCTAAAAACTGTAGCATGACAGGACATGGCTGCTCCCTTAAAACAACCATGAACACGTGATGTGGCTTGTTATTGACTGAATGATCACGCATGGCTGGTTTCCTAATGTCACAATAAGCATGTGAAATAGCTTTTGGTATTGACTGCATGGATGGAATAACAGATATGGATGTTGTAAAGACCATCTAGCGCTTAATGGCTTTGAAAGCATACTCACCCTGTACCAAACGATCTCTCGCAGCCTTCCATCGGTTTTGAAGTTACATTTGAGGGTTACAGTCTCACCGACAACAACAGGAGGCAGTGGCTCTATGGTAACTGTCAAATATCCTGAAAAATACACAAAAAGAATGAAAAAAATATATTAATAAAATAAGGCTGCTAAAAGATATCATTTTTTAAATTCAAAAGTTTATATTTGACTAAGAAAAAAGTATAATTGAAAAAATTGTCAAATTACTTTCAAAGATAAAATTTATTCTGCCTTATTTTTCTATGGAAAAATTACATCCTTCATCCTTGAGTGAATTGTACATGTAATCAACACACATGAATCTCCAATTGCTTAGTAAATAGCACCTAAGAGACATTAACGCAGAAACAAAGGTTGTTTTTATGATGACCTTGCATGATTCCATCATCATCATCATCATCATCATGCAAAGAAACACAAGTATATCTCATAAAATGTGCTCCAAAGCTTTACACATATTCACCACTCCGATGCAGTGTATTTCTGTTTTCTTACACAAATATCATGTTCATCTGAATAAAAATAGTTGTGTGAAATATTATTTGCTTTAAAGCCATATTTCTGTTTAATTTTTAGTTTTTTACCATGGAATACATTGCATTGTTGTGCAATGTAAAACATTTTCATGAAAATGTTATTGATTAGTTTAACAAATGCAAAATGTAAGGAAAAAAAATCTCCCACTCTGATCTTGTTTGCCCAAGTGCTGTTGGTACCCATTGATTGGAAAATGGGTACCAAATAAATATAATAATGTTTTCGGATCTTACTTAAATTATTTATATTTTACACTGAAAAATTTGTCTAGTTTCCATGAAAATGTTGCAGAAACGTTTAGTACATAAAGACTGGAGTTACAGAAAATCCCACATTATTTTTGCACTAAGATTTTAAATTCCTTAAACTTTCTATCCTTATGTGTTTTTCTTTGAATTGCATGTTGGAATGGTCACTAACCACTTATTTCACCCATAGCTCATCATAAATTGGCACTTAGCAACAAACCATCTGTTTACTCTTTATAGCAACACTTTTTGACCAGCAGGATACTTTCCATCGTATGATCTAAGAGCATCTGGTCAGTTTGCCAACACAATCTTTGGAAAATATATGAGCATTTTTCCACTGTGAAACACAAGATTTTAATACTGTCCCAAATGTTTTCATACCAGCTTTCCTATTACCGAAACAAAAATAAAGCTAACAGTTTCACTGACTTTGTAAAAAAGGCAGCTCTTTTTAAATGTTGCTGAGAATTACCACTAAAAAGTAACTGGCAAAAAACTGCTACGAGTTAGTTCCATGAACGCTGGAAAGCACTTCCTGGTCGTCAGTAATTCATTACTTACCAGCAATACATATTAACCAACTTGAAAATTGGAAAAGTTTAACCGCATGTTCTCATTTGGGTATATCTCATCTGTCATGCAGACAGTTGGGGGTCACCGTTGATTTTATTGTGCGAAAAGTAGGGAAAGAAAAACAAAAGGTTTTCGTCAATATCCAAATTACAACTGAAAAGTTAAGTAATGGAAATGATATAAAAAAATCTAATGTTTAACTCAAATATTGTTGAGAGAAAAATGGGCTGTTATAGTTTACTCTGGTGCTAAACTAAACTAGTGTGATTATGGTTTTATGCAGAAACTGTTTTGAAGTACACAAGAAGCAATTGCATATTAACGAACCACATGTATGATTATCTCTAAATATATTTTATTCCCCGCAGGACTGTGAGAGCTGGGTGCCTGGTAATATTCAGAGGGAAAAAGGAGGAGTTCACCCTCTACATGCAATCACAGTTTGTTTTTTTGTTAGGTGAATGTGTGTATGTGTGGTTGTACACATGCACACACATCTAACAAAAAAATCCACATAAAAACAGATCAGCTTAAATAGAAACACAACCTTTTGCTGTCAAGTTTATTTGTAAAGTACATTTTAGCAACAAAACACAATAGACACACCAAAAAGAAACATTGCTATAGCGGCAAAATAAAGAGCAGTGAAAAAAATCAATAATTATTAATCAAAGGAAACTCTAAACAGGTGGGTTTTAGCCTTGATTTAAAGAAACTCAGTGTTTCAACAGTTTTGTAGTTCTCTGGATGTTTTTAGCTTTACCAACTAAAGCTGTGCAACAAATATTGATTATTCAGTTTTAGGTTAAAAAATAGTTACTTCAGTTTTGTTTTTGTTCAGCTTAAGAAAATAGTAGCATATCCACACACTGGCTTGTTCTATGTATCTGCTTAATGTTAGAATGGGTGTGTTGGCTGAGGGGCAACAGTTCTAACCACTATGCCACTGTTCAGCTCTTTGTATAATCAATTATTTAAGAACCAAGCAGAAAAAAAACTGAAAAAAATATAATGGCCAACTCTTCATGAAGGATACTTTACTGTTTGATCATCAGCAATTTGCAAAATAGCTTACACGTTGCCTGAAACCTGCAGATACGGTGTCGTAACCCTAAATATATACAGTTACTATATCTGAAGAAAGAGAAGATTAGATCTTGCAAACTGCAGCAGGGGAGTACAAAGGCAATTAACTTGGGATAATGGATAGACCCGAGAGAAAACAAACATGTCCTAAACAGAATGCTGTCTGAGCAAAAACCTGGTTCAGAAATTTCCTAAAACATTGTTCCGTGTACCCAGTCACATCCGAGTGAGCGAGCATCTGAGCTAACATCTTTCTAAAGAAAAGCAATCCTTCACGACATGATAACAGCTTGATACAATTTCACTATTAGATAATATTTTATGTAACAAAACAATTAACAATTTCACTTTTGAGAAAACATCTTCTGACCTCTCATGCTCCATTGATAGAGGAAACATTATGTCAGAAGTGACCACTTCCATAAGCAGAGAAAAGCGATTTCCACTGAACGCTGTAATTTTCTGTGACTCAAGTGAAACCAAAAGCATGCCACAGAATCCAAGACCACTACATCCACTTCATTAGTGTTGCTATTCCCTTAATTGGCACTGTATGGAAAACACAAGACAATGCGTCATTCTCAAAATTACACACAAGTTGCACACACTGCAATTTGAACAAAACGTCTTGTGAATCTGTGTCAGTATGGCCAAAGGTGAATACATCAGAAATTTTTAAATATAAGAAAATTTATTTTTGACATTAATTGTTTAAAACAAGCAAATCTGGTCGCTCTAACCTAGCATTTAGTGTCAGTAAACTCATGAAAAGCTAGATCCACTTTGTGGTTAATAGAAACAAAAAACAAATAAAACCCTTATAGCTACGCAGTAACATTCACATTGATTTATCCATGTACATAAAAGGCAAAAACAAAAAAAAAAAACACATTTATGATGTTTGAAGAAACCACCGTTAATCTTGTGTCTTGTAAGATATCCACTGTGCTGTTTCTACACCATAAAAATGACGCTGGAGCTTAAACGCTGCACCAAATTAAACGGCTGTTCACTCCTCTGAATGCACCAGAACACAACAAACCCTCACTAGTGACTGTTTCTTTCAAACCATTTTCTCTTTTTTCTCTTGTTCTGACTTTCCCATGAAGTGACCTTTGACAAACATCCACTTTTGAAAAGTACTAGTCTCAACAACCAACCTCACTTCTGTCCACACTTCACGCCGTTTTCATTTTTCACAGTCATCGTTTTGTTGCACAGATCAATTCTTAATCATTTAAACAATAGATTTATTTACATAATTATATGAGCTTTACATTAATTAACATAATTGTAGAAATTAACTTTGTTGCAAATCCAGATTAAAATGAATAAATGCATGCTTAAACTCAATGTGCTTAAACAATGTAATGTCAGCTATCTAAACCCCGTTTGAGAAGATAATTATGTAATTTTCAGTAAGAATAACACTTTCAATTTTAGTACAATTCTAGTAAGTAATCAGGAGACTGGCTGGAAGCTGGAATTTTTTTAAAATATGAGCAGCATCTTAAACAGGTTTGGGGTATCAGCACTAATAGCCAAGCCACAAATCAGCCTGTCTCTCATGTCCACACACCTAGATATGCTTATTATAAAATCTTAATTTAATCAGTCAGCTGAAGAGTTCCTCTCTCCAGAGTCAAATTGAACGGATAAACCTTTTCAGAAAATGCATGTCATTAACACGGAGCTGATTATCTCAGTGAAATCCTCACCACTTTTATGAACCCAAAAAAGGAGCAGTCGGTTCGATGAATCTCTCTTTGGGAACTATACTGTCAGAAGATGCATTAGCAAGCCTATGACAAAAAAGAGGAAAAAAAAGGAAATGCCAACTACCCTCCTGGAACATGATTACTCATCAGTGCAAAACTCTGTTTTTGCCTCCAGAGATGGACACAAGTGTCTGGGTAAGTGGTAAAGCATTCATTGCACATTCCAGATGGTGGTTTTCTTCTGTGGTTGCAGGAATTAATTTTGGGCAATTTGTTGACGATGTAGCTCAGTGTAAAATTATGTATACACAATGACAGAAAAATGCTTCAGAGCCTGTGGTAAAAGATGAGGATTTTTTGTGAATTACATGGGTTGTACACTTGTGCCAGGGTACTTCAAACCTAAAAGAATCCCTATGATGAACTGGACAGATACAGTTTGCACATACACAGACATGAGGATATAATTCGCACACATCTAGTATCCATCGAGTGCCATCCAAACGACTACATAAATTAGACACATTTTGTTTGCCAGTTCTCTGTTGAAGGTACTCCAACGAGCAATAAGTCTTATATGCTGGATACCCCTATTAAAACATTGGTTAATATAGGCAATAATCAGGTAGTTCAAAAGTAAACATACATTTATGCCAAGCATAGGAAACAGCAGAGAGCAAATGCTTTATATAAGTAGTAAGTCACATGAGTCAGGATTGTTGAGAGCAGAGGTTCCCAAAATGTGGGGCGCGGCCCCTAGAGGGGGCACCGTGCCATTGCAGGGGGGCGAGGGATGGATGAATGAAAAAAAAAAAAAGATGAATGCTGTGTGGGAGAGGCCTTGTGGGGGTGAAGGAAGACTATAATGGGGAGTCTGTAAGAGTCTCTCTACAGCTAATTAAAAACAGCTGATGTGATTTAAAGGTCCTTAGGATATGTTGCAATTTTATAAAACACACTTCGTAAACAACCAATATAGTTGCGCCGACCAGACATGTTCGGTATGACTTGACACAGAAGAGACTGACCTTTCAAGACATCACGTGACCGTTTTTGTAAATCCACTTCTGGATCTGAATTTTAACTGCGTAATATGACCCCCTCCCATGCGCTATGCATGCGCTCTGCACGTGCTCTAGTGGCAGCAGCAGCACCTTTTTCCTTTTTGTGGATGCTAACGCTGGAGTTTCTCTTCGGAAGACCATTCCAACATCAAGCTCATAACTCTTCCCCCCCTTCCTCCTTCGTTTCTTTTGTTTTCAATGTTGTAAGTTTTATTTATTTATTTTGTACTGAAAATTTATGTTTTTACTAGTAAGGGTATTATATTTATTTTGGTTCATTACTTTGTAGTAAAACTCATATTTTTTCTAATACTTTATTTCTATTTACAGCCAAGTGGAAGCAGAACCATCCAGCTCCTACAGAACACAACCTCCCACCACCTCTGATGAGACTTCATCTTCTTTGAAGTGAGATGTCCAATCTGTAAAAAAAATTGGTTACAAAATAAGCAATGTGTTATCACAGTGCAACAATGGTGTCTCTATTTTATAAAACTGTGTGATGCAGCTTCATTTTCAGAATGTCCTTTTTATTAAGTCAGATTTAGTTTTCACTGTATTTCATTCTGTTTCTACAGTGACGATGGTGCAGCTGGAGATTATGAAGAGTATGTACCACTTGTTTGTCAGCCGTCTTCAAGGGGTGGAAGAGCCCCAATCACAAAAAGAAAGACAAGCACGCCCAAAACAGCAAGAAAACGACAGAAAGTAAGCACCTCAACCCACCAACATGAACACCAGGATATTTGGCACAATGCAGATGAACCTGATATGGAGCCAAAATGTCCAACATTTTCACCAAAGAGACCTCCAGGACCACAGATTGACACCACACAAACCTGGTCACCCCTGAGCTTGTTCAAGCTTTTCTTTAGTGCAGTCACCATTCGGCAGATCATGTACAACACAAACAAAAATGCTGAAAGTTTAGGTGCAGCTGAGAAAAAATTCAAATGGTCACCTTTGACAGTGGAAGATTCCTACCAATTTTTAGCCATCATTATTTTCACAGGATTGGTACAAGTCCCTTCAAAACCAGACTTTTGGAGAACAAAGGGGCCGTATAATTTCCCCTTTCCATGCCAATGCATGACCCGTGACAGATTCGACTCCATCTTTTGGTCCCTTCACCTGTCCAACATAAAAGACGATGCAGAAAATGAGAAAAAAAAAAAGGGAACACCTCAGTATGATTGGCTATTCAAAGTTAGACAGCTATATGATGAGATCAGACTTGCCTGCAAGTCTGTGTTTCAACCAAGCAGAGAAATATACATTGACAAACGGATGGTGGCCAGTAAAGCTCGAACTGACTTCAAACAATTTATGAAGGACAAGCCTACCAGGTTTGGATATAAACTATATGTTTTGGCCGATTCCAGGACTGGGTATACTTGGAATTTTTTCATCTACAAGGGAAAGTCCAGCATTGTTTGAGAAGAAGGCTCAGCACCACATGTGTCATGGACTTCATGGATTTTGGACTTTTAGGAAAGGCTATCATTTATATGTGGACAATTTCTATAGTAGTCCTTACTTATTTCAAAAACTGGTTTCCAACAACACTGCTGTATGTGGCACCATCTGCCAAAATTCCGTGGGATTCCCCAAAACAACTCATAACAACCTTCCAAGATCTACACAGAGGGGAGAGATGAGGTGGATACGCAAAGACGGACTACTATTTATCAAGTGGAAGGACACCAAGGAGGTGACAATCTGCAGTACCTTTCACAGAGTTTACAGTGAAGAAATTGTATGGAGGAGAGTCAAAGGGGCAGGGCGAGGGGTAGTGAAAGATGTTACCATGCCTGACTCTGTGAAATACTACAATAAATTAATGGGAGGAGTCGACTTGTCCGATGCCCTGATCCAGTACTATTTAGTCAGAAGCAAGACCATGAAGTGGTATAAGACTTTATTTTACCATTTCATTGAAATTTCTGTTGTAAATAGTTTCATCCTTTTCAAAATGCTGGCCATCAAAAGAGGGGAAATACCCATTTCCCAGGGAAAATTCCGGGAGAAACTTACGAAGGAGCTGATATAGGAGTCTAAAGCAGCTGCAGCTTTTCCTCAACCAAGCACATCAGCTTCTGCTCAACCCAGGCCATTCATAGAATGCACCATGCCCAGATACTTTGGAGGAACAGCAGGGTGTGTGCGTGGTGCAATCCTGTTTGCACCACACACAGGATTTGTGTGTGGTGCAAACAGAATGGCAGTATCAAGAAAACGCTGCTGTATTATCCCAAATGTGAAGTGGCCCTCTGTCTTCAGTCAGACAGAAATTGTTTTGAGGACTACCACAAAACTTGTAGGTTGTGCTTTTTTGTGTGTTGAACTTGTTAATTTTTTTGGTGGTGGTTTTTCAAAATTGTTTGTTCTTTGAAACTATTATTGCTATTTTTTTGTTCATAGTTTTGTTTTAAAATGTATTATTATTTGTTACCTGTACTTCAAAAAGATTTTTTTACTGGTTTACTGTGTTTCAAAAAAGAGTTGGGGTCAAACTGGGGTTAGGGTCTGTCAAACTTTTTCTATCCAAGGAAAACCAGGGACAATTGCTGCAGTAATCTCGTTCCCTAGAAAACGTATATGGGGAAAATGAATTTTTGGAAGCTTTATGCCTCAACTTTACTGGAATCCTTAATATGAAGAATGCATGTGGAAACAGTAGAAACTAAAAGTAAATTTTATGAGGAGTAAACCCTCAGTAGAACCTGTCTGGCTCACGTGGTCATTCAAGGGGAGATGTACTCAGTGTGTGGTTGAATGTGAATGTGTGAATCACTGTAGTATGAAACACTTCGGGGTCCTCCAGACTTCATAAAATAAAGTTATCCAAGTAAAGACCATTTACTCCATTTATTTTCTATCTTACTGAAACAATTAGTCTTTGGGAGTAATGGCTGTTTCAATTGATTAATCTCAAGAGGAAAAAACAATAAATATAGAAATATTAAATATATATATTTAACGGCAATCTGGGAGCCAGCAGAAAAATGAAGAGCATATATTTGCAATGATTGCTCCTTCAACTGCTTTTTTAAAAAGAAAAATACAGGGATAAACAAAGAAAGACATGGCCTGAGTGTCATCTGTAGAGAGAGAATGTGAAATTATTGGAAGCAGTAGCAGAGCCAATGGCTCCTTCAGGAAGATATCACAGGTTAACAGAAATACTGGGCCAGGCTTCACGTCTACAAAGAATGGAAAATAAAGTAAGGACTTAAAGTTAATGACAGTCATAACTGCAGATGATGCACAGGAGAAAAGTAGTAGGAGAAAATAGAATGAATTTGCTTTCACAAACCATTTTTTATCAAATTACAATCTGTATTAAAACCTATCAAGGCGATACCATCATGAAGTGGTGAGATTGTAGTGGTGAGAATGAACACAGAGACCCAGATTTAAGATGAAGATGAAGTACGATTTAATGAGAAGCTCAGACTGTCCAGTACAGGCGGCACGGCATAGAACTTAAGCATAAGCTTAAACCGGTAGCGACTGAAACTAAAAGACTGACAAAGAGAGCCAAGCCGACCAGGACTTAACAGTTCTACTGGAAAGACTGAGACGCAGACTGACGCACAGCATGCAACAACGACTAGGATCCGACAAGAGACAAAGACAACAGATGGACTTAAATACATAGGGAGGGTAATCAGGGAATGAGACACACCTGGGAAGCAATCAACAGGGAAGACAGGACAGGGACAGGACAGGACTAAACACAGAACACAACAGATACGGAAAAATAATACTATCTAAATTAGTACACCGAAATATATTTTTTAAATTACGGTCCAGTTTATCTACATTTTTCAACAACTTAACATTTAAACGTTAAAAATTTAAGATGTGATTCTAGATCAGGGGTGGCAACTCCAGGCCTTGAGGGCCGGTCTCCTCCAACTTTTAGATGTGCCTCTACTTCAACACACCTGAGTCAAATAATGAGGTCGTTAGCAGGACTCTGAAGAGCCTGACTGCACTGAGGAGGTGAGTCAGCTGTTGTGTGTTGGACCAGGGAGAAATCTAAGAGTTGCAGGACACCGGCCCTCGAGGACCAGGATTGCCCACCCTTGTTCTAGATATTTTCATTAACTGTCAAAAATAAAAGCGGTAAAGAGAGGAAATAGTTGTGGTTCAGCTTGTTAACAAAACAGAAAGTTTTATTTGTTTTTTTGTTGTTGATTTTTTTTTTTAAGAAATGTGCCATAATACTTACATTATACTTACATGCATTATTTAGCCAGGAATGGAAATACTCAAACATAAACCCTGTAAGTAAGCGCCTGGGCATAAGCCTTCCCTGTGTGAATCAAACAATCTGCTCAACAAGTATATTAGCTTGCCGTCTACATCTCACAAAGCACAGCATGACTCTTGCAGAGCAAGTTGAACCAACCATTTTGTGTAACAGTTTCTAAGGCAAGGCGGATGAGTTGAGGAAAATGTTTAAGAAGGTGTTGCATCCTTGATCTGTGTTAGCTTCCTCAGAAACTATTTTAAGAGAATATGTCTTTTGTTCTATCAAGGCATATGAAATTCACATTCTGACAAATGTTTCACATTTATATTGTTAATAAGTACTTTTCTTCATGATGCTGAATTCTTGAACATCACTAAGTACTCATGCTAGTTTGAAATGACCTGAGATTGTAGGGCATTTAATTGGCTCATATTAGCTAGTTGTGGAAGCAAACAAAGCCTCCAGCTTGTCTTAATCCATCAGAGGCTCTGCTGGAACAACATCTAATGAGGGCTGCAAACTACACTTTCTGCCATTAATAACAGCAATTTGCCAAAATGCAATGAGAAAAACAAAACATACTCAATGATGGACTGGCTCAAAATTGCACATGTTATTGTGCTTTGTGATTTATGTTAAAGGTCTACCTTGGCTAAGGTGTTGGTGCGACTTGGGGTATGAGAAAACTGTGCTCTGTGTTTCTCAGCTCTCCTTCTCAACAATGCCTCTAAGCAATGTAAACAAACAAAGCCAATTTTAGCAGTCTAACACAAATCTGAACACTATCAGATTCAAAAACATAAAAGATTGGAGGGATTTTTTTTCATTTAAAGAATTGAAAGAAAACAAAGATGGAATTGTTATTTTTAAATGAAATTTCAAGTCCATTAGGTGAATGTGTTTCACTACATGAAGCTACTGAATTAAAAAACAATTATTATTCAGTATTCAATGTGAGACAAAGGCTTAACATGTAAAATCATGCTTTGATCCTAGTAGCGTCAGACATCCTGAAACTTAAAATGCTTTGATATTGGAAAATTCTCTATTCATAGCATGAAAATTGAGTCAATGCTGTTGATCCCTCCTGAAAAAAGAGTAAGGCCAAAGTCAAAGGCAAGTGGTAGAATAGGTTATTGAGGTAGGACATGATAGAATATTTTTTGCAGATTTCATAATAAATATCTTTTCACCTCTTTTTTGTTTGCCCAACACTCAGGTGATAAAGGTCTTCAGTCTTGTCCAACATAAAGTTGCAGCACTTTTGCAAGTTTATTGTGGAGCCTGACCATTTTCATCAGTCAAGAGGTTTTTTTATGGTGTGTTTCATTGTTTATTGTGCTAAAGAGCTTTTTGATCAGGAAAACACAAAAGAGCTCAGACAGGTGCAGAATAAACTGAGAATTATGATCAGTGGAAATAAATCAACAGAAAAAAGATGATGGAATCAGCTGCACACAAAAGAATTCATCTCTGGGATTTGGAAAAGTCTAAAAACGATTTTCTGCCACCAACCAACCAAACTCCCATGTTTGAGGCGACATAGGGTGGGTAAATGAGTTAAACCAGTTCTTCACCATTGGACCCCTTCCGTGCCCTCCCCCTAACCCAACCCAGTTATCACTGCTTCAACCCATCTTATCTTCAACCCCCGCCTGCTTTTCATTCAACAGCTTCACACCTCTCAGCTCTCTGTCACCCCCACTTTCTCTGCATCAGAAGACTCCTTCCCATCATTTACACCTCCAAACACACAGCCTCTCTCTAATTCCACAACCATGTCACTCTCAATACTCCAGGTGAGAAACAAGCTGCGTAAGATCACTGTGCGAAACGCTGCAGGTCGGGATGGCATCAGACCCCGGCTCCTGAGGTGCCGCACAGATCAACCCTGTGGCATTTTGTTGGATTCATGTCCAGCATGAGCCTGAAGCTGGGGAAGGTACCACAGCTGTAGAAGACCTCCTTTGTGATACCAAAGAGTGCACACCCAAAGGACCTCAGCAACCACCAACTGGTGGCAGTGAACTCACAGCTGATGTATTCCCGCTCCATGAAACCCATGTGATGGGGAGGCTGGTCTTTAACTATTTTCACCTCCTTTTGAGCTCTTTATTAGATCTGCTGCAGTTCTCCTACCAGCATGGCGTCAGAATAGATGATGGCATCTTTGACCACCTCCTTCACAGGGCTGTGATTTAGATGGAGCCTGGAAGCCTCTCTGTTCTGAGATCTGTTCTCTTTGATTTCTCCAGTGCTTTTAACACCATCCAATCGGGACTTCTAAGGGGACAGGGTGGAGCTGTCAGGGGTGGACCACCATCTACCACAGTGGATTCTGGAGTACATCACTGGTCTCCCATAATATGCTAGAACAAGAGGCAGTGTTAGCAATTCAGGGGATCGAAACTGTTCTTCTTCACGCACAGTGGACTTCTCCATCATTCCCCCACTATGACTAAACATCCCAGGAACTGACTCTGACACACTTGGACTCATGTAAATAAATGGGAGTTCACCTAAAAGAAAAACTAAAACACTGGTGCTCTTTACAGAAAAGGCCAAAATAGGCTGAAATTTTTGTTGTTTTTTTTTAACTCTGTGGCGGCATCAGCCATCTTGTTGTCTGCTGGAGCAGCAGCTTATCTACAGCTGGGAAGAAGCGACTCGATAAGCTCATCAGGAAGACCAGCTCTGTCCTAGGATGTCCCCTCAGACCAGCGCAGGTGCAGGGAGACAGAAAAACACCAGTGAAACTTTCCGGCAGTGCCCCCCCTCCTGCCATGCATGTTGCATAACTGGAGAGCTCATTGAGTGACAGACTGCTGCATCGTAGATGCACAAAACAGTTATAGATCCTTCCTCCCAGCCTATATAACCAGTAATGCCCCTCACAAATTCAAAATGTCATTTACATTGCTGCTATTGTTTGGCCCCTTTGCATATTTTTGTAATTTCTTTTTATATTTTTTACTATTTTAGCACAAATATAGAGAGCACAGTTTAAGAAAAATAATTATCTCATGTTTTAGGATCTGCGTATGCTTTTTTTAATACTTTTTACATTTGACCTTATTATACAGTCTTATTTTTTTTTTCCTTTTTGTTGATAATTATGTATTTGTGTGTTTTCATTTGCCTATCACTTTGGGGGTTTTAGGATGAGGGACAAGAAAGCGTGTTTCTGTTTTATTGTTTTGTTATTACCAGGAATTCAATACTCCATTGCCATTTGCTACTTTTCTACTTGTCACAAAGCAGATTGCATTAAATACCTGCAGACACAAAGGCTCATGTCAAATCCAGCATAATACCTTCTACATGCCAGGGGACTTTTATTTCCATCTGACCATCTCCAGGACCCAAAACCAGCAGACGACCTCCTCCATGACCACAAAGCCCCCCCATCCCTCACTCCCCATTGTGGTCTATCAATTCACCCTCTGCACCACAGCATAAAGGGGCAGCGATAGCTAAAAGGGCCAAACCAAACTTTAACAATAAGGATTGATTTTTGCAATGT
This sequence comes from Poecilia reticulata, assembly GCF_904066995.2. Taxonomy (NCBI): domain Eukaryota; kingdom Metazoa; phylum Chordata; class Actinopteri; order Cyprinodontiformes; family Poeciliidae; genus Poecilia; species Poecilia reticulata. Next base: position 7,449,953 of record NC_088834.1, read on the forward strand.
TATGGAATGCTCTATAATCATGACGTATCAATACATTGAAATTAATTTATTTGATAGAAGAATAAATATATGTGAAAGATATCAGGCATACATGAATAGAGAGTAATATTAGTTCACTGACCAGGATTTTGTTGTGCATAAATTGATACATTTATTAAGCACCTATTTTCTTGTTTCAATCTGCATAGTAGCCAACATTTTCTGAGCATGTCTTCTCTAGCCATTTTTAAATGTGGACATACTCTGTTGGCAAAATGTGTTGCTATTTTCTGTGTGTCCCATTTTAAAATTGGAATCATTCACTAATAACATTTAGTGCCAGCATTGAGCCTTTGCCCCTGGATCCCAAAACAATAACATCAGAAAGCACATACCACACACCAAACGTGTAAAGAAACATTTTTGTCAATACATGTAATTAAAAAAAGCAAATCCATATAAGCTAACTTAACTGAAAGCTTTTAGTCGGAAGATATAACTACTCGATTAGTAGTTAACATGCTCTCTGAGGAAGACATAATCAGTATTTCTCTGTGTATTAGTCTGATCTTGCATAAAATAAAAATAAAAAGAATACTGATTACACCAAGCCATGGGTTAATGCACCCTCAGACAAACTTAAAATGAGAATACCCTCATCTACAGTATGTGGTGTCACAAAATGCTTAAAATAATATGAAAATGGATGAAAATGAATCTTTTGATATGAGCTTCACATTTACAAGATTTCAACAGACTTGAACACCTGTGGGAGATTTTGTGGTTGGTTTGTTAGACAGTGCTCTCTACCAACAAATCCAAAACTCCAAATGTGGGAATTGCTTTGGAAGAATGGCTTCATGTTTTCTTAGCAGAGTTTGGAAGACTTGAGCAAACACCGACTAGGCATGTTCAAGCTGTTCTGGAGCACATGGCAGCATAATACCCAGCATAGACACACTGACTGCTGTACACTGTTGTTTTTAGGTTTGTCATCTGTCTATGTCTAAAGCGCTTTTATGTCAAACTACATTAAACGTGATAAACACAAAGTATCTCTACTCCATATGCAGTTCAAACCAGATATTTGCATACCTTATAGAAAAATGCATAGCCATTATTATCAAAGTCTTACATTAAATCAAACTGAACTTTTGCTTCAGTTGTTAAATCAATACTATAATATATACTATATATTATATATATATGTGTATGTGTGTTTACTTAAAGTCTTTTAAACTTGGGTTGACTGTTTTGAATATTGTTCTCCAAGTCAGGGGGAGTAGACCCAATTGTGGTCTACTGATATACAGTAATGTAATGTTGCTCACCTTTCTTTTCACCTCTGCCCACAAATTTTATACAGAACTGACTTTGGGGCTTTGTGACACTCTCCTGAAGGACAAGGGTTTGTGTGTTTTACTGCAGCTGTATTTCATGAGATAAAACCATGAAGAATGAATGTTATGTGGAGATTCCAAAACCCTGACTTTCTTATCCTTAGCCACTTTGATAATAGTTTGGCAGTGTGCCTTAGATCACGGTCTAATCGAAAGACTAATTTGTGTCCAAGCTTCAACTTCCTGGTTGATATCTTGAGATGTTGCTTCATCTCAGTTGATTCCTCTTCTTCATAGTCTTATCTTAGAAGTACAGCAGTCCCCTGCAGTGATACCCATCCTGTTCTTTTCATTCGATGTTTTCAGGTTAAGATCCGTCCTTCGTTTCATTCATCTTGTCTTATGATCTACCTTTATTCGTTTTATCAAGGCACAGGAAATCTCTTCAAAGATGAAATCTTATCTGGCATTTTATGTTCCTTTTGAAGTAATGGCTTCTTCTTTACAGAGTAGCCTTTCAGTCCATACTGGCAGGACTCATTTCACTGTGTATAATGACACTCTCTGTCTAGCTTCAGCATGCATCTTCAGAAGATGTTTTTGGTTTTGTTTGAAACCACACATCAAAACACATTTATCCCTGGGACACAAAACTCCACTTCCTTCTAAACGAGATGGGGGCTGGATGTTTCAGTGCTGATTATATTGATGTGCAATTGTTTGAACAGATTAACCTCACACCTTCAGGCTCCTGGAAATTGAACCGAGGGATTAAGCAGACTTGTGGAGGACCAATCTTTGTTCCCTGATTTCTTTTGATTTTTTTTCCTGATGTCATACAAGGAAGCAGTGTGTTTGAGGCACGTGTTGAAATACATCCACAGGTATGTATGCATCCATTTGACTCAGATGTTGTGAATCACAAGCTTGAACTCCCTTGAGATCATCCTCTGGAACATTTAGTCAGACATTGAGGAAAACAAAGGTTTATTTTAAAAGTACTTATGCAGTGTAAAGTCATATTGGGTTTCAAATGTAACCTGTGTCAGGCTAGCAGCTTTGACGGTAATTGCAGACAAGGAAAAACTCTTCAACACAGTCAAACACATCTTGGGTGGTAATTTGTAAATATAAGCAGGGCTCAGGAAGAGTAACATGGCAGGAGCATCTAGATGACCTGCTGATAATTTATTCTGGCCAAGAACACAATCTGTGCCTGTAGAGAATGTCCTTCTTTGTAAACAGAAAGATGGAAGCTGGTGTGTTTTTCAATCAGAGTGATTTACTGTTTAATGACATGCTTCAGCTTCAAGAGTGTCAGCAGCCGTCCTTTGTAATCCACCGCCCTCCCACATTCCAGTGCTGCTGTGGTGGATAGCAATCACAAGGAACCTTATCAGTGGGTCCTCATTTTAGAGGGCCTTAGGCATCTGGAATTATAATGTCAATGGTGAAGAGAGTTGGACCCAGAAAGGAAATGCAGCCAATCCTCCTACACAGCTTAGTCAGACAGTGTTATATCTTGGATTTCTAGCTGGCCAACTATGACGGATATTCAGTTCTTTAAAATCTCCTTTTCTTTTTTGCCTTTATATGGCCTAAATTAGCACAGGAATGTACAAATGCAACATAAAACTCGCAGCTTTTTCTTTTTCATATATATTGTTGCACAGGTTTAGTGATTCTCAGGACCATTTTGGTATTTTAGGAAATAAACAGCAACAAGAAAGCAGTTTCTTTTCACAGGAAAAAAAACAAAACAAAAACAACATAAAAGCGATCTCTTGGGATTCAGTTGTTATTAGCTGAGGCACATAAGGCTTGCATGATAAAGAAAGAAGACGACCATTGCTGAAGCCTGCAAGTGGTCCCTGGATAGTAGTTTGAGCACCAAGTTTTATATGGCGATGACATCTGGAAAAATGATACATACAAGAAGGTCTGGTGCATATTATCCAGCTGGGAACTTGTATGTGCAGGGACAAATGTGTCATTAGCTTGTGTGCTTGAGGTGGACATTCTAAATCAATGTGCAAACAAAGTCAAGTAATTTGCTGTGAAGCAAAGAAAATTCAACTCTAACATTCATTGGCTTTAAAGCTGGTTTTTATAATGAAATGTATGATACACAATATTTTCTATTCATTACAATTCCTGTTTTGGCATTTCACTTGAAAAGAATAAGGATAATATTTTAAAGAGGACATAACAAATCTGCCTTTTTCCAGAATGCTAAAAATACATGTATCTGCCTTAAAGTATATCGATAATATTGCAGCTGTGAAGATTATTCATCATTCTATGACTGCCAGTCTCAGTAATACGTGGACAAAATAACCAGCCTTTGCCAACAGACTGCTGCATCTATCTTTTGCTTCTTTTTATTTTTCATGACTGCAGTCACATGGCCATGCATCTTAAAAGCATGTGAACGATACTCAATGAGGTGGTGAAAATGTGTGAAGACATGATAAGAAGATTTTAGAACAAGTTCATCCAGTCAATTTCTAAGCCATTACTGGCCTTAGGCAAATTATTTGCCTTGGTTACAGAAAATAATAACACTCATCGAGCAAAATTGCATCATCAGCCATGGTCTGTATTACCCAAAGTGCTACACCAGAATGTAGTAAATTATATTTTGAGGAACAGAAGTGTGACTTGGGCCTTTAAATCTGGAGTATCTTGATGGTAGACACAACAGTGAAATCAAAAGAAGCATTCTAGGTCAGGTTGTTACATAAGGTGTGGATTGACCCATTTTTTTTCATGAATGGTTAAAATCCAGTGTGACATATTGGTTCTCATGGCGACAGTGTTTGTATGACTTCTGATAAAGTAAAACAAAAGTAATTAAATAGTGAAGAGAACCTTATTGTGTGAAAGAGTGACACTCACTACATAGTTTTTCTGTCTTTTCCAGTTATATATTTTTACACTGGAAACAATTACATGGACACAATAACAAAATGAGAAGGTCTCAACTGCTACTCCAGCGGTTTAAGATGTTCTGATTTCAGGGCCGTGGGCTTTTTTTATGACGGCAGCAAACAACCGAGCGATTAATCAGACTTGTGGAGGTCCAATCTTTGTTTCCTGATATCTAGCCTGATTTCTTTTTATTTTTCCCTGATGTCATACAAGTAACCAGTTTTTACAGTCGCTGCCTGTAAACAGGCAAATTTCTGAATTTGCCTGTTTACAAATTTAAATAGTAAACATGCAGATAAATGCCTTGCAACTGGTTGACTGACATAAATATGGATAAATAAAAATATAATTATGTGTGATTGATGATGACTGTACATCACCAAATAAAATAGTCAGTGAAATGACTTTGGTGTGTAATAAAGTCATGCCTTACTCAAACAGTACAAAATAAACTAAAGGTTTTAAGGCCCCATTTGTTGATATTTCTGTTACCGCCATGTCTCAGTATTAATCTGGCAAGAGGAGAAGGTGCAATCCAGGGCTTTGCGTTACATCAGAAGCCCTCAAAGGCAAAGTGTGGTTTGTTTATGACTCCAGCGCATAGAAAACTGGTAAGGGGGATAAAAACGGAACTTACATGAAGCTTTATCTGTGCTATGGTAAGGATTAGAGGACTGCCTGCCCACCCCCTGCCTGCACCACAACCTACTGCTGGTGTGCTTTGTCTCAGCAGATTTTAAACCCCTTCTGTCACTCAAGATGTACTTCATCATTTCAGTAGAATTATGTATAATATTTAGCTGACCAAAATTGCTTTAAAATACACACAATAAGTAATTCATTAGGATAGATTTTTTTTTCTTATTCTGTTGGCAACAAATCAACCTTTAAAGTCAAGCAAGAGAGAAATGGACGGGACGTGCTGGATTTCTATAGCGAGCGAAGGAAAAGACTGAGGCAACCTGACTAACCTGGTTAAACAATGTATGTGCCGCACAGCTGAAACAGAGCAAGTTGGCCTTTGTGTGTATATAGAGCCCAATTGTTGGGTAAAAATAACAAATAAAGTAACTCTTTAAAGTAACTTCTCCTGCCATCATCAGAATCATTTATTGCAGGGTGGGGAGGATGACCAGACCTGTGCTATAAACTGCCAGAAGAGGAGCCAGCTGTCCCAGCCCACGTTCTTATGTGATCTCTGCTTAGGGAGCAGGCTGCTATTCCAAAGCCTCATCTGAAAACAAATTAAAGAGGATTAGAGGCTGCCACTGCAGCTCCTCTCCTCTCTGTTCTGGGGAATATAGTGCCATCCTGGCCAAAATAATGACCTTCACATTGACTTCCTGTTACACATATAGGTAAACCTCAGCAAACACTGAAGTAATGGCTATTGCATCAGTAAAAATACCAACACAAAAGGGTTTAGCTCCTTAAATGCTCAGCTAAATAAATATCTGGCAATAAAGCATTTTTTTTCTGATCACATTAAAGTATAATTTTAAGCACTGATAGGTCAGAGAGTAGTCCTTATACAAGAATAATGAGACATCAAGATTGATTACATGAAAAGTATGGCCTTGCTTGATATGCTGTCAGATGTGCAGTGGCCCTCTTCATACTTTACTAATAATAAAGATGTAAAGTTGTAAAGATGTAATCAGCACAATTGTATTTTCTTTTTTTTTTTTTATGATCTCAGCTATATACGCGTCAGGCTGCAGGTTAGCATGTATCAGTATCTAGACAGCCATTATTATGCATGGGAGATGTTCATGTATGCTCTTATTTTTAATTTCTGTATAGCTGATTGTTTTGTGTTTATGAAAAAAGCACTTTATAAATAAACATGCAAACAAGCTGCTGTTCTGAAAGACTTAAGCTTTAATTAATATAATCAACCTCAGACATATAAATACTATATATTATAAATCCAGCTGTTAGTACAGCATGCACCATTTATTTGTTCAGTTTCAATAAACACTGTTGCCAGCAGTCAAACAAGCCATTTAGAGTTTTCTATTATCAAATCTATTTTTGGAACTATTGATTTCAGCCAATGATTCGAGTCTAAACTACCAACATCGTTATGTTTCCATTTAGGAAAAATGGCTGCCCATCCAAACTAGCATGTTGTTATCCTGATTCATTTCTGGTGCAATAGACTGACTGAGCCAGCATGTTTGGAAGTCTTCTTGCTGAAATACCTTGTACAGACAGCAAAGGCTGTCTGTACAATTAAATGATTTTACAAAGACTGGCTCCACTCCACTCACATTTGTAAGCTGTTTTATTTTCTTTCTCTTTTCTTTACAGCAACATGCATATATGTAATTCATAATGCTGTCATTTTAGGTACCTATGTTTCCTTGCGCTTCTGACTACTGACTGCAAGGACAATCAAATGATTTCCTTTTTTCAACCTGCAGCTATTTTCTTTCCGTCACTTTCTTGTCTTTTAGACAAAACCGAGCCATAAAGTCAGCTGTCAGGGCAGGAACTGTGAGATGAATTTCAGGATCCTCTCATTATAGAAACATTATACATTTTTATTGAGTAAAATGATAAAAGTAAAAGTAGATCAATGACAGGCAGGGCTGTTTTATAGCGAGACCCATCAACAAAGATCTCGCTATAAAACAAAGAATATCCTATTCTTCAAAAGCACTTTAGGTAACTTTTTTTTACAGTACACTTGATGAAAGGTATTGCACACTTAAGGTGCAGAAATGAACTGGAATGATTACGTTTTCAAAAGTCAACCCTTCCTGTTCTATTGCTAAAGCAAAAAAAAAAACAACGCAAGGAGAGAATAACTAACTGGACACAAAGTTTCTCTGAAAGAGCACAATAAAGAACAAGTTATTTTCCAGAATATAACAGTTTATCTAATCTCACTATCTCATTTATGAATTATTTATGTGTTGTCCTGCATTACATGTACTTGTTTCTTTCGTTTCCCATCTCCAACTTGAAAATAATGCATTATACAGAAATAAAAAACCACAAACAAAAATATATTTGCTTTTATATAAGAAAGTGAGTGAAATACAAGAAAGATCGATATCACTTGTCTTGAACAAGCGGAAGCACAAGGAATTGGTATTCATAGTTGTCCCTCCATTTTGGGTTGAATTTGTTACTTTGCTGCAGCCAACTGCAGCTCTGGCACATGCACATTCCCCCCTCGCTATGTTGTAAAAGAGATACTGTGTTAATTGCATGTAGCTGTGTTTGAGAAGGAAGGGGATATTAATGCAAGGCTGTATACAGGGATAGATGAATCACATCTGTCAGGTTTAAGCGATCAAAGAAGATGAGGAGTGCATCTATCTGGGTCATTTTAATTCCTGTGTACATAAGCTGAACTGGGTAACATGCTCCATTTAGTGAAATCTGAGGATCTGGGCAACCGTGAACAAACAAAAACATGCCTATTTTCATGAAATCAATGGCTAAAATGTCAGGAATTTACATATTTCATACATTTGATAACTTCATTTTTAGTAACCTGTGATTAATACACTTCCCTGTGGAAATGATAGTAGCAGGACATTATATTCATTTTTGTTTGTTGCTGTTCACCCAGTGACATAATCAGTCCATAAACCCCCAAAAGTCTCCCAAACATGTTCAGCAATATGTTGCAATAAATATTAAACTATGTACCATCAAAATGATTTTTCAATTCATTTTCTTTATTAAACTCCATAAATTTTCTTTTGACATGGAGCAGCACCTTTGCACTAAAAACAAGCATAACAAAAAACATCCCCACTCACTTACATAAAGAAGATGAAGAGCCACTGCTGTTGAAATTTAGCCTTGCAGTGCAAATGCACTATATTACCCAAGATGTAACAAGGCATCCCTTGGGATTGGACAGATTTCAGAAGAAAATTTTGCTTTCCCTAGAGACAAAATATAGAGAGGTGTGAAATAAAATGCGTAACCTCTTTAAAGGAAAGAAATGTCATCACACACTCATGCACTAATCATTTTTTTTTTGTTCTTGCAGATACTGAATTGTGTTTTATTTAGATATGTTTTCCTGATGTTTGACCTACTGATTCTGATTTATTTTACTAAGAACTATTAACATATAAAAGAAGAATAAAAAGCTGCAGGATCTTTGATGAAGATAAGGATTTTGAATTTGTAAAGATTAAAATAAATCTTTTATCATAGCATATGTCCATTAAAAAAAAGACACACACTTTAAAGCACATGCTGGTTGTTATTTGGTTTAGCAACCAACAATAATAGCAGTCCTTAGTAGGAGACTCCTTTTGAAATATTAAAGCAGAAAATATGAAAAAGAAAGACATATTAATGGCAGCAAAACTTAGCTGTTTTAGACACAATAATTGTGCAACGATGTGATAAAAAAATGAAAGACAGTCTGACAAGCTCAGACACAACTGCTCTATAGCTGGTTGAATATAGCGGTAAAGTGGTTCATATCAAAATTGCTTAAAAGTTTCTAAACAACATCTTCCACAGAAAATATTATTTTTGACAGCTCTTTTCACGCCTCTGAGAAGGCAATAATTGTGTGTAGTGAGTGCGATAAGAGAAATTCAACCACAAACGACAGGTAAATGTGTCACACAGACAGTAGATGCTAAACGCTTGAATACTTCTTCGTCTTAGTCTCATTATTTTATTTGACTTCTGTTTGTGCATGCAATTATGTATCATTTTTTCTGTGTCAAAAATAATTGAATTGGTTGCAAATTGATTGTATGTCAGCTCAGGGAAGATAAAAAGAAGCATTGACATGCACACAAGCAACCATGTTAATTAATAAGAAGATCAGGGTGGCAGTTTTTTATTTGGGATTTCTGTGTTCTTGTGTCTGTCCCTCATTGCTACAATACAGATATCCTTAGCTCGTTTTTTTATATGAATGAATTTCCAAAAATACTCTCTAAACATGACTGAAACAGTAGCTCCATTTCCCCTACTTTTTCCCTTGCGTGTTTATTCTTGTTCTAACAATTTTATGGCTTATGCCTTGCAGAGCACACGATTGAGGGATCAGTTCATGTCTGCATCATACGGTGCATCTATGTTGCGTGTATTCATTGTAGAAGCATCCATGCTGTAAATCTCATACAGGTACTCATAGTAAATGTGGCTGTTTAATCAGAAGCCAGTGGTTGTGGGAAGAATGATGGAAATCCCTGCTGTCAACCATTATCCCTGCACTGCGCATCTGTCTCAGTTTCCCGCTTTAGCAAAGCGTTCTAAATAAGGAACATCAGGGACATCCTTGGCAAAACCCTGAACTGGCTCACAAGGTCAGCTATCTCACCTCCACCCAGGGTTATCATCATGGGGGCCTGGCGCAATCAGCTGTGAGCATCTGCACCTAGAAAGCCTATACTCCTGGGGCACCCACCATCACGCTTCAAACAATTACAAGAGCTGGGCCACACCGATGAGAAAGCAAATGTATTACAAAGAAACCCAAACACAAGTCCATGTTTCATTGGCTGCCACAGCGAAAACAAACCTGTAAGCACTGAAAAATACAACAAAAACCTGAAAAAGGTGGGATTTTTATACATCTGAACATCCCATCATTTCCTGTAGATTACAGGCTTGCAATCCATATTTTTACTTCCAACATGTAGTAAACATGATTGTTACTGTGTTTTGTGTAAACATATATGGAGTCAGCTACTATAAAATCTAGAGCAAATCTACAAAAAAGTTTTTGGTATTGCCACAATCTTTCTACCCAGAACTAATTTTGAATTACTTGTCCAAATTATTCCCTTTTATTAAACTTTTATGAATTGACAGAATGTGAAACAAGGCATTTAAGACTCTGTGAGTATCTACTGAGATACCAAAGTACAAAATTAAAGATTCATGCAAACCTGTTTGAATGACTTAATGTTGCCTTTGTTTAGTCTGACTTGTTCTGGTCATGTAGTATAAACACATGATGTTTTGCCGTTTCTAACACGTATATGTGTTAGAAATGGCTGTTACTTTCACAGCTACAATCAGAAACCCATCACAATCTCCATGGTGAATAATGATTTTCAAATTATGTTTTTATGTAAATTACCATCTAAAACGCAACTTAAATAGTTAATAAATGTGTTAGTATTATGTATTTACATGTCAGCCAAAAGAAATCTAATTTTCATCAAAGCAAAGATGCTGAGAAATTTCTGCTCAACCACTGCACATCTGTAATTGTACGTATTTACCCCAGTATTATACACAAACATATTGTTATGGTTTCATCAATACAGTTTAATTTAAATGTAATAAAAAATTTTTTGTTTTTACAAATTTCTCCTAAAACATGTAGTTCAAAATCATGATGGAGATGATTCTTTTCTCCAGCCACATTTGAACATCTATATATCTTTATGTATGTGTATGTTTACCTTTTATTTGTCCACCATCTTTAGATATTGCATAGAAGGAGTCTTTTCAACCTTTTCCATAATGAGGTTATCCAAGTTATTGACTTACCAGTAGTCCTAACAAAACACATTAAAACTGAAAGAAAATGTGACGTGTTAATTATTATCTTAGACTAGAAATTGTAAACATGTCAAGGATAAAATAGGGTATTCATTTAGATAGATGGGTACCATAGTGGTAGTATAATCAGTATGTCAAACATACAGCTTTTTTTCTGCAAGTAAACACTTAAGTTGTTTTCCAGCATTGGCACATTTCAGAAAAATATCCATTCAAAGATTGCAGCTTGAATTTTTTGTCATCCTTGAGCCTTGATCCATAAATCATTCCAGAAATACAAGGTCGTTGAAAACTAAGCAGCTGTTAGAAACTGCTGATTACTCCATTTCAATGTAAAGTTTTCTAACCCTGTTACATATTGATTTTCTCTTCTTCTTTTGTCTGAAATATCTAACGTTTCAAAAATGAATCTTAAGAAGTCACTGCGCAGCATTTGTAAAGTACATTTTATTGAATTTATCTTTTTTTTCAAAAATTATTAACGTTCTTATTCACTGCAAGTCCACTCTTCCAATGACAGGTAGTCATTTGTCCCAAATATATATATATATATATATATATATATTTTTTTTGTTGCTCACTGGGTACAAACACTTGTGAGGTTTAATAGATTATTTTGTGAGCTATCAAGTCCAAGGCCTGTTATAATGTGACAACAGCTCATTGACTTTTAATGGGATGTAATTTAAGCTGAAACTCAGTGTTTAGAGCAGCAAAGTGGAAGAAGACAGCAGAGTGATGCCCCCAATTCTGTTAGCTTGATATGTTTCCTTGGGTTTTAAATATGGCGGTCAGAGGTAAAGAACGGAAACGCTCAATAGAGCTGTAAATCTCATGAGGACAAGAAGGGGGGCAACATAAAAAAAGTAGGAACTTGACTTTGTAAAGGAGGAGAGAGGCATCAAAGTCATTCAATACCAAGGAGACAGTTGCATTAAATATGAGCTTTCAGCACATGATGACAGAACTGGCAGATATGTACGTCAGTCAGCTATAGATGTAGTTCATAAATGTACATGTTGCAATATAGATTTGTGACTTGTGGATGAACTGATGTTTTTTTCTGCTTGAATGAGGAGGAAAATGGTCAAATCAGTATTTGTGTTAAATAGAAAAGTGCATAGAGGTGCAGATATGGTATTAAAAAAACAGGAGCGCATTGCCATTGCTTTTTCTGACATTCAGAATGCCTAAAGGACACAGGAGCAACCAGTGTCCTCCTCCCCTGTCGTTTTATGACAAGCTTAGACACGCCACAATCTGGTGGCGCCCAGGTACCATCACTCCAGTCATTATCTTGCAAAACCCATTTCATTTGACCTCTGCAGTTGATGCACGTTATTCATGACAGGAAGAGCCTCCACCCCGGTGAAGGAGACGGAAGAGGTAAAAAGAGCGTCAGTGAGTGAATGACAAACAGACGGTGGAAAACAGAGAGGTATAAAGAAATCAAAGACACAGTCAAAGACATAAAAAACACTCAATTAAAGAGACAAAGTGATGAAGAGTTTAACAACTCAGAGGAGAAAGGTTACATGTAGTGAGGGGTACACCTTCATTAAAAACACTGGTCACCTTCAAAGTAAAATAAAATGACCGCAGTGTGTCCCCACCCCATGGCTAACACCCCTCTTGCTTCCTCATTAGCCTGTAAGTGAAGCTCTAATGAGCAGGAAAAAGCCTCTGAGTAGTGGGCTTGATGAATAGACGCAAGAGGCCACTTTGCATCCCTATACTCAATGCAGAGGCACCGTCTCCATCTTTGTGATCCTCTAAAAAGAGCATTGTGGTAAGTCCTTCAGGACCAGTGGACCCCAAGAGACCCTAATTATATCATTCAAGCAATTAGTTATAAAGATGTTGTCATGAGCTAGCCATTTTGTTTGGATGGAAGCCTCAATAGAGAATCATGAAGAAAAAGTATGGCGAGTTAGATATTTATATTCCAGTATGGCAAAACTATAAACTGGTTACATTTCCTACAATATCTGTATCTAAGAAACTTTTGTAGATTTGGTTAATATTCTGGGGATTCCTTGCTGGGCATAGTGAACAATAGCATAGTGAAAATCGAATAAAATATTGTAGTCTTGGAAGCTTATGTTATTTAGATTTCCCAACATTTTTCTTTGACCAAGCTGACAGAATAAAAACTGAGGGCATGACAAGCTCTGCACAATCTACAGCAGGTGTCAAGCTCTTGTACAAGAAACATATAGTTCAGTCCAAGTTTGCTTTTAAAATTTTGCAGAAGTACAGCTTTTCTCTTTGTTCCGTGTTACCGTTTCAGACATGTTTTGATGTCATTATCTTCTCTCCAAAACCTCTCTTTAGAGCTACCAGTCAATTGCAGCTGAAACACCAATTCAGTGCCAACTTTTCTGTTGACACTTTTCTGTCAGTGCGCTGGCAACCTGATAAAAGGTTGAGTGCTTAGCTATTTCAAAGAAATAAATACATAAATATTGAGTTCAATCTGTGATGAACTCAATAAAAATAGTAATGTCTTGTAAAGAGAAGAATTTATATTTGTCCAGCCTTTTTATTTAGCCTCAAACCTCCAGAACTCACCGCCATGAATGCATTCAAGTTTTGATCTTGCATTCTGGCAGCGACTGAACTGACGACACCTCGCACAATGTCAGGAGCAGCTGATGGCAAGATAACCACAGCTATCAAAATAGCAACGTTGAACACTCTTTGTATTTTTGTCACAGCTAAAGAAAAGTAAACAAGCAACTTACAGTACCATTTAAGTGACCTGCCACTTGCATATGTCAAATAACTGAAACTGTACTTCAAAAAAGATTTATAAATAAGAATTGACTTTTTCACAAGGATTTGAGTGCAGTTTGTTAAAGAACCATGCACTACACAGATTACTACTTATGTAAGTCAATAATTTATCAATTAGTTCCAATTTATTGTTTATTGTAAAGCAGGTAAATTAAATACTGAGCTATAATGTTTTATGTTGCATATGTCAGTCAGTCGCTGCTCTCACGTCTGCAGCTGGTTCAGAATGCCGCTGCACGACTTTTAACAGGAACTCGAAAGAGGGAACATGTGACCCCTGTCCCGGCCTCACTTCACTGGCTGCCTGTATATTTTAGGATTCATTTTAAAATTCTTATGTTTGTTTTTAAATCACTACATAATCTTGCCCCAGCTTACCTCTCCGAGCTTCTTCACCCCTACATACCCTATTGGTCACTCAGGTCAGCAGATCAGCTGCTCTTGGAGGTACCGAGATCAAGAAGAGGGGACAGGGCTTCCTCTGTCATGAGCCCTAAGTTATGGAACGACTTGCCTTTGCAGGTCAGAGAGGCCCCTTCACTGTCCACTTTTAAAGTTTGTCTTAAAACCCATTTATTTTACTTGGCTTTCAACACCAGCGGGATCTAGTTTTAAATTGTGTTTTGTTTTTAAACTGTAAGAGTTTTTATTTTTTTATTATTGTTATGTTGTGTTTTAATGTACAGCACTTTGTATCAGCTGTGGTTGTTTTTAAAGTGCTTTATAAATAAAGTTGGTATGGTATGGTATATGTCGGGATGAGAGCAAGAAAGTTTTCAAACACATTTTATGGCATAATTTGGCTAACTTAAAATGTAAACATATATTTTTAAAATCTCAATAAAATGTTTCATAGTTGTACCTTCTAGTTTATTGAATGAATAAATATCACAATACTGATAATGGATAGTTTGCTTGGTAACCCTGCATTTTATTTCACTGTCTGTTGAAAGAAGGTTTTAAAGGAACACCGTCTAATAATAATTACACAATTATACTAATATATCTAATCATTTTAAATTGATTGTTTGCATGAGATTGTTTGGAAGACCTTGGAAACTCAGCTGATTGTGAACTGTGACTGCACCCAGAATAAATATTGTAGATTCACCAAGGCCTACAGAAACCAGGGGAACAGAGGTTGCTTGAACCCTGTGATGGATTAAGCTGTCTGGTGCTGCTCATGACTCATATAGAGTAATCATCATTTAGAGCAACAGTCCATAGCATATAACAATTGGAAGCTGAAAAATTACCAATACAGCAAATAGCTGTAGTCAAACAAAGATTTATCAAACATCTCAGTATTACCATCTCATATTACAGATGTACTGATAGAGACCAGGTTGACATTATATCCATAATAGTCAAAGCAGTAATGTGTATTTTATGCTACTTGTCTCTTGTTCAAAGTGTTTGGCTGAGTTCATAGAAAGACCATTTGGAACGGGTGAAAACTACCAGTTTCCTTTTCCCTACATTCGAAATGCTATCAAGCCTGCCCTGGTGTGCACAAAGTTTACATTAAATGAACAAATGAATGTAATGAAGGGATAACAGATCATTGCAGCTCACCAACAGCTACTATCCAAAATAGCATATGCAGATCCCATGTTTGCAGACCAGTCAGTTGGAAACAATTATCCAGCCAGTCAGGATTCATTGAAAAACCAATGGCTTTTTCAACACATATCCAGAGGTCTATTACGATAACCTGTTTCTGATGGCACAGAACATAAAGTGAGCAATCTGTAATTCCGGAATACTGCTGGCAAAGCCTTATGTGCCCTCAGTGCATGCAAAGCTTTTCCTATATTTTCAATTCAAGCTGCATTTCAAGGTGCGAATATGAATGTAATGAGAAACAGCAGGGCAGCTATGATAAAACTACATACTTTAAATGCTGTCAATTTGCCACTAAAACTGATTAATTGAGTCATTTGACATGCCTGCTCACTTGCCAAAAAACTGCTTTTTCGTTGTGTCTCCAAGGAAATCACTCTTAAGTAAAGTTAATAGGCTGGAACACTGGAAGTTAGTGATGGGAGACCACACGTAAATGTAAGCGAATCAATCAGACTGTATCCTTTGTCAGTATTGGCTCAGTTCAAAATACATAGACCCCGATGCGTTCCGTTGTGACAGACGGACCTCAGAGTAGATGTGATAATTCCTATGGGTCAGCACAGTGGTCATATGCCTTGCAACCACACTCAGCGACAATCTAGATTGGGTGGCAGTCACAGTGAAGACAGGATGCCAACACAAGCACAAATTCTGCCCTTGTGTGCACTTCATACCTATGTCAGCCGTGACAGCCACTCCACGTATTTCCTCTAATGAGGAGCCTCAACACCAACGTGTCACACATGCTAGAAAAAGTGAGAACAGTGAAATGCATGGCCTTTTCTGACTTATTTCTTTGAAAACTTCACATTTTTCCAGTTTTGAAAGTGAGTTTTTGAAGGTGACATGTCAAAAAAAAAAAAAAAAAGATGTTTTTGAGGATTGCTAGACAATATTTTTGTGTGAGACACATGGATAAGACAAAGACAACAATAGATAAACATAATCAATTAAGACTAGGTAGGTATTTTCAACAAACAACTGAAACTGTTGTTATTGAATAACAACAGTTATTAAATAAAGGTTATAAACAAAAGGTTATTGTTTATAACCTTTTGTCTTATTTTGCTTCTTAGTAATGTGAATTCCTACAGTGAAAGATAAAATGCACACAGTGACAATCGTGTTTCCTGACAGATTAGCCCCCTCCCAACAGGCAGCCATTTTGGTTCTACTCATTCTAATTGTAGCATCTGCTAACACATTTCTCAAAAAATAGCATAACATTAGTACCAACACATTAAACAGCAAATTTGTTACAAGAAAATAAACATTCTTACTTAGAGCAAACTACTTTAAATAAGGAGGGATGCCTTTAAAGATTTTTATTTTTTTTCCAATTTTACTGTCTGCTTTTTACAGTATAAACAGTACAAGCATGAAAAATGCATAGGTCTTCGGTAGACAACAGTAAAATACTATGAATATATGAATCCTCACTTGGGGTGTATTTCCATAGGGCAAATGCCTTGAGAATGAAGGAAATCTTTTTCAAAGGTGTTTCTGAGAAAGCCCCTTTTCTTCAATCTGTCCATTTTAAGAGGGAAGGCGGGGGCGTGGTATTGTGGTATTTTCCAGACACATAGTGCCATTTTATACCACAATCAAGTAACTATGTTACCTTCAGTTGCAATGAAAATGACATATATATCTAAAACAACTTACCTTTAAATTTAACTTCACATCATAGCTTTTTCTGACGCCTTGAATTTGGCCTCTGTCTCTTTATGTACCTTTCTGACACTCACCCTTCAGCATATCATCACAGCACTGCTTCTCCTACCACTGTTACATATGCTATTATGTTGAGAAACGTCAAGAAACCTTTGGAGACACCACTTTTAAAAATTCTCAAGGTCCAAGATCCTCCAATGTTTCCTAACCCTGGTCCTTAAGGCACACCATCCAGCCTGTTTTAGATGTTTCCATACCTTAACACACCTCATTCAGTTGATTACAGTCCAACAAACACCTGCTAATCAGCAATCAATTGAAATCAGCTGGGCTGAAGCAGGGAAATGCCTGTGCAGGACAATCTACCTTGAGGTCCAGGGTTGGGAAGCACTGGCTTAGAAAATCAAAGTACAGAAAAGGTGTTCTTGGAGAAACATTTGTCTTCTTGCATTACACGAGGAACAGGAACACTGAAGCCTCAGACTTAGTTCGACAGAGTGTTTCCGCTCTTGTTCCTCTTGTTCTCATTTTATGAGTGAGCCGGAATATGTCAAGTCCTGCACCAATTTAATCTGAACACCATGAAGACGACCACCTTTCTTGTCAACTCTGATTTTAAGATCATAAGGTTGTAGGGAGTGAAAAATGCTGTAGGTTATAATATAACTGTAGCCTCAGCGTAATCAAGAGCACAAATTATGCTGTCATCTGTAAATGAGATTGCTCTCAAACAGGTTGCCATCAAATTTTACACATTTGTTAGCGTTCAAAAGTCACCTGCATTATGGGATTGAAGACATCATTGAGGAAGAGTAGAGATATTTCATCTTATTGGCACCTGCCTTTATAGAGAATTATTCAGAAGAGTTATGCCAAATATGAACCGGACTGGTTAAACCTTCAAAGGCTGATTTGAAAAGCACATTTATCTTTTGTGGCACATGTTCTGTTTCTCCACATGGTGGTCTGGTCAACACAATCAAATGCATGCATGGAGTCCTTAAATGCAAGGACCTGTTCTCTCATCAGCTGACAAAGGAATTTAATTTCAGCTACCCTGTTAAGTTCAAAAACCATCTTCTTCCTCCTTGCTGGGTTTCTCTTTGTGTTTTTAGAGCCCTGATTGAATAATCTTTCAAAACATGATTTTGATGAAGGGAAGCAGGCTAAAGCTGTTGAATTTCTTAGGCTCTCCATTTTCATCTTTCCTGTAGATGACAATAATGATGGCCTTTTTCCACCTCAATGGTGCATGTTGATTATTTAAAATTCATTTTTACATTAATCTGTGTTGCTTGTACTCAAGACAAACCATGTTTCTAAATAGCTCTGTCACAGTATTGTGTTGTATCGTGTAAATAATATAAGGGTATATCTCAGAAATTTAGAATATGACTTCTAATGAGGCTTATTTTGTCAGATTTAAAGTACCTTTAGAAATAACAACATTAAGCAGGACAGCTTACATCCAATGTAAAGGGCTCTGTGTTAAATGTGTATTTTCATACTGTAAGCTTAATTTTTTCACCGGTGCTTATACTTTTGCTACAAGTACTTAACACGAATGGCTTCTGATTGGATTAGTTAAATTACACTCTGCACTTAGGTTGTAGACTTCTAGCTCATAAAATGAAGACACCTTTCGACATGGCTGGCCACTGGTCTTCATTATCCTACGTGCAACATCGACTACCACCTCAGCCTGCATTTTCTAACTCTACTGTTAATGTCAGCTTGAGTTCATGGATGTCTATGGTAATTTTTTAAAAGTCACACTTGTTGGGAGTTAAAGGCAAGTTTCAAACACAACTGATTTTTAATAGGGTAAAAATTTTGTTATCTTGCTTCAAGACAAACATTTTCTAGCTCTCTTTGGCACAAGATTCCAACATATTTGTTTAGAAAAATGTCTATCAAGAAAACTAAATTTCACCCAAATGCGCAGCACATGCCCAAGTTCAGGCACACACCTTAACTCTACAGCTTGCATTATAAATTATGTTTATGCCTTTAGCAATGGGTTTATAACACTTCCGTAAATAGAGATTGTTCGTAGAGTATATTGCAGACACCTAACTGTGTGTGTTTGTCTACTGAGGCAAAGGTCGGGACCGCAAGCCATGTCTATTTCTATGCCAGATTTAGGCATATATTTATTTAAAACTGAGAAGTTCATCATGGGAAAGAACTTTTAGGTTTTGACTTATACATTTGGCTTCTGGTTACTGGCCTCAGCAGTTAAGGTTGCTGGTTTGTCTCAGACAGTTTTATTCAATTGGCAACAGCTAGCAAGACACTTCATATCAAATATGTGCTCTCCTTATTATTCTAATGATCACTGTCAATTTTGATGGATTAGTGTATGCATTATCGACCTGAAAATATGAGAGAGAGACAGTCTCAGCATGCTTCACTGAAGGAGCAGTTTGGTTTTATGGGCAAACCCATTAGGCACGTTAATCAGGATAAAAATGTCTATCTCATCTATTTTCAGTGGCTGACCGCAATAATGACTCATTAAACAACGTGTTTCAGAAAAATTCATCTCCATCTTGGCCCAAAGACATTCTGAGATCATTCTTATTATCTTTTGTTCTCCAACATAGTGCAGAATCAGATGCAATTTTGAAGACATCTGCCAAGAAAGATGGAGAAAGATTAAACAAATGAAAAACATGTTTTAAAAGGTTAATCTGGAGGTAAGGCCTTGTACTCTATCTCCATACTAATTGTATTCTCTTGGGTATTTATACTGTATCAAGTCATGCACTGTCTCTATTTTAAACTTTGTTATATTTAATTATATTTTTAGACATCTGGTTCAACGGATGATGTGTTTATATGAAAAGAATGCCGCAGGCACATGGGTTGGTTTCACATATACAGTTTTTGTAAACATTTTTCCTTAACCCTTACGTTACTGCTTCATGACCTAGATATAACGAGTGATTTCTTTTCACATTTTCACTGGGTCTCCTATAATTTTCTGAAACTGTAGTTGTACCATGGCATCGGTTTTCAACATGAAATTAAGTTACGTGAAAATCAAATAAATAATGTATGAGACTGTGAAAGATTCTAGCAGCAAGGAAGCCATGAGAAATAATACTGCGAAAGCACAAGTTTTATATAAAAATGTAAAATAACGTGTTTGCATTTTTGTTTTCAAAAAGAAATTATTCCTATTACTGTGAAAATAATTCTACATCTAGTTATTGCAGTCATATTTAAGGTATCTGAATTATAAAATAAACATCTGCCAAATTTAGTTGTGGTTTTAAAGTAAACATGGTTACTTATTGTGCAAAGTGTTAAAATTATTTTTTATAGAAGTTTAAAAACAGCTATGGTGATGTGGGGCTATTTACTTAGTCTCCATCCTGTGTTTTTACACAGTAAGACTGTGTTTTTAGAGTTATAATTTGAATATTATTACATTTACATTGGGCAGTGTGAAACAACAGCTGGGGAAAGTTCATTATTGTGTTATTCCTTGATTCATCCAGATGAAGAAAAGTGGTCAGTATGCCAGAGTGGATGGTTTGGAATGAGGTTTTTTGCAGTTTTGAAACCAATATTTGACCTTGACTGTAACAAGCCACGCACTCTTAAGTTCATTTCTTTGTTCCATGCAAAAGTTGACAATTTTTTAATAAAACTAGAAATTGTTTACATGCATTGCATGTTTCATCTAATGCTGAAGAAAAAATGTCACAAAGCAGAATTGTTTACATGTTTTGATGGTTAACAATATGCCTTACAGTTTTATTTATATTATGTTCAATCTTAAACTGCATAATTTTATTTCATTCAAGCGGAAAACCGGCAATCAATATGTCAAGCAAAAGCAACGTCAATGGAAAACTAGTCAAGTAATTTTAACCAGGACAAAGCAAAAACAGAAAAGGTACAAAATATTCATTACTTTTAATCTGAAGAATGAGCCTCATCAAAGCACACTTTCTAGTTTGATAAATATGACCATGTTTTCAGCTTATTTTGTTTTATTTGATGCTTTTGGTGTTGGTTAAAATTTTAATTGCTGTCATTCTGTATTTTGTGTTATTGTGTAATTCCTTTGATGTCTAATATACAAATATGTATTTGTAGGTCAAATTTACTGAAGCAGTACTCCTTTAGATGTAGGTTACCACACAGTTCTTGGGCGATGATCAGTATCTGTCACAGCCAAGTAGCAGGACAAATTGCCAAAACAATCAACAGGACTCCTGGGAAAGTCATATCTCTCCATAAGCATGTATCAAGAGTTTCCGTAGAAACCAGTTTCCAAACCTCATAAAGGGTGGTGCCAATTCACTACTATTAGCAAATGCATCCAAGTCAGTTCAAAATGCTTTATATCATAAAAACGTCTCACACAGCCACCAATTATAAAACAAGCAATAAACTTTACATTTTGTCAACTGCCATCACTGAAATCATCAAGCAAATACACATTAAATGTTGATCAATGTTCCATTTAATACTTACTAAATGAAGTCTATACATCAACCCTTGATTTAAAACCTTGAAATCAAGGCTTTGCAGTTTTCTGGAAGATTAGAAGAGCATAGAAACTGAATGCTGAAGGATGCTCGCTATTATTATGATAGTAAACCAAGAAATGGTCAGAAAAAGGCTGATGATGTCCTGATTTTAATTTTTCCTTTATTTACAGCAAAATTCAAATGGAAGCAAGAAAAAAAAGACACGTGTTTGTACATATTGTGATTGTAATTGGACTGCAAATAATCTATCCTGTTGTTCACAAACATTACCAGGAAAGTGCATTTGTATGTTATATCATACCAATCAGCTCCTGTCCATGCCTGGCTAATGGCTGTATTGGTCTCTTTGCACATCACATTACTTGCTCAGTCAACTGGTTTGTTGGAACTTTCATATTTATCATACTGTTGTTTAAGACAGCAATGACAGCTAAAGAGTATTGCATTATGATGGTCCCCATCTTCATAGCTGTGAGCAAAAAGAAGAAAAGAACATCCGGCAGTATGAGTGAACCACCAGGAAAACGAATAAAGGGAGGAAATCAAACAGACTCTGTGGTTCGTACTCATACACTGCATATCAAAGAGGGGTTGTCAAAATGTTCTCATGCTTGGATAATGATACTTAGTTAATGCAAACTTGACATATAATTTGAAATCACGAGCTAAAAAAATTATCAAAGCTGCTGTGCTTCAGAGTTGATTACAGGCCAAAATCTCCTTAGTAAAGAAAAGTTGCAATTAAGTAACAAGCAAAACTGTTCTTAGTAATGCACATGCTGCAGAGCTGAGGTGAGAGGCAGCACATCTTTCACTTTCAAGTTTTGAGATGGTTTCCTGGTCACAGGAGATCTCTGCTAAAATGTACTGGAAAAGATAGTGCTGTTACTTTACCAAAATGCTTTTATAAATGTATAGACCAAACAAATAAGATCTGACCTTTGATAGCTGTTTAAGACATTCTCTACAACGCCTGCCCCCTTAAAACAGTTCTGTCTGGTGTGTGAGGTATTATGCAAAATGTCTTAAAAGGGTTAAAGTGACACCTGTATTCAGGAATATCAAAGCAATTTCTAGCATGTGCTTGCTTTTTTGAGAGCATGAAAGCACTGTGGTGGACTATAAGTACCTTTATTATGTGCTCATTATGCTATAGTGTGCTCTTCTCACCTTTAATGAATACCATCTTGGCAACAGAGATGGGGAGGACCCACCAATTGATTTTCATTCAGTAGGTGGAGCATACATCAGTTCTGATGAAAATGTCAGCACAATAGACGGCGATCAGTAGATAATTTTCCAAAGGCACTGATGTCAAATGTTGCATCCATTTGTTTCCATTTTATGCATTGTACTGCCTAATGTCTACTGTACATATATGTACAATGGAGTTAAACATTTAATTACAATTATGTGTTCATGACCACTAATTATACATGTTTCAATATACATGTCCTTTAAACATCTGATGTTTAATTTAGCAACCTACTTCCTTTACTTCGTGTTTTATTAGCAAAGCACAATACTAAATCACCATACAGCAATTTAATTCAAACTTTGTTGTTTCAAAAGCAAGGAAAAGTCAAAAGGTTAAGACTAGAATGATGGTATTAACCATCATTCTAGTTAAGACCATGAAACAAAACACAAATGGAAATTATTTGCCCTTTGACCATAGAACATAAATTAGTTCTATGGCCCTGATAAATAAAAGAGTTTCTTATGATCCTTTTATGTACAAATGTGTTAAATAATTAGATATGGGAAGAGGTATTGATGTGTTTAACCTCATGAGAGTTCAATAACTAGGCTTTGATATTTGTACAGTTAAGGGACAGTAAAGATGTTATGCAAAGATGCTTTGGAAAAGTCCTGTAAATCTCTATTGATTATCCATTTCTCACTGTTGGCTGCAGAGCACTTGGCAAGAGGTTGAGTTTGTCTGGGTGCTGTTCAAAGCAGAAATACATCTTGTGATGGAAGAGAGTTTCAGCTGGGGCAAATCTAAAATGGCAATTTGCCGTGAGGACAGACTACAAATCCAAACAGGAGTGTTTTGGCAAGACAGCACACAGTTCAGCCCACATAATTCCAAATAGCACTCGGGTCTTTTAACGCTTTCAACAATGTGAAAAATAAAAAAAATAAAGGTAGTTCTTTATTAGATAGCGCAATTATTGTTAAACTTGAAAGATTTAGGCTTAAAATGTGCTTGGTATTCACAACTGTTTGACAAGAGATCTTGTTAACATTAAAATCCAATTAACATAGCCATATGGAAGTGCAGGCATCCCGTTCAGTACACTTCGATCAATAATTTCGATAATATTCAGTTAATTCAAACTCTAAGTTCTGTTTTCTCTTTATACTGTCCCTCAGCGACTGAACTGCAAGGGCGTCTACTACTTGCTCAGGTCACTCTGAAGAAGACCACTCTTCTGAATATCAAATAGTCTGCCTCTTTGTCACATGCCCTTTACTTTGTCAGTGACTTCATACATCACAGTGTTGTCTCGGCAGAGCTCTTAGGACATGCATCTTATGTGACCACAGTTTTACAGTCTCTAACTGTACTGTCAGGACAGCGCACTATTAAAAATACTATTCTCCTGCTTAAGCATGCAATTAAAACCAAACGCCTACATTATGGGTTTTTTTCAGTCCATTGGATTACAGCATAAAAATCTGCTATTAAAATACTGGAATGCTTAATGAAATGTAAATGTAAGACTTTCACTTAAATGTACAAATAAATATAAAAATGTAATTTATGATTAATGCATTTTTATTCAGTAAAAAAATGCAGTTTTTTTACTCCCTAACTCTGACACCAGAGACACCTTTAAACTGGGAGAAAATAGTGTTTTGCAGTGTGACATCTTGTAAATTGTTGTATAGTCCAGAAGTTAAGATGAATTTCTGCAGCTTCAAAAAAAAATTTCTGAAAAATATAAATTGGAGTTAGCATTGCTACTGTGAAGCAGAAGGTTCTGGTTCAAATCTTACTTAGGAGTCTTTTTGCATGGAGTTTGCATGTTATTTCTGTGTGCATGCCTGTATTCTCTCCTAGTACTCCAACTTCTCTTCACAGTCCAAACCATGCATGTTAGATTATTTGGTCTTTTTAAATTGCACTTTGGCATGAATGTGTGTTTGCCTGGTTGCTTTTCCTAGTTGTCTTTGTTGTGTCCTGTGATGGACTGACCTGTCTTCGGTGCACGCTCACTCTTAGTCAATGACTGCTGGAGACAAATAGATACCATAACCCCTGAAACAATGGATGGATGGATGGATGGATGTCAATTATGCCTGAATGAAAGATTTCAGAGCCTGTGACTGTTCATGTAATTTTTTGTACGCTTGACAGTGATGTAACTTGTGTCTTATGTTCTGCTGAAACAACCTCAGATCTCAGAAAAAACACTTAATTATGATGTAATTACATACTCCCTACAAAAATATTTTAACAGTCTAATTTTGGCTAATTTCTGTATTTTTGACATAGATTTTAATTATTTGGATTTGACATCAAAAGATTAACATTAGATCAACATTAGATTAACATTTCAGTTTTAATTTCCAGATGTTTTAGTCTAAAGCTGATGCACAGCTCATAATATACTATGAAACAAATTAAACTATTGGAACATGTGTTGTTTTCCAGCAATGTCTTATTACAATAACTGCTGGTGGATGTTTACTACCAGTTGGATTTTACCTGTGCAGACTGCAGTTACAGTTAGAATTGTAAACTGTGAGCTGTGTTTTTGGTTAAAAACAATCAATTATGAAGCTGAGAGAAAGAAGATGGACAATTAAATAGAAGTGCTGTACAAACACTGCCCCCAGCCAGTACAACCATGTGAAATGTCCTGAAAAGGAAAAGAAAAAAACTGGAGTACTAAGTAAGAGATAATAAGGCCGACTGAGTTTACAGACTAAAATCAATCAAACATGGATTTACCTGCTGAAAATAAGACTGACAGGACTAAGCCATAAAAAACAATCAACAACTGAAAGATTGTGTGGTAAAAGTCTGAAAAAGTATCTCCAAAAAATATTTCAAAAGTTAAGTGATGTTCCTGGTTCCTAGGCATGGTCAACATTGTGTCATAAGGGTGCATATGTAAAAGAAAAAAAAAAAGCATGCTTCATAGCCATTAGCAAAACACTGTCTAATTATAGCTTTATATTATGACTTCTTCATTTTACCTCATCCTTCCAGTCAAGTATCATTCCTGTCATACTCTGCCTTAATCTGCGGTGTTGCCACTTCATGCTGTTGGAACTGTATGATGCAGTTTTTCTTAAGCACTGAGCCCAGGTAAGTGACAAGCGCTGTAGTTTCAATAAACTTTTATATCAAGGATTTTTGTAGTGACCCTATTTGTCCATCCAAATAAGCCAATGTTCAATGTTATCTAGACACAGTTGGTGATGGTACTGGTGAAGAAAAACCACATTAAACTCTGTGCCTTTTTTCAGTCAGCTCTCCACTGTTTAATGGTGATTTATTCTTCCAAAAGTCATCACAAAAGTTGTATTTTTGCAAGCCTCCATTATTTACTTAGCAAAAAAGTCCATTAAGTGTTTTATAGGATTTTTTTTACACTTTTTTTGAGCAAAGTGGTTTCTTTTGAAAAAGTTTACAAAACAGGTTTCAAAACGGCTTACTGGATTTGCTGTGACAAACCTAAGCAGTTATTGGTGCCTTGTGGTCTTCCTTTCTTATTTCCAAGTGTAGCAGTATTGCATCATTCAAAGGATCCATTGTGGAGATGTGACAGGCCAAAAATGTGTTTGTGTCTGAAGGCATCCTGATGCTCCAGAGGGTTTATTTCAACTCCACTTCTTCCAATACTCTACCAAAAATGTGGTTTCCCTTCACAAATACTGCTATTCTCAGAGTTGTGTATCAGATCCAAATGTCAATAAATACTTAGTGTTGCTTTAAGTTTTTTATCTTTTGATGTTAAGCTCAAATGTTTGGAGAAACAAATCTGACTCGTAATTCTGCAAGATCTTTTGGAGATTAGGAAGTTCCAGTAGTGCAGTGAATCTTTATACATTTAACAAACATTTCCTTTCAGACAATGGTACTTCGGTACTTAATGGTATTTAACTTTCATTAAGTAAGGACACTATAATAATTAAACTCCACATGAGAATTGAAAATTTGCAATTTAGTTGGAAAAGTTTTTTTCCACGTGTGCTACAGGAACACAAAAAATAACCAGAAGAAAAGCTTGAAGAAAAAAAAAATGATCAAGGGTAAAAAAAAAAGGTTGCATCAATATTCGCTCCACCCACTCTGAAGAATGTGGACGAGGGAGTATGGCTGCTGTTAAACAGATCATTTAGAAAGCAGGAGAAAAATACATTTATTTTATTAGAACTCGTCTTATGACCTATTAATAGTAATTCTGATTTTAAAAAATAATTTAGTTCTTTGAAATAGGAATATTTAAATAAACTCTCTTGACAGTAAAAAAAAAAATAATACACCAAACTGACCTATGGAGGCTACATTTGCATAATAAAGCACATTCATCAAGTCTCATTCAACCTTAATACATGTGAGTATGGGAGGTGCACACTGCACTAATTGCAAGTAAAGTTACATAACATGACAAGCTTAGTTTAGTGCTTTGGAGAAATTACACATTCATTCCTATTTGTACTCATCTGTGTATTACAGAGTGGTCCTCTTCTCAGAAAGTATAACTCTCTGCTTTTTTCACATTCATATATTACAAATGGTAAGTGTTCTAATTAATTTCCCGCAATTTATTAATTCACACATTAGCTGGAAATGTTTCTTCATTCTATCTGAATGTGTTACATAACTGAACAGAAAAGTTCAGTTATGTGAACTTTTTTTACTTTATGTTTCAGTAAAAAAAATTATTATTTTTACTGAAACATAAAGGTGAACAAATAACTACAGAACACAATCTTTATTTACTTTGGTTCTTTTTTGGAATATGCCTAATTAATACAAACTTTGTACTACCCCTTTTACAGAAGGGGTAGTTCTTTTTATTATGACAATAGTGAAAAATAAGATTTATCTGATCTTAATAGAGTAACACATTACTTTTTATTATATTTCAATTCATAGGCTTCATTCATTTATACATTTATAACCAGATTATCGTGTGAATAATATGTAAATAAGGGATTTTGTCTACAAATTATGCTTTATGTTAAGTTTACACACTATTTTCTGCTTTTTGCTTCAATAGTAGGGCTTATTTCATTGCCTTTCGCTCTGTTTGAGTGCCCTTATTAACTAATATTATTTTAACCCTCCATCCAATGACTGCTGTATGCAAAACAATGCATTTGTTGCTTCAGGCAGATCTTTTTTTGGCACAGTATATTTTAATCTTTTTGTCAGCTGGTGCCTTCACTGATGGGTGGAGCTTAAACAACAGGATTAATATTAACCGCTGTGCCACCACCACCGCTGTGCAGCCTTAGATGGCATTATTAAGGAATATGCATTATGAGGACCCAATACCCCCTATTGATGTGAATTATGTTGCATTTTATTTTAGGATTATTACTCTGAACACAAGTAGTTTCGCATAAAGTCCCATCAGAATGAAAAGTAAGAGTAGAAAAGGAATGCAAAAAATAATAGCCAGAAGTCGGAGAGGAATGACAGATGTTGAGCTAAGAATACATTTTAATTCTAAAGGAAAGAATTAATCTTTTCATTGCCCAGAATCTATAATAAAAGAGAACAATTATGCATAGAACTGCCAGCGGATGTTTCTTTCCTAGCTGTGATGATGTTGGAAGAGGAATCAAAAGCATTTTAACATTAAACCCTTCGAGCTTGTCTAAAACTTTGAGTTCTTCTATGAATATGTGAATATGAAGATTGTAATAAATTAAATACAGGACTTATTATAATTACAGTTCTTTCTGACATCAAATATTTCTCATCTGATTACAGACATTTTTACAAAATTGCAAATCGAGGATAATGTCCTCAGCAATACACACATCTTTTCCTGCAACTGCAAAATAAACTGACATTGTATAGTCGCAGAGCTTCCGGACAATGACATTTCCAATCTCTGAGTGTTACTATGGTATGATGAAACTTTCACTATCTTGTACACTGTGGCCCTGTGTTCAGTAAGCTGTGACGACTAATCTTAACATTTCTTACATTCAACTCTCACAGGAAGAAATCGCAACATATAAAAACTGAGCATACGAGAAGGTACCTAAATCTATCTGCTGAAATAATGCTAATGGGATTTAATTTAATGTTTCCTATTTTGAAAAGGAGGTATCTAAATAAATTGCATGCTGTGAAATTATAATGTTATGTAAGTCAGAAAATGTATAAGGAAGCAATGTAGTTTCCTTTTCTATCACTGGCCGATTCTGCTACACAGGTTTGATTAAGCACAATTCAATGTGAATATTGCAGCACAAACTTAGCTGAGTGCTGCCTTGACTTTTGCATGTCAGAAAATAATTATTTTCCACAATCTCTTTCCCTGGATATTTTTAACTTTCATTACATGCCAGATACACAGATTCCCAGTATAATGGCAGACATAATAAGAGAGGAGATAAATTAGTTTCTAAGTCTTCTGAGCTTTTCTAAATATTGCCTGAAGTTAATCATCCCAAGTCATCACTGCTAAAAGGATTTCATCAAAACAACCTTTATCCGGAGGAAAGAGAGCAATAGGATTTAATACATTTTTCTAGAAGATGTCAAAAGAGAAATATATTCTCACTTTTTACTACCGAGGCAAATAACCACCAAGGTATAAAATGTCAGTACAAGTGGAAATCATTTCCACTATAATCAATAATTAAAACACTAAGAACTACTGTAAGCAGTATATAAACAATAAAATAAGTCAGATTATTAATCTGTTGTTAAATATTGTATATAAATAAAATAGCAAATTTAACATATATGCCATTTGTAGGAAAAAGTATACCGACTAGGTTACAGTCAGCATTATGTTGCATCACTGTAACTGCCCTGGCATCAAGAGCAGCAGTTGGGCTAATGGTATGCCATTTTAGCAGTAAAGCTTGACACTGATGAAACACTTTTCTCTTATACTGCAGTTTCCTTCAGCGAGAGGACTCTGTTCACAGCAAATGTGAGCCTTTTCAACTTGTTCTGCAGACAATGAAGGTCACATTGAATCTGCAAGAAAGTGTGACGACTTTCTTGCTCGCTTCAGCCATTTCTGGAAACCGGGAAAACATAAATACAACCATATGCATAATGGGAACCTTCAAGTCAAAAAAGCCACATCACACTTCTAAAAAAAATGTTGTATGGGCTGTAAAAGACTGCAAAGCCTGAACAGGAGGTGCATTTTAGGCCAAAATAGCATAATTTTATTATTAAAAGAAGATGAGTTAAACTTGGTGAGCAGTAATTGAAGTCAATAGATGACATTAGTTGATTCATAAATATTGTGTACACTGACCCTCTATCTCTACTGTAGCTTGATAGTAGTTGCAGATGTGCATAGCCGGTTTGTAATTCATAAATTGACAACGTTCAGATTTTATAAAGTGACGGTTAAAAACAAAATAGAGTACTTGATTTGGCTTAGAATTAAGAAAAAAGACCTGTGTATGCCAGCTCGGATATCCAAATAAAAATGAGATCATAACAAAACCCGAAAACAAGAAATAGAAAAATCCATCTAGGTGTGATAAATGAGAGGAGACAGAAGTGCCAACCTCAAGTTAAAGGCCTGCCAGTGTGAGATCTGGAATGCATACGTAACGCAACATTAATCAATATTGACATATAGCATCACACAACACAAATTCTGCACAAAATGTTTGGTTTGGACAAAACACTTAAAGTGATGAACAGAAATAAAATAGAAATTGGTAAACATTAGAACTACATATAATTTTAACAGGAGGTCTTCCAGTTTAGCAAACTATTATATCTACTCAACTTTGTACCGGTAAAGATAAAGGAGAGTTGGGTCTTAAGCATGTCACCAGCTATTGACCATGAAAAGCTGAACAATGAAAGCTATGCGATAACTGGATAAAGGTAAGTATTTTGTAAATGGGAACAGCTTGGAATTTCATGCTTACATGCTTCAAAAGACTGCAATCAGAAATGGAAAGACTCACACTTTGGCCTCACATTATGCACTTTTATACACATTAACACCTCCAAGAATAACAGCACCCCAAGAAACTGAAACTGACTAGTCATTACAGCTGCCCCCAGACTGCATTTTACTCCACCTTCCCTGAGAGCACAAGCGAGTTACCAGGTAGCAGCTAAACGCCACAGTTAAAACCAGAGTTAAATTAATGCTGACAGTTTTATAAAGCGAAAATAAATTAGATCATCACAATTCATTCTATATATAAAAAATCTCAACGAAGGAGCAAGCAGCCAAAACATGAGTGTAATCATCCTTAAAGATGAAGTGGCCTGACCATATTAAGCTGCATCTTGGGGAAAAGGCTGGATAAATAAACATGTAAATCTGGCTATGGCACAAACTTGCTATCATTGTGTAGTTTGTGTCATGTTCAAGAGATTAATTCTCTGAACTTTCATGATAAATTATAGCGGTGGATCAAAGGCTGATAAATGTTATCAAAAAACGACAGATGTTTTATGAGGAGGAAAATACTGACTCCTACTGTCATTTACCCACTGTGAAATGTTACTAATACCTGCTTCAGTAATTTCAGACAGATGTCTTCATATATCTTTCCTCTTTTTTTGGCAAGAGAAAATGTAGGATACTGTCCTCGAGGGAAAAAGTCTCTCTGAGGCTCATGCAGAGGAATTCAAGATGCATAAAAGGAAATAATCTGTTGTTATAAGACACATAGCCCACACAATCCATCCTTACTCCCATCTGCATAGCATCAGCCCACCAATAGTGACGTCAATGAGCAGATTAGAGTGTGCGCCCCCACCCCCTCAACCATCTCTTTCCTTTTTCACGCCTGATCAAGACTTTTCATGATGTTGCATTCACTGACTGAAAGCGTGCTTTGCTCTTGGTTTAACAAAAGAAACAAGTAAATGAGCAATTTGGGGATATTTACGCATAAAACAGAATACACCCATATATTAATAAAATAGGGCTCTAAATATAAGTAGGATAAAAAGCAGTTTGTTTTTATGTACTGAACCCTATATGTCGGGATAAGAATGACATGTCATTTAAAAAAGGGTTCAAAATATTGAAAAATAAGAATAAGAATAAAATCCCATGAACTCGCTGGTTTTATTGCTTCCTAAATTCAAATTTACCAAAGAGGTTCTCAAAAAAATACTTTTGGTAGGGGAACATTTTGCACTACTTGTCAAAACCATCGGTTACAGAAGCTTACAAAAGTGACGGTTATGCTTCTTCTGTGCAGATGTCTTGAGGGATGAGCACAGATTTTCTTGCCCCTATTTTTCAAAATCACCAGCTGCTGCTGGTTAGTTACTTCAACCTCCCACGGAATACAAATATATCAGAAAAGTATATTAAGGTGTACCAGTAGAGTTACGTTTGCTGTTTATACTTCTTCCTCCAAATATTTATTGTCCTCAATAAATACTTGGAGGAAGAAATCACACATTTCATAATTTGATGAATTCATAGACTCAATACTTGAGAAAGTGAATTATTTTCAGTTTCATGGGGAAAAAAAATATCCTCCCCCCCCAAATGCCTTAAATATTTAGGGGGTAATATTTAGGGCTTTAATGTGACAACATGAAAGTATGAAAGTACATGTCTGTCATGGTGGCTCTACTTCAGCGCCATTATTTGTATTGCAGTATATAATAACCACTAAGCCCTGAAGCTACAAGGTAATAAGGTTTTTCCCATGCAAACTGCATAGCTTAGCATACTAACTACCACAATTATGGCAATGGCTTTCTGGCAATTGTGCCACAAGAAAAACTAGTTTGGCTGATCCAAAATGTCAGGAATATGAATTTTTACCGCCTCATATGGAAACCAAATAACTGTCAAGCATGCAAATTCTCTACATAATATGAGGAATGCTTTCTGATGTTACAATTCTTGAGTGTTGTGGTATTGGGACAAATACCTTTAATTTTATTAAAGGCCAACTTTTATTGAAGAAAAATGTATGAGGGTCACTGTAAAAATCATATGTTGATGCAGTTTTAAAAAAATGACCTCATCAGTCAGGGCACAGACAACAACAAAAATAAATATATAAAACACACTTTTGCACTTACAGCTAATTAAAACACAGCACTTTAGATTTGACCAACATCACATCAATAAAACTAAAATAATAAAAAAATATATATATATATATATATATATATATATATATATATATATATATATATATATATATATATATATATATATTTTTTTTTAATACAGAAATGTAGGCTCAATGAGTATTTTTAATACCTGCTTAAAGGCTGTTATTTTTAAAAGGTACTTCAAATCCATAAGTCTCATCAGAACTCAAAATTTATTGAATATGATGGAGAGAGAGAGAGAGATAAAACACAAGATAGCAATATTCTCTGCTCCACGATGCAAAAAGTGGAGGCCATGTTAGAGTAATGATCAAATAGAATTTAAATATCAGATCTTTGTGTCCTGTCATGTCATTTAACGTAAACAAAAAAAATCATGTTTACATATAGTCACACTCATAGTGATGGTCAGAAAATTTACTGAATGAGTTGAATGAAACCGCAAAGACAATTTCAGGTTATTCAGATTTTTTTCTTGTCAAGGCTATTTCATTTTTATCATGATTTTCATTTTGCCTGCACTACCCTGGCTGAAGTACAATTACAAAAGCCGTCATTTCTGGGTCACTGACTTGCTCAAGTTTTAATCTGGGTCTTTTATTACATTAAATGGGATTTTAAGGTAAAAAGGATCCAGACAAAAGGTGATAAAAACAGAAGTCACGCTTCAATTGAAGGTGATTGTAGCAGAAGACACATGCAGATAATATTTAGACTAGCTCAAGATTTAAAACATTTTGTTTTTCCTTTTTAGGCATTAGGATGCATACAAGTGATCTTTTAATTGAATAAATATTCTAATTTCTGTCACAGTACATTCAACATGTGTGGGACATCAATCTGAAATAGTGACCTTCACTATCCTCTTTTAGCTCTTTTTCTGTAAATGCAGAATTGTCTGGATAAATCACAAGGTTTAGGTGCAATTGGTACTTCCTGCTGCAAAGCATTCCCCAAATGTGAGAAAATGCACAAGTGAAAAAGAATGAGGAGAAATCGATAAATAAATCAGTTATATTGCACTTGGGGGTTTTAGTATACTTTAGCAGAGTCGACCACTTGCTTGTCGTATCAGAGCAATATACAAGGATGTATAAGACTATTTATGCAGCCACAACGTCTGACCAAAGACACAATAGAAGACCTGAAAAAAAATGGGTTCTAAATCTGTGGATAATCACTTTATGTAACTCCTGAAAGCTGCAGTGTAATGCAAAGCTTGATTATTGTTAGATCGTGGCCTAACTACAACCCACACCACAGCGAGTGTCTCTTCCAACATCCGGTGAGTCAGGACCAGTCGTCAATAGCAGATTGCCACACTCCACCGGAAGTCTAACCTAGATCCAGGGCTTCTTTAATCTATCAACATCGTCATGATACACCATCTGCAAACCAACCTACAGTGCTGCCATGTGAAGCAAGACCTTTTCCTGCATCCCTTAACAGATGGGCTTTAAATAAACTTGCTCACAAAGATACACAATGTACAAAAAAGAGAAAGCAGCTTAAGTGTAGATCACATGCAATCTTGTCTAAACGCAACAACCAAAAACTTAAAATGAAATTATTCATTCAGATTTATTTAACATTTTATTTGTGGTGCACAGATTGCCTGCTGAATAACAAATTAATCATTCTGTATTTTTAATAAAAACAAAGTAGAAAAGAGTTTCAAATGTTTGTCTTTATGAAAGAAAGTTATAGTTTCCTAAGTTTTTGGGTCGAATGTTTTCTATTTTGATCATCTCAAAAATAGTTTTTAGTCTATTTCCAGGCATTTTTAAAGCGCTGCTTACTGATAATAAAAAAATGTAAGTAAAAAAAGACATGGCCAATGAAAGAAAAATACTTAACCAAAATCTACGCCTGAGATAGATGTTAGTTAAATAGAAAGCCGGCTGCATTTGTAAAGAGGAAAACAGTTTCAAAAAGCAGCAATTTTATATAATTTCATTTCATTTTTTGAACCCTGCAAATTACATTTTTGTCTCTTGGAGAAATCTCTAAGGCTCTGTGCAGCAATTTTACTAAATAGAAAATCTTGTATGCCGGTAACATCGTAGCAACATAAAACCTGTATATATATATATATTTAAAAAATCATGACCTTGAATGTTATTGATTGTACAAAGGCATTAATAAACATGGAGAGGATGATCAGATTTTACATGGTCTGCTTTCACAACTAATTGGCTGCACTTTCAGAAATAGTTTAAATATTTTAAAAACACTGAAACCCCCTTTGCCAAATCTAAGTTGTACAATCTATTGCATTAAGATAAGTCATGTATGTTTTGATCTTTTATAAATAATAATAAAATCTGGGACGCTAATGATTTTTTGCACTCACTCAGATATGAGATGTCATTAACATAACCTTTTTCACTGGAATACAAAATAATTTCATATGAATATAGTAATTTCACAACAATTGAAAACTGCATTCATCTTGAATACTTTGCAATAAAGAAGTTTATCCTGACCATACTACTTCAAATATATTTTTAGACATATTTTTCCTCTGTGCAGAAAATATCTGTCTAAAAAGAAGCAAAAACTCGGGCAAAAAAAACCATTCTGCGGAGGTAGGTGGCGATAATGATGACAATACCAACCCCCTCACAAAATACTGACAGCATGTTTTTTGGGGGGATATTGTTTACCATTTCAGTACAGGATCGGAATTTGGCTGAGGACAAATCTTGCCCAAAGAATCAAAATAGTCAAAGAGCCCCATTGTTATTCTGGCTTCTAGAACACAAAGCTATTAGGGGCACCCAAAAATTGAGCTTCTCTCTCAATATTTCTCAAAATATCAGTTTCTCAACTGTACACAAATATTTCTATTTTAGACAAACTCATCGTAAGCATCGATATGCTTAAGATGCATGTAGATCACACAGATCTTTAAATGTGTCATAAATTTCAGCACAGGGGTAACTTCGATGATGAACATGCTGACTGATTAAAAAGATGTCTTTTATGAAACGTTCATACTACAATTATAGTCTTTAATAGAAATGCTTAATAAATAAAAATGTTAGAAAAATCTGGTTGAAAACCATGTGACCTGGTGTCACATGGTTTAAGGACGTCGTGGCATACATCATGCTGGTAACAAAACGGTCAAGGAGAAAACGTCACACCTTTCTGCAGACAGCCTCCACTGTGGACAACAACTTTGAAACTTTAAAGTTCCATCCAGGAGTTTTTAGCCATCTCACAATCTTTGTAAATATTTTGTGAAGGATCATACAAGTGTACATAATTCCTCATCGTGTATGACAAATGTCCCTCAAAAGTATTAGTGCAGCCGAACCAGGATTAAGGAAGCAGACTAGTTGAGGCAAAATAACAGTATTGCTGCCTAAGCACATTTTTTGCTTAAAATACACCCACAAACTTCTGACCCAGCATCCACCTTACACATAGCTTTGTGCAAAATAGTTTCACTCAGGCCTGGTGTTCAGGAGAAATTATTTTTGTCCCACAACTACACCAATGAGAGACAATTTTGATGTTTTAAGTAAATGAGATATATAAGAGTACACATGAACTGGAACTTTGTTAAAACAGATTGGAATTCAATTTAATTCCGTTTTCAATGGTAAGAGACTTTGAACATCTTGAATTGGCAAAATGTGCTCGCTTTAATTTGCAATGGTTTCTAAATACATCAGATTTTAATTATTTCGTCCACAGTCCTCTTAAACTGACCCTAAAGATTTTCTGCCAGATTAAGTTGTGGACTCCAGCTAGACCTTTCCAATTTGAATGTATGCTTGGCTCACTCTGAAAAATGGAATCCCTCTTAATCGTTAGTCTTCTACCGTTCAAATCAAGGTCGAGAGGTCAAAGTGAATGCTATAAGGAACAGTTCATTATTCCCTCCATCATGACAAAACTCCTACCGTCATCCAAGTAAAGAGACATCCAGTTGTGAAACTACAGTCAAACAGGATGGTGGCAATTTCATAAACCGGAGGTTTCTTTGTTTGGAATAAGTGGTTTTGTCATGATGGAGGAAATACTTTTTTTCTTTTTTCAGTGATGCCCTGTGTTGTTGTTTTGTGCCAGAAATATTTTTACAATTATGTCCATAAAGTTTACATTTGGTTTCATTAGACCATAAAAACATTCTGCCACAGATATTATTTACAAATCCAACATACACCGCACATGGCGTTTTTCAAATGTTTTTTATGGGTTAAAATATCTTTTGTTCAGACAAATTACTTTGGTACATAAGAATAACAAACAATAACTTTGGATTTAATTTAGTGTATTAAAAACCTGCTTGTCACATTAAACTTTGGAGGGAAAAGGCCCAGTCTGTATTCCCACTGAATTTGAGGTCGGGTTACAAGTGGTCACATGGATTTTTAATGGAAGCTTCCTTGGAATACGTACTGAACATGAAAATGCTAAATGGCAATGGTAAAACCTACGGGTTTCCAAAATGTATGCTATTTTCACTCTGAAAAAAATCTTCTTGAAATAAGTCTTCTTCCATGTGACAGCCAACAAGTGAAAACACCTTAAGGTTTAAACTTGTGTGAATTTTTTGACACGCTGCAAAAATTCTACTTAACCACTTGTTTTGACTCTAGTAATATCCCTTTTGTAAACAAAAACACAGTATTTTACTGCTTTCTATTCCGATGTTACATCCAACATATTAACGTAGTATAGCTGCATTTTTTTGGGCCAAAACCAGTAAATTATTTTCTAAAGGCTTTGTATGAGTGTGAAGTTGCCAGGCAACTACAGACATCAACATGATTTTGTTGTCTTCTGTGAGAGCCAGGCAAGCTGTCTTATCCCAATTTTGAAATACAACATGACACTGGACTGCTACAAATATGTAACATACTAAACAAGATACTGCAAGAAATGCACTTCTTGCAGTATCTTGTTTAGTATATATACAAGAAATATATACTGCAAGAGACATGGAAGAACATGTTAAGCAATATGACTGGCTATGTACGGAAAGACTGTTGCAAGTGTGCAAGAGAAGAAAAAGAATGTATCAGTACAAAGTTACAGATAAACTCAACAAATCAGAAAATATAAGTGACAAAAATAAGTTATGGAAAGTATTAAATAATATTTAAGGTTCTTTATTATATGCTATAACTGTAGCCATTTAAAAATGCAGTGTAAAGACTGCATTATGTGATGACAGAGATTTACCCTAAGAAACCAAAGACTGAGACGTTAGCTAACAATATATACCACAAAATAAGTTTTTCTCAATAGACATATGAGAAAGAGTTAATACAGACTTTTGATTTACACAAAATCAAAAGTTGCTGGCCAATCATGTGGGTGAAATTGGGTGACGCAGAGTTAGGTTGACACATACAGCACAGCAGCAGCAGGCAGGCGCGCAAATGGATAATGACTGTGCAACTGTTGCCTCTTACTTTAGGTAACAGGTAGACAAGACAACACAGCGGACATTGTTGTTAAGTACCAAATTTTGGCTATTTAAAGTCACACATAAAAAGTAGCATGCACTGCAAATTGTGTTGAGCACATGTTCAAAATAAGTTCCATCTGTTTTACCACCTGAACCAGTCGCACCTGCTAGATCACGCACAATGTAAAGCTTTACAATCTGAGATGAGAGCAAGTGCTAAGCCCCCCACGCCGAAAACAACGCCTGTACAGCATAATATCTGACCCAGGTCAAAGCACAGATTGGCAGCGCTGAGACAGCACTCTCCTAATTGGATATTTTTTTAAGCAAACATAATGTCTATTTTATTTATTTAAGTTTTGTCTTTGAAAGTTGCTGGAGTTTGCACAGAGGATAGAAACAACTCAAGTTTCTTTTCTTTCTCAATATAGAAAATTACCATTTTATTGTTTTGATTTTTTCCCTGAAAGCTGCTTTACAATGATTTATTTCAATGAGTGTACATCAAACAACATTCTTTACAACACATTTTGTTTAACAAATCAGAATCTACATTTTGTTTAAATGGACCTTCAAGATGAAACAAGTTAATAAATGTTTTAAATATAAAATCAGAAAAAGTGTTTAACTTTCTTAAAGCACTATTATTTATTTTTCCTCTGCAGAGAACATGACCTAGAGCTAATCTCCAACAGTATTTTTTACAACACCACAATTAAATTTTGCGTGACATTAAATATCAAGCAAATTTGTGTTCTTGGATATCTGAACCTTATGACGAAAAAAATAAAAAAATATATATTGCACTATTTTTTCCAAGTTTATTATCCATATTATGATATAACTTTCTAAAGACAGTTACTTCTTTTTCTTCTGCCTTCTGCTTAAGAGTAGATTTTTAAGAAAAACCCATAAAACATAAATAAATGCCTGAGCAGTAGACTGGTCTCTGCGACTTTATTACAGAATCATTGCCAAATGACATGAGAATTTCTTTCTCAGGTTCAGGATCTGCTTCAGACACTAGATCTCATTGTAAAAAAAGGTCAGGACTCTTAGAACCAATTTTCAGTTTTTACAAAGTTCTCTGATCAATTCAGGTCAATTGTGATGGGTTAGGGTCAGCTGAATCATCAAGTATCCAAGGCCACATTTCCTAAAAAGCTGTTCCAGACCATACTCTTCATTATTAATCCTCATACTATTCACTCAATGAGTAATTCCACATGTCCGCTCGGGACTTGGGGGCACACAAAGTAGGGCTCAGAGTATTTGAGCTCTATTCTGACTGTAGGGCTCTCCCAGTTTCATGTTCTCCCTCAGGGTACTCCAACCTACTCCCATAGTACAAAACTATGACTATTCATTGGTCTCTTTAACGTTCCCTAAAATAACTTAGGGAAGTCAGTTACCTAAGTTCCCTAAGTTAAAGTAACTTTAATGACTGATACTTATTTTTCTCTAAAAACACACACTTAGGGAACTTTGTGTGGGTGTGTGGTTGTTGGTCCTGTATGTATTTGTGTTGCCCTGGGTCAGACTGGCAAACTGTCCAGGGTGTTCCCTGACTCCCTCCCAATGACTGCTGGAAACAAGCACGTATCATGTAGAAACAATAAATGGATAGAAGGAAAAAAGCCCAAAGTTGAAAAACGGCAACACCTTGTGGACTGCAAGTAAGATTATAAAATAAGTATCAGTGAATTATGAATAATTGTTTTTTTTGGGGTTTTTTGATAGATTCATGGGATTAATTAAACATGTGTGGCAGTTTAGATAAAGATAAGGGTGAAGACATTGACCTTAGTTTGAATATTGTCCCGAGGTGAAATATTAATTCACTAATAGATACTGATCTTAATGTCCATAAAACAAAACCCATAGAAGAAAACTTTGTGTAAAAACTGCTTTAAATCACATATCATATTAGGAACAAAACAGGATAAAAAGGGGGAAAATCCTAGGTGAAATATTAGGGTGCTTCTGTTGTTAAACAATATGTTGTTATACCAGACATTATAATACTGCCTCTCATTGTTGTCTTACAGTTACAACTGCATTTAAATGTCACAGTCACTTAACAGTTTAAGCCGTTTGAAATCACTGTGATTGCATTGCTGAGGTGCACTAATCCTAAGTACAGGCAGAACACAGCACCTGTGTGCACTTCATTATTCTCTCAGCAAAGGGTCTGATATGTGTGATTTTCAACATCGTAGAAAGATCAACTGAACGATTTTCAATATGGATCAGAGGCATCATAAAAACTTCAAAACAAATGCACACCAACAACAGATTAACAAATGAGCCTGGCTGCTCTAGTGGTGCTTTTTTTTTTTTTTTGTAGACAGGAGTGAACTCTCCTCTGAAGTCCTTCAAAGAACACACTGCATTTACACAGCACACTGTATCTGAACCTCACTTGAATTAGAGGAACCCTAACTTTTTTTTCTTTCTTTTTTTTGTTGAAATAGGATAAAGTGCTTCTGAATGCTTGCAGAGAGAATGCAAGGGGCAAGACGCTGCTGTCAAAAGCCGAAACAGAGCAAGCGATTTAAGGGACATGTTTAAATTTCTGACCGCACAGGAAGAAGCTTGGAGCGTTTCATTCTCCTGTCAAAATGAGTCCGTTTTTATTACTCTGTAAACTAAGGCTATTATTCTACTACTTTATACCAATTAAAACATAAACGTCGCTTTCCCCTCCTCTGATAAAAACATACCGTCGGAGGTTAAGACGCGCGCGACACAGAAGCACCACAACTCAGCGCACGTCGAGCTGAAGGCAGATAGATGCTCATAATGCAGCGCTTTTAAATGCCTTTCAATACAACAACTTTCAGATCTGTTGAGCTTTAACCTGGTGCTTACAGGGCACATCGCCGTGTGCTCTTCTGCATGTGTTTCTATAGTTGCACCATTTTCAAAAGTAGGTGCTGTCATGCGTGGTTGTGATGGTGAGCGCAGATGTATCAAGTCTTGGAACATATAATCAGGCCTGCCGCCGCCGCTTTACTTGCGTTTCCTTCAAGGCTCATCGACCTCGCTCATCTACAGCCTGAGCTGAATCCGACCATTATT
Organism: Poecilia reticulata; assembly: GCF_904066995.2. Classification (NCBI taxonomy): domain Eukaryota; kingdom Metazoa; phylum Chordata; class Actinopteri; order Cyprinodontiformes; family Poeciliidae; genus Poecilia; species Poecilia reticulata. The sequence continues at coordinate 7,491,107 of NC_088834.1, forward strand.
CATTGATTTCGCTCTTTCAACACTCGCTTGGCGCTGATGGCGGGGAAAGTTGGCATGAGGAAAGCGTGGCACCGATCGCCTCCATCCGGCTGTCCGGTTCATAGCCAGTTAGGAGCCATGTTCCACTTGCACATATGAAAAACCCTCAACTCTTTTCACAGTTTTGCTATTGTTAACAGCCCAGGCACAGATAGGAGGGACGCGAGAGGCTCCCGCTGTGAGAGAGAGAGAGAGAAGAAGATATGACAGGGTCAGACTTACCGACGGCTAAATCCAGCAGATCTGCGCACAGGAGCAAGCACAACGAGAAGACGGTCATCTTTCCCTTATTTTGCAATAAATCCCAAACTCCATCTGCGTTTACATGCTCTCCTGGTTTCGGCCGTGTAATCCCGAGCATTCCAGAGGTATACGATGGAAAGATGTCCCCAAACTATTCATGATGCAGCTCAAGTCTAAGTGGGGAAATCGGAGAAGTTGACAAAGGATGCAGCATTCAGAGCCAAGAACACCGCGCATCAGATTTAAAAAAAAAAATGTCTCACTGCATCCGTTTATAAACAAGCGGAGCTGGGGGTTTTTTTTCCCCCTGTCCTGTTCTAAGAGATTAAACAATAGGGAACTGAGCTGAGCCACAAAGCGATAGGCTGTGGAAAAACAGAGGTTTGGATGAAAACGTGTGCCTCTCTCCTTCTCTCCCTCGCTCACTTTCTCTCCTCTCCTCCCGCCCTCCACACAGGCGCACAGTCATTCCTGATCACTCGCTCTTTTATTTCACACAATTTTCCTTAATCCTCCCCTGGATTCAGACCCTTCTAATTCTGCCCATTAAGCCGATTTATTTCCGTTGGAGTTTTTTTTTCCCCGATAAAAACAACAAATACTATCCTTACATACCGGCATACCGCAGCCCTACAGCTGAAATTATAATGACACAATTGCACACGTAAGGAAGTCCCCAGCTGTGCTCTTGTCATCCCTTGAAAACATTTCCAAGGGTTGTTTTATTAATATATTCAAAGAATCTCAATAGAAAAGCTCATGTTGAAATATAAAAGGTGATTTAAAACAGGATCACTTGGCTTTATTGCTCTTGTAAGAGCTATTAAGTCCAGTTACCTCAATTTGATCTGCAGTCTCATGTTAAGGTAACCAGTAAGTCACAATAACACAAACCAGCGAGATAAAACAAGCCCCAGGAATGTCTTGTTGAAAGAATAGTATGGCTATTAAAACTTATTTAAACTTCATAATTAGCCTATATGTTTAATGGCCCAAATGAGGTTAATGAAGGCTAGTCATCCAGTTTAAATTGGCTGCAGTAATTTCTTTGATTAAAGAACACCATCCTCAAGCAACAAGTGTGGATTCCAGGAATTCAATTTCATCCTTAATTTTTAATCTCTTGATATTTTTGCAATATGTTTGTTTATGTCCAGTATTTAAAAAAGATGAAATGCCTCATCTACACTTTTTTTTTTTTTTTAATCAGACATGGTGTGGGTCCACTGTGTTTCCTGGATTATAAAGTCAGTGCAGCCATCTTTCCTGAAAGCTTAGAGTTCACATTTTACCTGCCGGACTTGGCAGGTGTGTACCACTGCCAAATGTGCCTATACCTGTTTTATTGATCGTACCATCACTTGATTGCCCAACAAACTCATCTGACCTAAACCATATAAACTATGAGGTATTCAAAAGGCGTGTTTTCCAAGCTTCCACATTACAGAGCATCCAGCCCCTACGACTCCCCCAGTCAGTTCCCTCAGACTAACCAGCAGCAATTAGTGAACATGAAACTGCACATCTGTGCAATCTACTTCTCAGCGCAACGCTGGTAAAAATGTTCTGGACTGTAACAATTCCTTGAATGGTTTGATTTTTTAAATTCCTCGAGAAAAATTAACTGCCATGCAACGTCATTAAATTATGTTTTATTATTTAGTGGACTGTGTTCTGGGCGAGTGATTATTTGTGTTGCACAATGCTCTTACTTCAGCCTTTGAGTTGTTGACGAATGCTAAGGCAAGCAGCAATGCTAAGGCAATGTCCAATGTTCAAGTTTGATCCGGTGAATACTGGTGTATTTTACTGAGGTGTGATAATGGCCGGGTTTTTATTGTTTTTTGGGCGATCAATAAGCATCATTAAATTGACTGCCGTGATGCATGGAATATGGCAGCCTTTCACATCCCAGAGCTACTGATTAGTGACTGGTTCAGAGCGAACGGTGGGGAAGAGCGCAGTGGGAGTATGTGCACAAAAGCTATGAATGGCTGTGCAAAGTCAGAGCTCACCTGTTAAATTGACTGAAGATGAAAACATAAACTAAGAACTGGAGCCCATACTTTTTTGTAACAAATGTCTGCGGGCCTGTCTCTTTATTATGAAATTTAATATAATCTGAGATTTTTGTATAATGTTTGTCCAGGTTAACTTAAAATGTGAGCTATTACTGTTACAGGTTAATTTTCTAAACTATAGAAAATTTAGTGTTAGAGATGTTCAAATATTAAAAATTGGGATGGTGTCGATATCCAATAGTAATACTGCAGTCACTGCATTATTTAATAGTATTTTATTTTATCAAAATTTGTATTTGTGTATTATTTTAGTAATACTCGATTACTAATATAATCATTTACAACAAACCGTACTGTAGCATAAACACAGGAAGGTTAACTTTACCCAAAGCGTTGTCTATCATATTGCTTGACTGGCTAAAATGTAATCACACTGTGGCTGCTGGCTGTAATAAAAAAAAAGAAAAACAGATAATAATAATAATAATAATAAGGTGAGTCTGGATCACTTCCGAGGGCTGCACAGTGGGTCAATTGGTAGAGCTGTTGCCTTGCAGCAAGAAGGTTCTGGGTTCGATTCCCGGCCCTGGTTTTTCTGCATGGAGTTTGCATGTTCTCCCTGTGCATGCGTGGGTTTTCTCCAGGTACTCTGGTTTCCTCCCACAGTCCAAAAACATGACTGTCAGATTAATTGGCCTCTCCAAATTGCCCTTAGGTTTGCGTGTGTGTGTGTGTGTGTGTGTGTGTGTGTGTGCGCGCGTGTGTGTGTGCGTGGTCTCTTGTGTTGCCTCTCACCCAGAACGTTAGCTGGAGATGGGCACCAGCAACCCTCCCAACCCCACTAAGGGACAAGGGTGTAAAGAAAATGGATGGATGGATCACTTCCCACGTGAAAAAAGAGCGCAGTGGGAAAGAGGTGAACACAAATTCTGTAGGACCCACAGTCCTGCTCTCAACATTGGTCTCTATAAGACTTTGAGTCATGTTAGCAAAACTGATTAAAGTTCTAAAAGGTGATCCTTAGCCGGCAAGCTAAAAACCAATGTTGTGCCACAAAACGCCTAAACCCCGCCCTCGGCTAGCGAGCGAAAGACGCTGGAAGAAACGTCAGACAGGCAACGCCGGAATCCATTACTGCCGCCGGTAACGATTATTAACAGGATCTTTAACAGGTTTTACCGAAGTGAAGACCGGGCCAGACACAGAGCCCGCCAACTACTTACCGAGTGTCACAGTCCGAGCAGAGGTGAGGTACGTGTCATTCATTGTTTCATTTATGAAGCAGAAGGTGGCAGCGCTGCAGCAGCATAAATATCTTCAGTCAACTCTTTCCTCTTCCTCCGTTCGGTTGCCCCTTGTGATATCTACATTCTCTTCCATTTCAGGGCGCTCCGGTTCAAATACAAAGGATGTAACGTTACTCTTCGTCGTTTTCGCTAGACGGAGCGTACAAGCATACATTATTTGCCCAGAATGCATTGCAGTATAAACATGGCGACGTCTTTGTGACAGTATTTTATTTACATTTATAAAAACGAAATAGCCAGCAGTAATTTTACTGTATTGTTTTTACATCAAAAATAAATATTTCTATAAAAAAAAAAAAACATTGTTACAACTAATCGTAAGACCCTTTAAATCATATTTGATATAGCATTTTTATGACAACTGAAGGTACTTTGAGTGTGCTATAAAATGATACCAGGTGGCTGAAAAACACATAATACTGTCCTGTTAAGACTAAGTACTCCAATAAAATATGCAGATGTATTTTTTTCTGCCGTTCAGTCATATCTAGTGATTTTGAAGAAAGGGGACTAAAAGTATATTAAAGCCTCTGAGAGCCATCAAAGTTTGACAGGTGCTTCAGGCTATTTCATACTAATAAGCATGACCTTAACAAGGCCAGCCTTTGTATGCGACTCTACTTCTCTCACAATGATGTTGTACTATCATGAGTCCATTGTGACAAGTTAACAAAAAGCTGTCAAAGTCTAGGCAATACGTTTTCAAGATGCCAGCCACCAACATGTTACGTCTCTTTTCAAAATATATAAATGCTGATGAATAAAGTCATCAGTTTCCCATTTCCTGGAATGCTGACTCAATATATCAAACTATATTCTTGTATTGATTTGTGCAGCACTGAACCAGGGAGACCTTTACTAATACAGGAACTCCAGGAATGCTGTTTCCTTGAAGACAGAGGTGTGATGGTCCAAAAAATTTATTTTTAAGCGTTAGCTGTACAGATCAACATCATGACTTGAATAACGAGTTCTTTATAAAACAACAAAACAGAGAAATCACCTCCTAATGTATAAATTTAAGCTCCTGCAGACCGTAAATGTAGTGTTCTCCCGCAATCCTTATCACCACTGATAAGGTATAGAGGATGCTTTCATGGTTAGGGTCTGCAGTGCTAATCTAGCATCACAAATCTCAAGAGGGCACTGTCAACAACAATTTATTAGGGTAACAGAGCTGAACATGTTGCTGCCCATATGGCATCAAACCCTCTAACACAGGGGGTCTGTCTTGCAACAGTCCACCCTAACTCGTCATGAATGTACTTTCCTCTTTGCACTATAGGTAACAATCAATAAGTCTTTAACTGTTTTAAGCTTATTTAGAATCCAAGGAATTGAGAAGAAGAAAACTGACAGTTAAACCAAACTGTGAGAGTTAATCGAGCTCCTCTCTTTGTACATTTACTTTTCATTAGGAAGTTGCTGCTTTAGATTATTTTGATACCAAAGCAGGATCTTCCCCTCTTCCAAATGTTCATTTATTTGGCTTTTTGTTTAAAATGACCAGGGCACATTAAATTATACCAGTACCCTATGTAATCCATTTATCTTTGTATTTTAAAGAAAAAATTGAAAGACAGAAACATATGTATATATATATACGTACACATGTGTACGTGCGGGTGTGTGTGCGTGTGTGTGTGTGTTTATAATCCGAGCTTCAAAGACAGAATAATGCCACAGGAGTCAACCTCCATTTGAAATAAAAGCCAACAAAAAAGATAGGCTTTTAGGAGTTTTTTTTATGTCCAATTTCTGAGCAGTCTTCATATGCATCATTAAGTTGTTCCACAGAATGGGTCCTGCCATTGCAAAGGCATGGTCACCCTGTTTGTCAGTGACATGCAATGACATCTCAGGTCAAGTAGGCAGTGGATGACATGGAGCTCTTTTTATAAGACCAAACAAACAAAAAAAAAAAAACTCAACCAAAGAATCATACTTGGAGAATTTGGCACATACTAGACATAGTGTTTGCTCATATTGATTTGCACACATACATCAATCTCAACTAATGGCATCAAACAATATAAAAATGAATGTTGATTCCTAACACTGATTAACCGCTGCCACATCTCACAGCACTGTCTTGGAAAAAGAGCAAGAAAGCACAGAGAGAAGGATGGATCCTACATGCAGTCAATAGAAATATAGTCACCTGTATGTTAATGTACAATACCTCTTACTCTTATCTGATGCCATTCACATATTTATCCTCTTGATATCAGGTGTTGTATACAAATAATTTAAACTAGTACAATAAGCTGAATCCCAGGCCAACTAATTGGGGCTATTTTAAAGATTGTCATGATTTTAAGACAGCACTTCTTTGTTTATAAAGTAAAGGACATAAATATGTCAGTCTGATTTTCAACAAATAAAGATAGAAAAAGTAATTATAAAATAAAGGTGGTGTGAGTAATCAGTGTAACATTTTCCTTCAAAATGATCTTTCTTTTTGTTTTTCTTTTTCTTTACAATTCTGAGTTCAAATGCTGTTGTGGACTGGGACTGGTGAAGGACATGGTGACGGGTTTCATCTTTCTAACACCTTCCATGCTGACCCTTCTCTCTAGCAATTCATACCTTGTGAAATGGTATTGTTTGGGACAGGACTTGTGACTCACCTGTCCTAATGGTCCCATTAGTGACCTAATGGCCCTTTTACTGTGATTGTTCAGAGTATAATTTATAAGCTTTTACCTCCATGCATGTTATAAACTGAAGAAGCCTTTTGGATGGCAGGTTGATTATCTTCAAGGAACAAAAGAAGTCTACTTTTTGCGCTTAGGTTTGCCATGTCTTGTATTACTTAATATACTGCAATTTCTGACAAACAGTTTTCGTGTTTTCAGAGATATTTTTGATGATCAATCTTTTCTGCTAATTTTGATATCAGAAGGTTTCCTCAACATTAATGTAATTTTTAGCTACCTCCACAGATTCTACATCTAACAGAAGTGGAACTAAACCAACCTAACCTCTCCCTGTCTCCAGTCTCCAACGGGGAGGAGGATCTGTCAAGACAAGACTGTCACTTCACATTCAGACTACTTTGACTTTTGTCAAAAAAAGACTAGCGAAAAATCCAGTGACTTTTTCTGTTATTGGAGACTTTGGCAACAACATGTCAAAGCACCAAAAGTTCTGCAGTAACTATCCTCAGTGAGCAGCAAGTGTTGTCGTAAGCTCCTCCTTCTTCCTAAGCACTGTAGTCAGTCTCACAGTTGTCCTGCAGCAAACCGCACCTGGAGGAGGAGATCAATTCCATCATGTGTCCCCATTGCAAATGAATCACACATGTGCAAAGATGAAAATGCTATTAATCAATTCACACAATGCCTGCGTTTCCAACTCCTGACTCGCCACAGGTGCATATTTGAGTGAGATGGTTTTATACCCAAATGCGTGGATGAGTCAAAGACATCAACCAAGCTGTATCATTTATAACCTAAAGGAAAATTCAACTGCAGTAACCACACTTCAAACCCAAAGATGGCAGCATTTAGACCATTTTAAGTCAAATACTGCAGAATTGAACAATATTTATATAAAAATGTCACAATCTGCACAGTAACATAGAGATAGCACGCTTAAGGTCCAATATATACACTTTATCTGCAAACCAAAGTAGATTTGGAGTTTAGTTCATCTTTAAGGTCGTTACCCTGGCTGGGGCCACTTCAAAACGTATAGATTTGACCTACTATCTGAAGAAACCCTTTGTAAGAAATGAAAAGAACACAAGCTAAGAAATGGGTTACTCAGGTAACTTACTAACTGTAGTTTTACAAATGACTAGATCTATGACAAGAGTCACTGTCCCAATTATGAAGGGATTACAATTGATATTGCAATCATTTTCTGGAAAGGCAAAGGCAAATTAGCAACTGTTGTCTGCATGGCTATGATTAGTGTCTTATTATTTTAACGTTTTGCAATGTAAGGACAGTTGACTAGATATTGATTAGATGCTGTAGTAGATTAACACTAATTCACTTGTTCACAAAGTTTGATAACTATATATATATATATATATATATATATATATATATATATATATATATATATATATATATATATTAAAGTGAAAGTATGTTAAATGTAGCAAAGCTCATGCCTGATTGAGCTTGAACTTTAACATTTTGAAAAGCAATTTGATTAATTTCTACAAGTAGTGAGTTTACAGTTTATAGTTGTGATTAGGTTTGCATGACATAGTGACAGAGGAGGTAGTCCAGTCTCAATTGACAGATGTAATGTCACACATTAATATGTTAAATGAGTATTTGCCATAGATGAATAGAGGCTAATGCACGACTGGCTGTATTAAAAGTCCATTTGCAATATTAACAGACATATTTTGAGGGAAATTATTAAACCCTAAAACAGAGTTCCAATTGTTTGTCTGGAAGACTCTTTTATACTGGGCATATTGTTCTAAACATCTTTGAAAATTGCAAAGTTGTGTGGATTCAAAGTGGCTCAATTGCTTCCATCTCTTCATTCGGCAGTAATGTTTGCTCTGAGGAGGTGTATACAAGGCTTAAATTGGTCTGTCACTGGGACCATCTAACAAGATGACATGAATCAATTGTGCATGTTGAGCACACAAAACATTGATGTGACCTTTGTGTTTGTTTCTCTTCCAGACAACTGCAAGTAGCAGTGGTGCAATCATGTATGAATTTATGAGGATCTGAAGCTGGACAAGGCTACCTAATTTTAAAGCATTAAGCTGCCAAAAAGATGTTGTATGTGAAATTGCAGAAGGAAACAAATAAACAAATATAGAAACCAAAAGAAAACTCACTTAAGCACCATCCAAAAAGTCAGATTTCCTATCGCACAAGGATTTTTCACATCATTGTTATGTGACAAAATTCTAGACACAAATTTGGCATATTGCACATTGGGTGTATGTTTATTTTATATAAATACTATAAGTTCTTAAAAATTGCATATCCTATCTTATTTAAACGTTTAATGTAAAGTTAATTATTGTTCATTTTAATTTTAAATGTCTTTATTTAGCAGACACTTAGGTGCATAATAAATGAGGACATAATTGACAAGTTCATTTTTTTCAGTTATTAAGTACAAAGAGGGAACCTCATTTATTGAATGGTTTTGTTACACCGGTGATGGACTGCTGACCTGTTGAGTGGATGGATGGATGGATGGATGGATGGATGGATGGATGGATGGATGGATGGATGGATGGATGGATGGATGGATGGATGGATGGATGGATGGATGGATGGATGGATGGATGGATGGATGGATGGATGGATTTATTACAAACATGAGAAATATATTAGCTGCTTGTTTTTAAAAGTATCAGTCTTTAGCTACTATGTTACTAATAATTTGCAAAAACATTTCATTATCTATTGAAATCTAAAGCCGTTTCTTTTGTACATGTTTCATTAGACTCAATGTACTTTTATAAAAAAAATTTAATAGTTCATTTAACATTAAGAAAAATAATTTGTTTAAAACATCCTTCAACTATATTCCCTATTCAGACGTGTACAAAGCATAGTACTTGTATTTTTCAATGCACAAAGTATTCAGTTTAACTCACAAAACCTGCAATAACAAGTTATTTTCCAATAACTGAAGTTAATGCACAATACAAGTATTTAAAGAATAAAATATCAACCTCTTCATCCATGCATAAAGGCCTGACTTAAGGCAGATTATTTTTTGCACTGTATCTTTTTCTGTGTCACGTTTTCTTTCAGACTTCTGAGACTCTCAGCTTTGAGGCTCGTACATGTTGCAAATGCTTATTTTCAAAGAGATTACAACACATATCTGTCAGAAGAAGAGTTCCATGGCTGTTATGCATGGGAACAATTCCAAAGCCAGCCGGTAGAGAGCACATTGGAGAGTGTCTAAACCATCAGCAGAGATTAGGGTGACTTTTTAAAATGGGACAAAAGTTGGCTTGCGGGGTTGACCAGGTTGGAGCCAGCAGTAAACGTGCTTTAGCTGCACAATTTCTCTTTATGTGCAGCACACGTATATAGGAAAAACTAAAACATCCATGTCAGTTAACAGTTTTTCCTCGAGCGACTGACCTCACATGACTCACTGAAATGAGAGATACCCTGTAGCAGCTTGTGGCTTTTAATACAGTAATGCCACACATTACATACAAAGCAGGGTGTGCATTATAAAGAACAGTGGAAAGAGAAGGGTCATGTACGAAATGGTTACTACATTATTGCATCTTTTTTTCTCAACTACCCCAGTCACAACCTATCTGTTGTTTTATTTGAATTCTTTCTGCATGGTGTAAAATAAATATGATGTGTAACAAAAACACAAGACAAGACATTTCTTGCTCTCTTTAAATAATGTGTTAATGCAAAATTCTAACTGTTTATGCGTTTTTGATTAACAGTTCAGGTGCTCCTTGATGAGAACTGGAGCAGATCCTCAGGTCAAAATACTTTCTTTCTTAGGCTTTTGAGATGATAAAAGTCTAATTTCTCCTTGACTTCATTAACCTTAAGGCTTCAATGCTCCATTAGTCTGCTTGTTGACTTACATTATCTTTGTATTTGTATTAATATTTGCTCAGTGGAATCAACAGCATTGACATTCTCATAGAACAGTTTTTAAGACTTTTATGATCAACTGTTTTGGTCAAACAAATAAATGTACCTTAAAATGTAGTACTAGTTTGCTGAATATTACCTGATAACAAAGTTGTACTTCAAAAAATAATCTAATTCGTTGAATTAAATTGTATTACACCTAAATGTACGAGTAAGGCACAATTCATAGTCGTTTCTGAACACATCTTACCCATCCTAGTTTGTGGGTATAGAATAGAATAGACATAACCTTTATTGTCCCTCAGTGGGAGAATTGATGTGTGCAGATTTACAAAAAGTAAAAAATACAAACACAGCTGCAGGGAGGGAGGATCTTCAATAATGCTCCATTGTGTACCAGTCTGATGTTACAGCAGTCAGTCACTGAAGTAACTATACAGTTCTACAAACGCTTCATGCATGGGCTTCTCAGTGTACACGGAATATTGAAAAGTGCCTTTTTAATACTTTAGTGGGAGAACAAGCAAGTGATAAAAATGTTAGAACATTTTCTGGGATTGGCGTCACTTTAAGCTCTTTATCTGGTGCCTTGCAAAAATATTCATACATCATGAGCTTTTTCCATTTTTTCCATCAACTTCAAACCCGAAAATATTTTTAACAGAATTTTTTGTGAAAGATAACTAGTAGGAAGAAAATTAAGATGAATTGCAAACCCAGCTGCCCACAACACTAAACCAAATAAAACCAAAACATTACCATACTAAGGTGAATACACAAGCTTGCTGAGAGGAATTTATCAGGTGAAAGGTGATGCCCTACCAGAATAAGTGCTTCCATTGGCTTTGTGTTGGATTGAATTGCAACTTACACTGAACTGTCTGTTTTCAAACTTAGGTCTGATATCTTTCATCTTGACAGTAACCAAGGATTCCCCTTAAGTGCTGGTCAGCCAGGTTTCCTGGTACAGTATCACCATGGTCACTGAACTGCTTTTGATATCTTTGTATGTTTGAGCAGGTGCCAAGTCTGGCTGGAAAATTAAATATGCATCTCAATCTGTTAGCTGTAGGAAGCCTGATGTGCTCTGAAATGTCCTGGTAGAGGACTATTTTGATAATGGATTTCAGGGAACACAGTGATCCAACTCCCGTTGATGTGATACCCCAAATCATCACTGACTTTGGAAATGTAACACTGGATTTTAAGCAACATGGAGTCTGTGACTCTGTATTGCTTGCAGATTCTGGGCTCTTGACTTGCAATGTGACTTCCAAGGGAAACCTCTTCAAAATGCAAAATTTACCTTAATCTGAAAAGATGTTTTTGGATGACTAAGCCACAGTAGAATTCTTTTTCTCTGCCCAGGTAAGATGCTTCCACTGCATTTGCAGGATTCATCTGTGTATAGTAGCTCTTGAGGCAGCCTGACGACAGCCTCAGTCCACTTCTTGTAAAACTCTCTCAAATTCTTGAATGAATTTTGCTTGACAATCTTATTAAGGCTGTGGTTATTCCTATTCCTGCTGCACATTTCTCCACCAATCTTTTGTCTCCACTACCCAAATTTTCAATAATTATGTTTAAATGGGGCTGCATAGTAACACAGTAGGTAGCACTGTTGCCTTGCAGCAGATCCTGGGTTCACTTCCTGGCCTGGGATCTTTCTGTATGGAGTTTGCATGTTCTCCCTGTGCATGTGTGGGTTCTCTACGAGTCCTCCAGCTTCCTTCCACATTCCAAAAGCATGATTTGGTCAGTCTAAATTCTGCTTAGGTGCGACTGTATGTGTGTGTGTGCGTGTGTGTGGGGGTGCGCACGTGGGTGTGTGTGTGTGTGCATGGTTGTTTGTCCTGTCTGTCTCTGTGTCGCCCTGTGATATACTGGCGACCTGTCCAGGGTGTAACCCCACCTCTCGTCCGAAACATTCGCTGGAGATAGGCACCAGCACCCCTCCCAATCCCGCTGGGGACAAGAGTGTAAGAAAATGGATGAATGTTTAAATGGAACACTCTGAACAAGCAGCTTCTTCAACAATGAACCTTTGTGGATTACCCTCCTTGTGGAGGATAAACTGACAGTCTTCTGGACATCTGTCAAGTCAGCAGTTTTCTCCACAATTGTGTACTGTATTTATGCAGACTGGGAGATCTTTTAGAGGTTTGACAAGCGTTTTGAGCTAATTACTTCCAAATTATGACCGTCTCACAATATTCTACTTTCCTGAGTCAATGAAGTTTGGATTGTATGACAGTCATCATTTTCTAAAATTTGTTTTGAGGTGCACCTATGTATCTATATACAGTATATGTCCACTAACTGGATCTTGAATATAATGACTGGGTAATTACCGGGCCTCTTCAGAGCTGAATGACTTGTTGAGAGAATACAGCTATGTCATTCAGGTGAATGACATAGCTGGAGTTAGTTGACATAGTGGAGAAGGGGCGCTTCTAAAAGTTGCAGTATGAGAATCAAGAGTTGGTCACCCTTGCTCTATATCGTATGCTCTTTGGCTTTTGAGCTTGAGACATTTTAATTTAAAGAGCACTGACCACAGCTGTAGGAGAAGACGCATCACTTCCCAGGGAAGATGGATTGCTTCTTCCTTGGGAACTAATTAGTCAGTGTCTTCTATGGCCCATGTTTAAATGCCAAACCCTGCAGTTTCATGACTGAAGGGGAGATGGCCAAAGAAGGATTACCAAGAACATGCAGATAAATTAGATAATGGTAATGATCTATTATGAAAGCTCTTTGGAGATAACTTGAGTTATCTGTTTTAGTCTATTGGTGGACATCAAATTAATAATCTTACTTTTTTGGTCATTACTCATTTAAGAGTGTTCAGAAAGTAAAGTGAATTTTTGGTCAATTTTTAGACTTCTAAACAACATATTGGCATGATAGACACTGAATTGCATTCTCACATATTTTAAGCATTTTAGATACATTTTATGATGTAATCTCTTGCAATGGTCAATAACAAAAGGTAGGTATGGCTGAGGCATGGGTAAGGAACATGTTTGAGCTGTAAAGAAGATACTTAAAATTCAAGGCACTGGCTACAAGATTTTGAATTCTTTTTATATTTTTTACTTTTTTCCCCTTCTACATCACAAAGCCCAAGATTTTGATGAAATATGCACCATAAATGACTGTAGGGTTGTTAGGTAGGCTGCAGCAATTAATGATCGTGTTTTTCTGACATTCTCCTATTTGATTTCTTTCTAGCGAGTATAAATTGCACACTGTGAGATACAATGGCTAATTGGCTGATCTATCTTGACATTAAAGGCATTTTAGTACCTTTTCAATGACATTCAATGTAACACTAAACGAATTCAATTGAAGGCAGAAAAGGGAATGGAATTGCAGAGACAAGAATGGCCATCAAGCTCAAAAAATCACTCATATGCCCTCCTTGAAAACTGTCACTCTGAAATTAAGCATAACTTTTACCAAAATCATACAAATCTGCTTGTGGAAGGTTTCCAGTCATGCACCCATTCAAAGACCTCTTTTCACTTTGTACCATGGAAGCACAGGGGTAAGCCTTGAGCATCACAGCAATAGAAACCCAGATCTACTTCACCAGGCAAAATCTGAGGTGCAAGCTTTGCAAAGAGGCCTTATAAACAATCAAATTTCTCAAAAGCTGTGTTTCCATTCACCATAGAAGTGCGCAAATTGAAATGATGAAAATAAATTTGCTTAATGGATACAGGCCTATTTTGAAAAAACTTACGTTTATCAATAACATCTTTTTGCGCTAGCATGCGGTAGTTTTTCAGCCATGGTAATATAAGTGTAGTTTGCAAAACTGTAATGGAAACATGTAATCGCATCACAAAATGGTGTTCAACAGTCAGATGTTACTCCTGGTGAAAACAACAAAGAACATGGCAGGAAGTGGTAGGAGGATGATGGGTTGTTGTTTGTGCAGCTGGCTCCACCAAAGCTCTTACAGCGTCTCTCAGTTCATAGAAAGTTGTGTGTCATGAATAAGATGATTATTATCTTATTCAGATGACGCCATCATTTGAATTATATATATATATATATATATATATATATATATATATATATATATATATTTGCACACGCAGTACATATGTATACATACAGTACATATGTACAACCCAATATTTTTCTTATCTTTTTCATTTAGCTTTTGCGATCCATATTAGTTTACATGAGTGATATACATATAAAAATCAAAGAAATGCTTTAATCATCCCCAACTTGCTATCTTGCTATTCGAATAGAATATATGTTCAAAAAGTGAGATGAAACCTAACCTTGAGTATTTACTTGGTGCCTCTTAGCTTCCTTTGCACTCTTCCAGTCTGTTTCTCTCATCTATTTTGCCCTGAGGCCATGCTGATGCTGAAGGTAGGGTATAGAGCCCCAGAGACAGTCATGCTACTTTTTCATTCATTTGTGTTTTATGAACAGATTCGTATAGCCCCCTGCTCACACATCAAGTGGCTGTATGCTTCTAAACACTGTACAGTTTATATGAGGTATATTACTATTTCTAATCAGCAAATGTTTTTTAAAGGAAATAATTTTTTCTTTAAGTGGGGCTTGTGTTTTCTGAAAATGTAAACAGAAGAATTATTTCAATATTGAAATAAAAACATTAATAATAATTGAAATCACTGCTGAAAATGTATTATGCTTAGCTAGAATTTGTTTCAAGAACAGTTTTGAGTTGCTGGCGTCATCATGTTGCAGAGGTTATTACTGGTAATTCACAGTCTGAGGGTCCTGGATACAAACCTTGATTGAGGTCTTTTCTAAATCAATCTGGATGTTTTCCCTCTGGTGGGTTTTTTTTCTCCATGGACTCCTTCCTTGTAGTAAGAACTCATGCATGTGTGGTTCATTAAATTCAAATTTTAAATTGCTTGTATTAGCATGTCTGTGGCTGGATGTTTAAAACCTCTCTGCATTGACCATGCAACAGACTAGAGAGGACGTTTTCTGCCTCACTATTACTAACTGCACCAGTTTCCTTAAGGGCCTTAATGGGACTAAACCAGGATAGATCATGGATGAATATGTTTTGTATCTCAAAACAGAATAGCTACTGAAGATCTTTTTTTTTCCCTTGCAGGAAAAAAAAACTTTCTTTGCAGATAAACTAACCATTGAAATAGCTTTGAGGAAGTTGTTACATAAGAGAACTGGCATTTGTAGTGTGTGGGTGTGCATGAGCGATTTCATGAAAGTGTAGCATATGCAGGTGTGAAAGCACCCATTTGTGCGTTTAACTGCATATATGCAGACACTCTGTGCAAAAGTATGTGGGTGTGGTATGGATTAGTTCAAGTGAATGCTGCTGTGCACAGTGTAGCTAAACCCTCAAATTGGATTACTTCAAGGTGGGCTCTGAAAAATGAAAGATATCATTTACCTTGTGTTTGTGTACCACCACACTTTGCTGTCTTTGGTATTCTTCTCTGTTAAAAGTGGTACATATGTGTACATACCAGAGAGATCATAATAAAAAAAAGTAAGAACACCCTCTTTCAACATAGGGCAAAGTTAAATGTAATCGGATCATTATCAAAGGTTAAAAGCAGAAAAGTTGTTCTCACTAACATAACAAAAATGAAGTCAAACTAGGAAAAAGAGAATTCAGCAGTAAAGCAAGAGCAGACACATACACAGAAATGAAAAGCTTATCTTCCAATCACAGCAATATCAGTTTGGGGAAATCAAGAAATTCCCATCAAGGACTAAACATTAGAGCTACTCAGTGCATGGCCCAATTACAGCAAAGTTCTACCTTCTTAAACAATCTGAACCTCAAAAATATGCACCGGATAGTTATTCAGACTGAGTATTCTTTAAACATTACATTTTGCATCACAGTGTTGCATATGCAGTGGGTTGCATAGCAATCATCTGACGCAAAAGTGACAAAGACTAGGTATTTTTGCAACAAAACATTTATTTTAAGCTGCTATTATGTCTGACAGGATGAATTTTGTTTTAGAAAAAATTATTTTAAATAAGCCCAGCTCAATGAAGCTAATGGATGAACATCACTAATATAATTTTAGCCAGATTCTTCAAACTGGGATCACTTTGCTATTATCCTGAGACAAGATATTGTCTACTGAAGCTGGTGCTTCTAATCAAGTTCACTTAATCACCAGATTACTAGATGTGTGAGTGCTTCTATTAAGGCAGGTTTTTTGACAGTCGGCTGGTCTGGTGCATTTGTGTGTGTGTACAATAGTTGCTAAGATACCCCCTCCTATAAGGAGATAACAGCATGATTTATATCTGAAAAACTGAATGTCAAAAACTCACAAGACTTCTGACCAGATCTAATGGAGAAATTAGACAAATCACAGCACTGAAAATGAAATAAAAGAAAACGGAAAACAATTTAAACCTTGCAACATCTATCAAGTAAGTTGGTGGAAAGGACACAATTGACCCAGTTTAGGAGGCAACGGTCTGCAGGACTTTGTAATCATGGAGTCTACAAAGTCCTGAAAACCCTCCGTATAGCTAATGATTTGAGGGTCACATGTGTGGCCATCTGTCCAACAGCTAAAATATGGTTGAAATTGGGTCATGCAATAGAAACAGCAAAACCTAAACCACAATGGTTGAATAGAAATCAAATTAAGGTGTTGCAAGGATCCAGTTAAGGCTGAAAGAAGTATTCAACCTTTAACACTACCTGTCTGATAATTGGATGCTTCAACTAACTAGAGTTAGCTTCGCTGAAGTGTGGGTGTAGCCCTTTACAATTCGATTAATCCCTGTGGCATGTTGTCAGCATAAATACAGTTATTGGTATGGTCTATGGAGAAGGACGAGTTCATTATTCTCTCTTTACTTATTTATTTATTTAAAGGCTTGTGAGTCAACTGTAATGTTCAAAGTAGCAGAGATTATGTTTCAATAATGTCTTACAAAATGGAGTCAATTATAGCTTTAACTGTCTTCCTCCAGAATCTTGAAGTGGGATGTGACATTTGCCATTTACTCATACCATAAAAACAGACTGCTGATAAACAGCTATAAATCTAATTGCAAACATTTCTTTTGTCAGAGAGACATTTTAGTGACTAAGTAGCACTGTAAGGTCCTTCAAAGAAAAAAAACAACTCACTGAATAGCAGAATTGAGTTGCACTTT
This sequence comes from Poecilia reticulata, assembly GCF_904066995.2. Lineage (NCBI taxonomy): Eukaryota > Metazoa > Chordata > Actinopteri > Cyprinodontiformes > Poeciliidae > Poecilia > Poecilia reticulata. The sequence goes on from NC_088834.1 coordinate 7,508,456, forward strand.
GATGATATGTGAAGAGCTTAAAATACAAAGGTCTAACTGACATGAATGTGGATGATAAATAAAATGTCTTTGCTTCTTAAAGAGAAATCTGAATCCTGACAACAGTTATGTAAGAACTAAGCATAGATGAGCAGCATGATTGAGAGAGTTCTAGTTGCAGAGCAGAGTAGTTCATGGTCACTGCAAGAACACTTGGAACATTCCCATTACAGACAGATAAGCTGTTGGCAATAGTCTCTTGGCTGGTAGAATCTAAGGATGTCCATTGTCTGTGTTTTAATGTTTTATTTATTTCTAGACAGACCATATGGTGTTTACGTTTTCATACAGTCTGCTGCTGACGGTAGATAATTGAGAATACAGGTAGATCTAAAGAAAATTAGGGTAGTATGGAAAAGTTCAAAATGTCTGTCACTTCTCTAAATCTATCACACATAAAATATTTCAAGAATTTTGATTATTATTTTTAGATATTGTTTTAATATCTTATTCTACAATGAGATTAAAAAGTATAAATAAATAGATTCCATGTCTTATTCCACAATAAGATTTAAAAAGTAGTTGCAGGCTGTCAGTGTTGAATCACCTCATTAATGTAACGACTGGGACAATCTGTGGTGCCGATCAACAAGAAAGAGGAACAGAAAATATGTTCCCGGTCCCTTAAATCCAGACCTCCAGGGTTGGTGTCCTGTAACTTCTGGATGTGTCTCTGCTTCAACACACCCGAGTCCAATAATGAGGTCATTAGTAAGAGTCATTTGATTCAGGTGTGTTGGACCAGAGGCATGTAAGAGTTGCAGAACACCAATTTCAAGGTCTGGATTTCAAGTCCCCTGCTCCAGGTTAGTGATTCTCAGTACATGACGATCATTGTCCTTTATGTTTTATTTGCATCTCTGCTCCAGCACACCTGATTCAAATTACCTCCTTAGCATGCTATCTAGTGTATCAGAAGCCTGTTAATCATGCATTAATTTAAATCAGATACGTGATGGGGAAAAAATATCTAAAACATTTGTATTTGCCAGAGGCAGGATTTAGAACCACTGCTAGGATGTTGGCGAGTTTCACCAATTGCTCATCCTCAGATTCAGGAGGAGCAGTGTGGCTTTTGTCCTAGTTGCTGAAGAATGGAGCAGATATTTACCTTTAAGCAGTTCCTAATGGAAAGATTGATCTTTTGTTTTATATGTGTTTTGTGAAGACTTAGTACTGTGTCTCCCCTTTGGTGGCTTTGCTCCGACATTTATGCCTGCACCATTTCTGGTATCCTAACCTGTGTTGGTCAAGTTACTTGGAAATAGTCATTACTGATTACTGAAGAAAGTAATCCAGTTATTTTACTTAGTTACTTTTCACGAAATAATGCACAAACTGACTATGCAAGAAAACATATCTTCCACTTTATTGTTTCCGTATATTCTATCATATAAAATGTTATCACATGAAATAGTTTCTTTTTAAGATGTGATCTGTTTCGCTATTAACTTTTAGCACAATGCGTCATCAAAAGATATAACAAAGTGCAACACTTTTTTGGAGAATGTTGTTAAATATGTAAACCTATTCTGTGTGGTCACAATATTTAAGAACACTCAGTCTTTGTTCTGACTGCATTTCTGACTCTTCCACATTATAAAATGGTGGAAGAGTCCTTCATTCGATATGTTTTACATATTTAAATATATGTAAGACACAGAGATAAAATAATTTAAATCAAAATCTCTCCTGACTGTGCTCCAAATTATTAACATTTACATCTTTCAACAGTTGGTGAAGCTCCGAGAGATTACTGAGTTTAAAAAAAATCTATTTTCACCTGTTTAGAAGGACAGGGGCTGTCTGAGGTTTGTCCAGTGGAATTAGATGTGGTCGCTACATCGGTGAAATCAGTGGGCAGACTCCAGTGATTTCTGCAGCTTGCTAGGTACTTGCTCAGATTTTAAGGGGGATTTTCACTGGAGATAAATTTTCTTCCCACAAGTGGATGCTAATGGTTTTGTCACAGAGTCGAGCTAATGTCGGTACTTCCAAGCATTAAACGCTGCACTCTTCCACGCTCAATGTTGTCTGTTACTGATTTACTCTCCTGTCTGTTACTGCTGACGTAGCAACACTCATACGTGATTATTATGAGACACTCGCATATGAAGTCACAGTTTCATAATTCAATTTCTTTGCGGTGAAGTTGTTTGGATACTATTGTAAGAGCCTAATACAGGAGCAAGGTGGGAAAGAGGTAAAATATGGTAGTTTCCCAGCCAAAATGGGAGACTTGACAGGTATGAGTTTCCTATCTATTTCAGATAGGGAAAACCAATGCACAAGTATTAAAATATTACTATAAGGTAGAAAACAAAAACTTAAAATAGTCCTGAGATTAAGCATTTAGGTATTCCTTAATGTGCCACATGCATTATCTAAAAATATCAGATATCGAATATCAGTTTGACATCGAAAAATATTTTCCGATGTCATCTGTCAAGTTCAACGTGTCATAAATTAGGCTCTAATTATTTTACACAAAACGAAGTAAAATAATGTTCAAAGTGTCTTCCTCCAGATTCACTTTAAGTAAACATGTGACAATTTTCAATGACTTTGTAATTATTTCTTCAGAAAATGCTAAATGTACATAAGCAGATTTCAAATATTGTTGTTATCTCTTTTGTCAATCTAGTAATGTTCGCACAGCAGAAGGGCATGAGCATTGTGGCTCTGCCCCATGCAGACAACAACTCTTTGCAAGCACATAGTTGACAAAAAACTGGAAGCCAACTTTAATGACTGGTGTGATCCAAAAGACTGACAATGTAGCATGCATTTGTCAATTAATGTGCCTTGTTTCAGAAGTAGACACTAGTGTGTTGGAGTTTGAACAGCTGTAGCTCATCACAGTCATTAAGCTCTTTAAATATATAGTTTTTCCAATATCAGACTGCCAAGCAATGTCTTCTGTTTGCTGCAAAGCTGTCAAATAATGTTGTTTTTCTTCTTCTTTTTAAGCACCTACTCCAGTTCCTTCAACTCAGTCTAAGCTCCAGCTATTTGTCAAGCTTAGCTTCTCTGTCCTTCAGATTTTAAACCTACTCCCATCTTCTAATTGTTATTTGCTGTTTGACAGTCTGTTTATAATTCAGGAGGATTTAATTTAAAGGCCTAAAAAACTAAACACCAACATTCATAGCCAACAAAGCAGCAAATGCCTAAGTACAACTTTGATTTACAAGAGACTTGCACAATAATAGCATACAGTTCGTTAGCAGAAAATGTGGCGGTGTTATAAAAATGACTCAATTAATGGGTCACAATTGGATTTTACCACTGTGCAAAAGCATGTTAAAAGTTAGCGGCAACAGTTTTAAGAAAACTGTGAAATAACATTAAGTTCATTAAATGTACTCAATTTGACCTTCATATGCAAGACTAATGCAAAATTGACAAAACTGTGATATTAGTTATTCATAACACATTGTATTTCTAAGCTGTAAACACAGGAATTTTTCCCCAGAGGGACAATACATTTTGCTTTTATTCTAATTATGTTCAAAAACATTGTGTCAATGTTTTATTCTTCTCTCTAGAATTTATTGGGGAAAAAAATGAGAGTTGGACTAGTTTCAGTCAATACCAGGAAATCATACTAAGATTGTCTGGATGTGAAGAATACCATTCTGTCATCTCTCACCATTTTAATAAATATGAGATTAAATGTGAACAGCTCTTCTGGGAAAAAAAAAAACTTTCTCATAGGGACTTTTTTGGTGACAAATCTGGGATAAGCTTTGTAGTAGATGTCATTTTAAGTATGCTACAAGAATAATCAATCAAAAAAGTTATTGAAAAGAGAGAAACTGTTAGCTGTGGTCTAATTACATGAAGAAAAAAAAACTCAGTGCAAATGCTACAGTGAGGGAAGGTGTGAAAGTGATTCTTCTCAGTTCAGATCCTGCAGACCATTCTCTGTCATTCATAATTGGGCTCTTAGTTTAGTGATCCTGTTGACTGCAAAATTCAGACAGAATAAGATGTAAATTATGAAAGTGGTTTGAAGAAATACTTTTTTCAACTGACTTTCAAAACGATATGTGTGCCCCACTTTGCACAAATGTGCAACTTTGTAATCAAAATAAGAAACTAAGGAACACAACAATAATGGAACTAGAATGAAATAATCAAAACAACTCAAGGTCCTAACACTCATAAAAAGATCAAATTTGCAGAACAATCATTACAGCCAAAATAAAGAGAACTGTGGTAACTTGAGAGATGCAAAAGTGAATGGGGAAAATGGTACCGTATTTTCCGCACCTTCAATGAATGGCCTATTTTTTTCATATATAAGGCGCACCGCATTATAACACGCTATAGTTAAGGTTGCCACCCGTCCTGCCACCCGTCCCGTATTGAACCTATACGGTGTGCGATTTGTTCCATACTCTACAAATGTGGATGTGTAATAATAAAGATGTGGTCCCCCAGTACTTTATATAGTAGTCTGCCCCAGTAATTGTTTCACTCACGGTGTTGGTGTTGCGATATCGTCCCAACTGCTTTCTAGGTAACACAGACCAGCCGACACGCTGCCGCCGTAGTCTCTGTCCCTCTTCCCCCGCCCCCGCCGCTCGTGCTAAATGACCTGCAAACGACCTGATCATAGACGGTCAGTAGGTAGATAGGTAAGTCAAACTTTATTAACAAACCAGTGTTCTGACAACTATCCCAGCATGCACCGCGCGCTTCTTCTTCTATGGGCGAAAATGAAGTCGGCTGCTGCTTACCATAGTTGCTAGACCTGTTGTGTTTCAATATTGGTCCATATATAAGGCGCACTGGATTATAAGGCACACTGTCGGCTTTTGAGGAAATTGAAGGTTTTTAGGTGCGCCTTATAGTGCGGAAAATACGGTATTTCAAAAAATAACTAAATGTTTTAATGTGGTGAAAACCGGTAATTTGGACATCCCATGCTTCTGTCTGTAGATTTAGACTTATGTTTATATATTTTTCATAATGAAAAATGTAAGCTGCTCTTTCCTTAAATTATGAAGATGACATTTTTTAAATTGTTTTTGTGTGTGTTTTTTTTAAAGCATACAAAAGCACACACTTTTTGCATATCTCTATTTTTAATGAGAATGAGCATTGTTAATAGTGTGGAATAAAATGTTTAAGTCTTTAATACAATTCAGGCTTGCAGACAATTTTTGTCTGCAAGCCTCACAAAGAATCATCAGTCTTGTGCATATTTGCATGATATTTTGCGCATATTTTCTGGTTTGTCCTTGAACAATTGTTTTGTGTTTGATTGCATAAGTTGGCATTTCTGTTTGTAGTTGTAAGTCTGTATGTTGGCCCGATGTCAAAGTGGCAACCTGTCCAGGGGAGTACTGTGTCTCTTGCCAGTTGAAATCTGGAGTCATCTCCAATATTACAGCTAAAAAATATATTTAAAAATTGAAAAACTACAACATAATGACAATTTTATTGGCCTGTTTAAGGCCTTAAACAGTTGTATTTGCACAAAGTGCAGGGGCAGAATGCACTGACTCAGAAGGAGATGGGCTTTGGTTGTTTTTTTTATTTAAGGCCATCATTTAAAGTAGCTGGTAACTCCATCCATATCATAATTTCTTTTCAGTTAAATGCCTTCTATTTGCTCTGAAAACTGACAAGGTATATCAAACAGTTCCTGTGCTATAAATTATGAAGATAATTAATGGAAAATACTTGTCAGAGAGCAGCAGGAACCCAACGTCCACAGTCGTTGACACAGCACCTGCAGCACAAGTCACATAGAAGAAAATATTTACCACTCATTGCATTTAATTAGCCAGCTTGACATTCACTGTGCAATTTAAATACTTCACATGCTCAGTGTGAAAGTAAAGAAAGAAAGAAAGAAAGAAAGGAAAGTAACATTGATCATGGCTGTGTAATTTACTTAATGCATTTGTGCACTTTTTATTTAATAATTTCAACAAGTTGGTTTTAAAACGCGCAAAACCTCAAAATCACAACGAATACAGGCAATTATCAAATCACACTTAGGACTAAAACTCATTCAACTTCTCCATTTAAAATTTTAAACACTTGATGGGAAACTGTATGCTAGATGTGCGCAGTGGTAATAAATGCATGCAAACATTTCTTGGTTCAGGAACGGCATCCAATGTTCTCAGATGTGATGTTTGAGCTTAGAAGTTAGGATGCAGGGAGTTCCTTCTTCATGTAGTGTCGCGACGTAAAACAGCAGATAATGTCAGTGCTGCAGAGATTAATCTGCCTCAGCTAAGGGCAGAGATTAAGGCCATCCATGAAAGTGGGGCACCGTAGCATCAGAGCTCAGCTAAATGGGACTGAGTTTCACCAGCTGTACTTGAACAGCGCCACTTTGTGTGTTGAAGAAAAACTGTACAGTCTGTTTGTTTTGTTTGTTTTCTTTTAAAAAGACAATATACTGTCTTTTGTCCATCCTGTTTTCTGTGTGTCGGCAAAAGCTTTGAGTAAGCACTTCTTAAGAGCTATCTCACATCCAAAGTGCAGTAATACTTTAGTCATATAAATTCAAAACATGGATTATCATGTGTTCTAAATGCAAATTTTAAATAATATTGTTGAGCTTTCTTAATCCATATTAGCTTAAGATAGTTTACATGTTCAGCAAAATTCATCTTCTTTTCTGCCACTGTTTCCAGTGACTCTCAAACTTGTACTACATTTCAGATAATTGCTGTACGGATCATAATCAAGATGCATGTGTTGGGAGTGGTTAATGACCAGAGAGCTGGTAAATAATCTGAGCAAAACAAACACTTATACTTCTCACGCTGACTGAAGACACAGGCTTTCATTACACCCTCACATGGAGGAACTAGCTGCCCCTGTGCTGATGCTGTTAGAGAGCACGCAAACATCAACTGGTTAATTACGGCGCTAACTGAGGTTAAATCAGCAGCAACTGTCATTAAAGGAGTCAAGCTGCATACCAAACAATGGAAGTGACACAATTATTAAGTCTGGCTGACAAACTGGAATCAGAAATGACTTCAAGTGTCAACTTAGCTCTTTAATCTTCTCCATTAGATGTTTTAGGCTCTAATCATGTGACTTACAGTTAGCTCGACTATGCATATAACAAATTCCTTCTAATATTCAAAATTCTCTATTTTCAGTTGTAATCAATGCATACTGATTAAGACCTTGTGGTAAATAAAGCTTGTAGCTTTATTTGAATCATTTTAGTCTCAGGAGAACCATTGCGTTATACATTGAATTTAATGGCCGATATGATATCCAGATATCAGTTGATAAAGTTGCAGATTAATTTTTTTTCCACACACATCCTACATTGGAATAAATATAGTCAACTCTCTACTTATGTAATAAGTCTAACTACTTCATATGGGAGTATAAAAAGTAAGGTCAAGGAGAAAAAGCCAAAGCAACAGCCCCCCAAAAATGGATGTTCTTGTTTTGGAGAAATCTTTTTCAACCAGTGTCAATTAAAAATAAAGTTTCACAAAGTTTATTGGCTATTTACGGTCTCTGTTGGATGGAAATGAACAGTCTTCTCCCTTATTTTCTCTCTTCCCTTTGCAGTTCAGAAATTAAAACAACCCAAAGAAATGATATAAAGTGACTGATTTTCAAGGTCAAAAGTAAAAGCAAATGGAGGATTAATTAAAATTTGAGTATACAGTGGGATTGCCTCTTCACTTGCAACTCAAATTATAAACCAGAAAAACAGCTGATAAAAAGGGATCATTTTGAAAAATATAAGATGTATTTTAAGACGTTATTGATGCTCTTAATTCACCGAGTTGCGCAAAAAGGATTTTTTTTGATACCAAGGATAATCACCTTATTCAATATGTTTTATATTATTTAAGATATAATTGTAATTATCCAGTTATTAGCATCTTAAATTATTGAGAATAAAAACACAGTTCTTATTTATAAAATTTTCTATTCACATTGCTAATTTTACATAATGTATTGTGTCATGTTAAAACAAATGGATATAACAAGACACAGACAAAATAGTGACTCAGGGCTGAATTGATGCCAAAATATGACAGTTGTGGTCCAGGTGGCCCACTATGGTTATGAGCCTCATAAATATGTGTGTACACTGTTATTAAGATGATAAACATTTAAAAAAAAAAAAACGCCAGATGCATTTTATAACTCTTCATGTACTCTTTTAAAGAAACAAAAAACTTGCAATTCAAGAAACAGAACATAAATAGTTCATTTTTCATAAAAAGCTTCAAGAAAATTCAAACATATAAAAAGGTACTGTTTCAGTTTGAACAAATAGTAATTAGTGCACTCATTTTAATTCCTGGTGCTACTCAGTCACTGATCAATTCTGATGCTAAATGCCACACAGGAACTTTACAGTAATCGTGTTTTTATTTTTGTTCATTACAAAGTATTGTTGGGATACAATGTAGTTAATCTGAGGCATAGTTTATGTCTCTGTTATATGATGGATTAGCATCAGGTCTATTTAATCTGTTTTCCCTCAGCAGGCTAATGGATGTATGAGTAAATTTTAGCAATGTAATGATGCGGCAGTCAATTTGCACCACCCAACTATAAATGACAACAAAGTTGGAAAACACAAATTTTGGCTAAGTAGTAATGATGACTAAAACATTTGGACCTTATTGATGTCACACAGTCACTGCCTCCCTCACTGTTAATATCTGTCAACTACTCGTTCTTCATTCTGTCTGCCTTCACTCTCTTTTCTTCCTCTATTTCGTCTCTTTCGCGTTGATGTTTAACATCTGTTGTTGCTATCAAAGTTGAAACAGCAACAAATATGTCATTTTTTTTCCACGTTTAGCAGCGTTGTCAGCAATTATTTTCTTTTTTCTCAACCGTTTCTCTTTTGAATTTCCACTCTGTAGCCTCAGTCTTTAGGCATGTTTGGTTTTTGCTTAGCAGTTGACACTGATTCATACTACTATTGTTTGAGGTGCAGTTAAACTGCTGTAGTTTAACTACCGTACCAACGTGAAAAACTTTGATGTCGGTACTTAAAAAAATGTGCTGGTTTGTCAAAAATGTGCTCACTTGGTTGCTTCGAGAGAGAGAGAAACAGAGAGAGCCCACAAGCTAATTTTAAACAAGTCATGCTTTCTGCTGAAAAGTCACACTGGTGACTATATACAATTGAATGACAAGGAAAAGGAGATCATTAAGCAAGCCAGTGACCAGAGGAGAACAAGCAGAGAGATCTATACCTCATCTCGGAGCAGAAACTGTGTCTGTGTAAAAAGATCTAAAATTCCTGCAGCCTGATATGCTGGACTGTCAGGCACTTTCAGTTACTTGTAGTCATTGCACAACGCAGTCACGTCACACACTAAAAATAAATCAAACTCTAACAAAAGCTAAACTACGATTAAAAACAATCATATTTGTTTACAGTAAGCCACACGTACAGAAACATTTTAATGGAAAAATACAAAAAAATGTGAAATGGTTCTTAAATTTTAACGTAGCAGTATTTGCTTTCAGTGTATGCAAAAATGTTAAATGGTGCACCTTCGAATATGTATAGCTAAGCTGCATAAAAACTGTTTTCTGTTGAATCATCTAACACTGTTGTGCTCATGGTTGCATATCTGTTCAACTGTATACTCTGTTGATTTACAGAATTTGCACATAGATGGGTTAGCTACAGGAGTCCTTGGAAATCCTTTCTGTTTAGAGCATGTTTGCACATTAAGTGTTTTCTTGTTTTAAGGCAAGATGAGCAATGCATTGTCCATAAGTGCAAAAGCAAAAAACAGAACCCAGTTGTCTGGCTGTGCTTGACAAAATGAGCAATCGCTAATGTGGACATTATCTCAACATGTATGTCCAAAATGGTAGGATTAATCGTTGCTCTCTAATAGAAGTTTTTAAACATCAGTTTAGAAAATGTACAAAAATAGTGAAAAAAGAAATGCCAAATGTACGTGTGTGTGTGTGTGTGCGTGCGTGCGTGTGTGTGTGTAGTCACTGATGTCTCGAAACATGTTTTAATGATGACACAGGGATTTTTGTTATTTTGCTAACATGCATTTTGCATATTGAGAATTGTGTACCCTGAAAAGTAAGAAGCTATACATCCCCATTCTGATCATATAAAAAGGGAACTGATCTGATTACACGAGGGATTTGCCTCGACAGAAGAGTTGTTAGGATTTAGAGTTTTTAGCCCTGAAACGGAAGAATCATGCCCAGCGACAGGCAACAAGGATCTCCTGACTGGTTACTGATGGATTCATCTGGTGTTTTCTGCCCTCCTGTCATTGAAGTCCTGGGTTTATTGGCATATTTCACACTTCTACACCTTGCAGTACACAGGTTTTCTGCTCTAGTGGCAACTGTCATGTAAGATTCTAGTGTTTTGACACGGACTCTGCTTCTTTTCTCTCAGGATATTTATGAACGCATATGTTGCCAAGGTGACTACCCACAGCCCCAACTATCATTATGCTATTTTAGATACAGGTCAAAGGAAGCATTCTCGATGTCTAACCTTTAGCACACCATTCAGATGTTGTTTTCTGACAAAGCCGAATGCCAAGACTTAACATGAGTTATCGAAGCCATATTCACCAAGTTAAAAAGTCCAAGCTTTTATTATAATCTAACATCGTATTACATCTTAGATTATGTTTTATGATTCAAAATGTATACAAAAACATAAACATAAGATGCAAAGTAAACAAACATATATATACACACACACACACACACACACAGGATTGCATCTTATTTTCCTTTGTCATGTTTTGATGAAACTGACTTTTGCCTAAACTTTACTCTTACAAGTTCACAAAATCACTGCCAGTATCACGGAAAAACATATTTTCTACAGTGAAGCCAAGATGAGAAAGCACCGACTCTGCTGAACCATATTTTCTTTTAGCTCTTTGTATTGATAGCTTTTAAAATATCCCTCTTAAGGAGGAAATTGGTGCTATCCTTTCCACTATTGTCGCTGCTGTGGCAAGTTCAGAAATGACTCAGTCTGATCTGTTTTTGTCCATATGTGACCATTTGAGGTCTTTGCTGCAACAATAGTTTAATCTAATCCACAAATATCTCTTTCAGACTCTGTGCCAAACTGTCAAACGGGGAAAAAAGCAACAGTTGCTCAAATAACTGTTCGTTACAATGAAGGTATGTAAGATATCACAATTGAATCAGATAGACAGCAGCAGCATGAGCCCAATCCTTTGAGCCAAGTACAGGAAACTGACTATAATTTAAAAAGGCTTGTCGAAATTGATCAGCAGCAGATTGGAAAGATGTTTCCTGACCATATAGACTCTTAGTTTTACCTGTAGCATTTAGATAAGATATTCAGAACTTGGGGTAAGCAGCACAAAAGCATAAATCTAACCTGATTTGGTGTGGGGGATTTTTTCCCCAAGTACCAACTAAATTTAAAGACAATGAATAGACTATAAGTCCATTATTGCATGTCATGTGAGTGTAATGCTTATGGGGCAAAAACACACGCACGCACACACACACACGCACACACACTTGCCTGCATACATACCTATTTAACCTATTTGTTAGAAATTACACTAGATAAATATGTTTAGAGTTGCTTTTGAACCATAAAAAATGAAATACTGACCAACATTTTGATGTGAAATGATGGCTCTTGGCAAAATTAAATGTTTACTCATTTTCTCAAATATTGACTGTGTGGTGTCTTCTGTGACTTTGTATTTTTGTGTTTTTAAGATGTAAAAAAAACTTTGAATTGACTTGTTGCTGAAGTGCGCTATACAAATAAACTTGATTGATTAACTAAATGATCAAAAATAAAATAAATCCAATCTATTTGAAGTTAACTCTCCTCCAGCCAGTTTCTAGACTCAGATCCTGTGTTTGTGACATCCAGTGGAGGAGTTAGTGAAGTGACAATATTTAATTTCTGTTCTTTTTGGCAAGGCTTTGATGAGATTTATCTTTTTAAAAGTCAGTTCACTCATTTTTAGTTGGTTTCACTGCACAGCCACATTTGGCTAATGGAAAAACTAACCACATTTTTGATTAGGATGTCCGTGCACCCACCCCGAAAAATGCACACAGATGTACATACAGGATGCTGTGACACAAAAGTCAAATAATTATAATGTATATTATACTCGAAGGAAGACCTCAAGGTGTCCACAACTTGGACATTTGCAGCTTATAAACTGCGTGTCTATGAGCCTTTTTAACACAATAAAGGCTTACAGACCTGCATTTATATTAAAAAAGATAATTTGTTCTATATATCTACAAAAAAATCTATTTTCAAAGTTAGTGGGTGTGACTTATATTCAGGTGTGGTCTGGAAGTTAGTGGCGTATAAGTGGCCTATATTTAAACACACAGCAGATAAATATTCATGTATAATACATAAAAACAAAAAAAAAACAAAGGTCATTCAAGCCTAACATTGGTGTTAATTTATAAGATCTTATGTTAGTAGAGTTCTTCCCAGAATATGGAGTATTTGTTTGGTAGCAACTCTTTCAGTTGCTTCCAACTGGAAGAGTTAAGACCTAGTTGTTTTAAAACTGTATAGAAAGTAGTTTGCTTCTGACATTTAATAGTAAAGAAAATCCATGTGTTTATGCACTATATTAATCTATGTTCATATGAACTATCACAAAAACAAAGAAGTTAAGAACGTCCCCTCTTTGGGAGTAGTTAATGCATGATCCACAGCAGTGTGATCCATATTCTGTCTCAAATGAGCAATACATGTTTTTTTTGAAGCAGGCAGGTTTTTTTTTTTTTTTTTTACTTTGCAGTGTATCGCCTTTGTATTGCCTATCCAGACTTTTATGAGTAATGACCTGTTACATCGGTGATCCCCCTGCAGCTCCAATCACTCAAGAGACGATACAAAGGGAACGTGGTGAGATAAACCAGCCTTGAGCTGTAATTACTCAGGTCTAGTGTCCTGACTGAGCTGATGGGCTCTGCTCACTCCAACCAGAAAACAATGAAACGGAGAGAACGGAAAGGACTCCCACTCAAGCAATCAGATCCTGTCATAGTCTGGAATAAAACATTTAAAAGCCAAAGGAAATCAATGAATGACTAATGCTTGACATTCGTCAGAATCTCTTATCAGCTTGTAGCAGTAACATTTATTTTCGTCAGATATTTCTAAAACAAGAACAATCAATTAGACTGCAACTGTCCATAATGTTTTATAGATCATCAAAATTGATCAAATGATGCATATGGAAACAGTCGCATCTGTTGGTTTGATTGCATTCAATTTCAATTAAGCATAAAAGCATCTTTTTACAATATACAGGGTTATTACATAACACTTCATGATTTGGTTTTCACATAAAACTTTAAAACCCAAGTAACGTCTTTAGAGGCAAAAGTGCACACAAGATAAAACACCTTGATATGGTAAAGATGTAAAATAAACGTAATACTAATGGTTGTGCTTCTTTTTGTTATTTTTAATAGTTTTTTCAACATAATACGAGTTATCTGAGATCCAGTGACATTTGTGGTACTGACATTGGCACATGGAAAGGATTTGATAAATACAAAAATAATGAATTCTTACCAACATTACAGTTAAACTCATAAAATAATGTGTTCTATTGTTAATGTTTATCTGTATGTTTTTCAGTGCATAATGCAATTTTTTTATTTACCACCAGCAAAAATGTATATCTTTATTTACTGCTGCAAAAAGTAGAGCTATGAAATTGCAGGATGACTTTATAAATTTCAACACAAACCCTTTGTGTTTGCCTTACTGCTGATTACATTGATTTGTCTTCTTTTATGATTATGCCTATTCTTTTTGTTCTCCGTAGACATGTTGTTTTTACTGGGAAGATATTTGTCTGTTATTGCTATTGTGGCATAAAATGTCTGGTATGGTGAAAATGAACATGACATTGAACTTTCAATAAGTGAAAAGAGCAGTAGAAAGCATTTTTTTTATTTTTAGCTGCTTTGTTTGGCACAATCATAGTTTTTCTTGTTTCTGTTTGTTAATCCAAGACAAGGAGCTTCTTTAACAATCAAACTGATGTTTACTCCTTTTATTATCTTACCTCTTTCACTGAATAAACTACCAACCAAAATTATTACAAATTCAAATGACATAATTGATTCAGCCACATTGTCACTGAGGTTGTTTAGCATGATAAATAAGAATAACTGAAACTTAATCGTAATATGAAAAAAAAACATGTTTAAAAGGTCAAGAAATGAGTTGTAATGTCACCCTTTAACTTTCATTGCAGCAACACAAAATAAAGAACTGTGAAACTTTGAGATTTAACTGGTTGAAAACACGATAAGGAATAATTTAACTCACCTGATTGTAGATTCGTTACAGTGATTTCTTCTTTTCAGTCAGCTCTGTGTCAAAGCTTCTGATAAAATGGGCAGCTTTGGGTTTCCGTAGTATGCAGATGAAGGGTTTTAATGAAAGGGGAAAAAAATACAGTTGCAGCACTTGATATATATACCGATCTACTCTTTTAACGCTATCCTTAAACCTTAATGTTTATTGTTGAGCTTTTTGCCTTCTTTAAGCAACATACCTGTGTTTGCTTTTGGATTGATTAATCCATCAGCTGAGTTGTGTTTCACCTGTGGAGAAATGTGGGACCAACTGTAGACAAGACAGGGATATGATGCCTATGATCTGACAGCTTACACACTGTGCCCATCATTCATGTCATTGTTTACTGGTTGTGCTGCTGTCTGTTACTCTGCCTGGTGGACGACGTCCTCAAAATCACATTTCCAGAGCAGACTATAACAACTATACAGGATTTATTTTGTACTTGATATTTCTTTTTATAAGGAAAGTAACTCCCTGATTTTTTTTTTTTTTCATTATTTGGAATGGAGATTTATGACACCACAGAAATGGCGTATTTTACGTTCAGTCTAGACTACTTCTAAAATAAAACTGCTTCAAAGGCAAGGAGCTCATTGGAGACATGATGTCTTTGAAAACAATAGAAGCTGCCAACAGCTCTCCTACCTCTTACTTGAAATGTGAAAATGGATTCTTTTCATTTTATATGTTGCTCAGCCAAAGACTATCTTCTGATATGGTTTCATAAAGGGGAAGACAAACCACATTTTGCAAACCACAGTCAGTTTATTTCTGTTTTGGATGCTGATACAACTTATCACATTCTCATTTAAAAATTAGAATATCCATGTAGACACAATCATGAGTAAGATAGCAACCAATATTGGTAATATTTAGTCTATCACTGTTGCTCATCCGTTTGCCAGAATATTCTATTTGTGCACAGCAGCCTTCTGTAGCTGAAGTTGGTGTCATGGGGCTGTTTTTTCAAGCTTTGATCAACTTTACTTCAAATTTAATGAGAATTTTGCAGACAGCAAGAGGTTCACAATCACGGCCAGCGCCCTGTTTAATGAAAATAAAGTTTCATGGGTCCTTTCTTTGCCAACAGGCATAATTTTCACAAACTCATAGAGAGTTGATGCAGTTCCTATGCTTACATCCCAGGATGTAAGTATCCTCAATTCACAGCACAGTTACCTATATCTTTATGCACTGTAAAACGGCATAGTGTTTCAGTGCTGCTATTGTGTTTTTTTTAGCAATACTACTGCAAATATAATGCATATGAAATGAGCTTGACCTTTACTCAGATAAACTTATAAAATATACACACAGATTAGAAACTTCTCTATTCGAATGTCATTTGTTTTCACCTGGGGTTCCTTAAAGTTTATTAAATGACATTCACAGAGGTGTGTTATTATCTCTTTAGAGTCCAGTCTATAAACATTGGCAGTTTCATGGTCAGTAATTTAAAAAGGTGGGATTCTCACCTTGAAAAACAGTCTTTTTAGTTTGTGTTCCAAAAATAATTTAAGTTTTGCTTGGCAAAGATAGAAAAAACTGATTCAATTTGCTAATAACATGCCAGATAATGCAAAGCAAAGCAAAAAAAAAGCTTTACATTCAAAAGTTGATCTCTTTAGTTAAGAATTTTGTTTTTAAGGGGCCTTCACAAAATCTCAAACTAGGTCTGACAGAAAATTTGGAAGAACAGCCAAGAAAGGTGTGTGAGTACAAAGTTGCCTACAAACCTAACTTTGTTGTACGATCACCATCACATATTGTTAGTTTGGTGGACAAAACCCAACACATTTGGCCCAGGTCATATGGTTTAAGAGTGAACTTTGCTTAATAATAATAAGAAAGAAGGTGTATGTTTCTAATTTAAAAAAGTAAAAAAATAAAATAAAATAAAAATTCCATCCACCCATCTTATGTTATTTCTGTACCTGCTTATCCATCCATGCAAGGTCATGAGATGTGGAGCATATCTACAGTGGTCAATGGGCAAAATGTGGGTACATCCTGGACAGGAAGCCAGACCATCATAGGGCAGCACAGAGACCAACATGACAAACATTTATTCTTACAAATACTCACCGCCAAGGACAATTTAAGAAGGTCACTTAAAGTAGCATGTATATTTTTGGATTGTGGGAGGAACACATGGAGAACATATGGTTGATATTGATATACGTATTCATATTTGACCACTGTGGAAAAGCTTCAAAATATTACTTGTACAGATGGCATGCAAGGCCTCTTGTGAGTCCCATTTTTTGATTTACACTTACAATGTTTTTAAAGCCATTACTGCTTTAAAAATGCAGACATCTTGTGAACGCGTCAGCACATTATGCTATATATATATATATATATATATATATATATATATATATATATATATATATATATATATATATGAGACATTATAATCAATTATATACAATTGGGAATGCATTACCCCAGGGTGATTTGTGTCAGTATTTATATGCCATGAGTAAGGATGAATTTTATCTTGTGAAGTAGAAAGTCTACAACCCTGAAAAGGATTCTCATAGCTGGGGCAACATTGGGAACAGTCCTTTGGCTGAAAAAGGAAAAAGTCCATTACTACATTGTGATTGCTAGTAAATCTGAAGCTTCTTTAACATGCAAATCCGTTAAATGTTCTTAAAATGTACTTCTAAAACTGTAAGCCATAGTTTAGTTTAGTTTTCCTTTAAGTTTAGAGGGAAAACAAATTCATAGCACGAATGGAAGTTGATCTTCTAGGTGGGATAGAGGTTTCCTCTGCTGCTTCATGGAAGGTTTCTGTTTCAAGCCTTAGAAGGTTAGCAGCTAACCTTCTGTGTGGAGTTTACATGTTCTCCTTGTGCATATCTTGGTTTTCCCTTGGTACACAATTTTTCTTCAACAATACAAAAACTTGCATATTGAGCTAATTATTGAATTTTACATCTGAATTTAGGTGCACACATGCATGGGTGTCTCTCTTGTGTTTTGCCCATTTGGCATGTGAAGGCCTGGCAACCTGCTCCCCACTTAGTGACTTCTGGGCTAGACTCCATCCTCCTGCAAACTCTGTGACCATGAAGATGATTAAGCAATACTGAACAGTCTGAGTCTCGAGGTCCCCCAACATTTTTCAATTGGATACTAGAGTGCAGTTTCATTCAGGAGATTGGTTTTTCCTTGATGCTACTTAGGAGTAAGTCCATCTTGAAAAATGCCAAAGCAGTAGGAAACAATAAAGGTGATTTACATGATTAGTTTTTATTTTTTAGTGTGATCCTTTGAGACTTGTCTGATTTTAATGTACCCCTTAATTAACAAGGTAATAGCACAGCTTGCATAAATCATACTCATGTTGTTTTTGTATAAGTATAACATAAAAACTAAGGTATTAAAAAACAAAATGCTCTTTTTTTTTTTTTTTTAAGATTTGCTTCCGTCTATAAACCCAGCAACTCCCCAATGTTTTGGAAAAGTGTTTGGTGTCACAAAACAGTATTTGTAAAAAAAAAAAAAAAAGAAAACGTCTCAATTTTTAATAAAGCATAGGGCTATTGGCAGCTGCCCTTGTCGCTCATCTTCCACATGATGCATAGACTAATCTGGCATACCCTTCCCTACCTGCAAATGTGTTTAGTGAAGGACAGATAAGACCTGTCATATATGAAATCTGTTTTTCCCTCTGCCTCACCCCCACTGGTAATGTACTGACTGATGTTATAGCCACAGCTGATGGTGAGGAATAAATGGGGGGAGGAGGGTAATGGAACATTCAAACCTCACTGCATACCTTGAACTGATTGTGAATTGTACCAAGCATATCTGCAAAAGCATTTTACTCAAGGCTTTTCTGATTTTTACTGCATATTTGGACAATTGGGTGAAGTTGTGATAAATGAATACATCATTTTAAAAGGTGCTTAAGTTTAATTAGTTTTGCAAGTTACAAACACAGAATGCATTGCTCTACCTTGTACATTATGGTCTAAACATAACTTATTTCACCATCCATCACCAACTTGCAACAGCTGATTGATTTTGTTTAAATGATGTAGAAGAACACTTGGAACTGCAACACATATGTATGTGTTAAAAAAAGCAATAATAACATACTTTTTTTATGAAAGCAATTATTTGGGGAATATATCTCTACTGATTTATATTACACTAAGTAAACTACAGTATACAGAACATGAAGGCAAAGAACATGAAGCCTGATCTTAAAAATTTCACCACAACTTGAAGATTTTGTAGCCACTGTGAAACCATGTGGAAGATGTTTGAAATTCCAATCATGTTAGTGTGTTTATTTTTTACCCCAAGTAACTAAGACACAATATTGTGTTTCTTCTGATGAATTAAGGAAGCATTAAACAGACAGCCCTAAGTGGACAAGAAATAATTCTTATTGTTTTTGTTTGTGTGTTTGGCGCATATTATTGTTAGGTTTAAAAACCATAAAAATACTTCCTGATCTATTATCAGTATCAAGCACATTTTTATATCTAAATTCATTCAGCAAAGCTTTAATTACAAGGCCATATATATATTTTTTTATCTTCATGGCCATTGGTCCTGTGGTATTTAAAAGAAAGTACAAAACCACCCAGTGTTCTCAGGTGGCCCCAAAAGGTGAATTATTTCCTGCTATATCAGGTTTGCCAAATGTCCTTGAGGCAACCAATAGAAGGTGTGTTCAACTCATCCTCTGATCTGAAGCTGAGCATGTGGTCTGGCAAGAAGGAAGACAGAGTGGCAACACAACCCAGGAGACATTGTGTCTTTTACCTGGAAAAAGGGTGAAAGTACTATACTAAGAAAATATGTTATTCTTATTTTTATTACAAGGCACAAAAGTTATGATATATCTAAAATCAACTCAAAGATGAGCACTTCTATTAAAAATGTAAAAATAATTTCTGAATATGATTAATATCAAGCGTTTACTTTATTACCATTATCATTTCATATGGTTGACCTGAAACAAAGAAACGAAACAAAAGCAGCAAAACTAATATCTACGACTGCAAAATAAATGGAACAATGATTAAATTTTAAGAAAGAATTAATCATCAGAAAAGAAACATTAAAATTGAAATAATAAAAGTGATCAATCAAAATAATGTAAATTTTATTGGTATTACACATTTCAGCAGCAAGGCATTTCAAAATGCTTAACATCACAACAAACACAAATTCGTGCAACATAGAATCAACAATCAAAACATTACATTAAGTCAAGTGCCATCACTAAATTCGTAATTGATTTCGTTTCAAATACAACTCTAAACAGGTGGGTTTTTACTCAAGATTTAAAGGAAGTCAGTGTTTCAGCTGTTTTACAGTTTTCTGGAAGTTTGTTCCAGATTAGTGGTGCATAGAAGCTGAATGCTGCTTCTTCTTGTTTGGTTCTGGTTCTGGGGATGCAGAGCCGAACCAGAACCAGAAGACCTGAGGGGTCTGGAAGGTTGATACAACAGCAGCAGATCTTTAATGTATTGTGGTGCTAAACCGTTCAGTGATTTATAAACTAACAACAGTATTTTAAAGTCTATTCTCTGAGCTACAGGGAGCCAGTGTAGGGACTTTAAAACTGGTGTTATGTGCTCTAGTTTTCTGGTTTTAGTGAGAATGCGAGCAGCAGGATTCTGGATCAGCTGGGTGAATATGCTACAAACTCATTTCCCATTGGGAACAATAAATGTACCATTACCGTTTATCCCTTACTTGTGGGACAAGTTAGTCAGGTAGGTGTTGGTTGACCAGTTAAGTGCAATTTTCAAAATTATTCCTTTTAGGAGATCAGAAAAACTATTTTAGTATCCACAAATACTAAAAGTATTTAGTCACTTTATAATGACTGTTGCTAGATAAAGTTGTCATCTTCTCACAACAACCATTAAATCACCGTTTAACACAATAATAGTGAAGATATCTGCTAAAGCTTCTATCTGAGCCATGTCTGCTTCAATACACGTTTGGAACAACATTATTTTTCTTTGTTGTGTAACTGTTAACAGTTGCAGCCCTTATAAGTACATAAATTCTCATATTTGCTTAATGTAAATATGTTTATAAAAGAGAAGACAATAGATTTAATGCTAATGTACTTTTAAAGCTTGGGGACATTAAGGTTTTGATTATGGAACAACATTACTCTGTGGAGTTGCAAATATTCACCGTGAAAAAGTCAACTTAATGTCTATGCTACATCAAACAAAATGTTAAAACTTTAAAGCTGTTAAATTTGGTCTCTTCCAGAATTTGTTCTCCAACTGTTCTGTCAGACTCTTTATAACAGCCCTGCAGTCCAAACTGTTGATGCAACAAAAGTAAATTATTAATTATAAACTGTATTTCTTTTTTCATGGAACACACAGTAGGGAAGAGAGCATTCAGTTTTTAAACCAGGCCCCTCAGCAAGTCAGGATTGTTTTTAATGAAATGCTTTGAAACTAACTTGTAGCATGACTGTCTCACAGTTAAAGCAAACTGCCCCACTCGAATGTTCACATCAAGTGGATCACGAAGGCTTAAATTATTCGACAAGAAGAACGACAGTTTCTAAAGTCATTATCCTTCATTTAGGCAACTTAAAAATAAAAGAGATCAAGTCATGCTGAAAATATTTCTATTTCACAAAGAAATTGCCTGACTTATGTAATTAAATAACTAGTTGTATGCTGGGGCAAAACCATTTTAAAAGTTTTGCTGTCCACATTTACCCTTGCGCTTATTTTATGTTTCTAATTGTAAATTTATTCAGCAAGAGCAAGACATCTATTGCATGCACGTGTGTTTCACACTGAGATGAGATGTTCAGAGCTACTGCTGCTGGACTGCATCATTCCAAACGTACATTTTTACTGGAATTCCGGTGTCTTTATGTCTTGTTTGCGTTGGCTGCAGTACATGAGCAGATCCTACAGTATAAATTCTTCTTCATGAATTCACTTGGAGTGTAGCGTTTCATTTTACAGAGAAATATTTAAAACGATGTTTAATTCATGAGGTTTACAAGGTGGAATTCAGAATATGCTCATGAAATCAGATTTCAGCTGGCTTCCGTCCAACAGAAGGGCGTGTGTGCCGTATGAGCATCGCTAAACTGCTTGGCAGCTGCATATGTGTGTTCACACCGCCAACCTTTCAGCTGTGGCACTGCTGCAGCAGTTGGTTGTTTTTGTCTCTATACATATTGATGCTCTTGTTAATGACCATAACAAGACGCCATTTTCCAAATTCTTAGCTGATACGATTAAAACTGCAAAGAAAAAAATTGGGATAGAGCTGGAATACTTCATTGAAGTAAAAAAAAAAAACAAAGCAGTTAAAATATGATTTCTCATGTAAGCTCTGTATGATGCGCACAAAGACACTTTGGCTGTTAATTTATACATAGACAAGAAAAATAAAATAAAACATGATAAAACTCTTCTAAAATGCACACTCCATGATACCAGTTCTTTCTAACAGCTTTTTGAATTGTTCTGCACAATTTGTTCTTTCCTCTGGTCTACAGAAAACCACAATTACAAGGACAATGAGAAAGAGTGAATACTGTGAAAAGGTACAAGAAAGGAGAAAACACAATCAACAGTGGTCCAAAGGGAAAAATCTAGTCATCGGTTGACTCACAATGTTTTTATCATCTGTAGAATATGGCTATTTTTAGCAGGCACAAAGCTGCAGTGAATGGCTGCATGTAGAGAGCAGGGTCTGTGTTTGAAATATGTTAAATGACCTCCCCAGCCTAACCTCTCCTTGCTATAGCAAAATGTATGCATTATCATTCCAAATGAAAGGTCACATGCATTGAAAAAGAGCAACAATGAAAGATAAGATGCTTTTCCCTCTTTTCCTTGTGATCATTTTCCTTAAGATAGCAATATTAACTAACTTAGATGGCATGTCTTTTTTCTGTAATTTTATTCTGAATTTTATTCTAACATGAATATTCTGCAAGATAACCTCCTGCAACAATTGCTACAGTAGATGCCACAGTAATTTGGTAATATATTTTACAGTGTTGTACTTATTTGTTGACTTAAGTGTTCTGCTTATGGTAACCCTGAATTAAACAAAAACTGTATCCAACTGTACATTTTCCCTTTGACAAACAGAGCACTTTAAAGCTCTAAATTGAAGAGCTAATTTTTACAAATGAATAAATCTAATAATGGATCTGTTAAGCTTTAGGTCTGTACCATCAGCACATGTATAACCCTAAAGATACGACCTTTTTGCTGTTATTGCCTCTCACTTTGTGTCTGAGGCACATAAATTTCTCCATTGAAGGACAGTAAATATTTCTCTTCTACTCTTCTCTGTTTTGCTTTCTAAAACTAAAGAAATTTTTGACAACCAGCATCCATTGAGGTTGACATAGTTCAAATGACATTTTTACTGTTATTACCAGCTATTACTAGGGGCAATGGTGTGTCAGGAGGTAGCAGTTCGTCCTGCAACCTGAGGGTTGTTGATTCAAATCCCCTTCTACGTCCATCTGCTGGTGGTGTTGCTTGTATGGCAGATGTATAACTTCCCCAGCGCAGCTGTGGTTGCAATGTAGCTTACCACCATCCATGTGTGAATGTGAATGACTGAATGTAATGTGAAGAGTCGTTGGACTAGATAAAGTGCTACAGCATTTATAAATCATTTTCTTGTGTGTGTTTGCTTGTTTTAATGGTAGTTCAACTTTGAGAAGTTTCTGTTATACGCATTAATCCAGTTTTCTCTTTACCAATCAATGACTTCTGTGTCAATGGATGTGAGACGAGCCCAGTATTGAACAGATAATTTCCTTGTCTTTGTTGACTACTGCAGGCTGTCTCCTATAACTACCCAGCTCCTATGTTTATTCTAACATTAATCCATGGGATTTCAATTCAACTGTTTGGGAGGGAAAGTGTGACTTTTAAAGCCTGATGTACCAAAAGATTTCATACTGTAATTGCCACAAAATGGAGGTAAACAAGTGTTTGAGCATAAATGTAGTACACAAAGTACTTAAAAAGAACACTTTACTCCTAGTTACATGTTTGTAAACAAATGCATATATTTAAAGGAACAACCGCTAATACCAGCCAATGTAGTGAGCCTCAGATCTTAAAACAGTGGTTGTTTTTTGCAACACACAGCATGCAGTATTCTCTAACTATTGAAAGCTTGTGGTAATTGCACTGCAGGAGAAGATAAATTTATAAAAGAAATATCAATTGGTGCATAAATGATCCCTTCCAGTTGGAGAGTCCAAGATATTTGTAATCCAAAACAAAAAGTCTCTTGCTTTAAATCATGGTTTTAGTCCTGCACTTAGAATAGAAATCATGCGATTATAGAACATTCAGACAGATAGTGAATCAAATCATATTCGTTATTAAGCATACGGTAAGTAATTTAACACTGTAAATAAAGCTTGTTTTCTTCACAAAAAGTGGCTTTGGTCAAACAAAAGACAGTCTGCCTCAGGCAGGTACTGGAGTAAAGATAAGGGGAGTCCTGATGCTCTTCATGGGGAAATAATGCGATACATTATTATCTGGATTTGAAGCTCATTTTTTAATTTGCATTTATGAATTTAAAAACAAACTATAGAATAAGGGCAATAAAGGCTCAAAAATAGACCTTAACTACACAACGTTCACATTATGGACAACATTTCGGTATGTATGCGAATCAGAGGAATCCCCATTGATGACAGGAGATTTTCTTGACGGCTCTGTAAGCTACACTCAACTACAGCAAGTACAATAAGTTGTCCTGAAATCAAAACAACTTCAGAATGATTTAAACACATTTTATTCCCAAATACTGGCACAATAAAATGATTTTAAAAAATCCAAATATCAGCAGTAACTGTTTTTAAGTCATTCTACTGTTGTATAATCTTATGTTTCTCAAAAATAAAAAGATTCAAGTGTTATGGTGAGGCAAATTCATCACTTTTGACAGCGTATTGTACATCTAGAACCCATGTAACTTTTAATGTAGTTCTTAGTTTTTAACTATATATTAAATAATAATTTCTTTAAAAACAATAGTCCAAGCTTGTGTTTGAGTTGGCCTATTTAAATTTACAGCTGTAATTTAGCATTACACATTAAGTGAATGACTGCATCACGGCACTTTGCAACGTTCTCAAGGGTTTAATTCCTTTCAAGGCATTCATAGTTTTGACTAACAGCATATTTTCACCTCATAAACTTTTTTTCAGGAAACTGTTGTTTTGTGGGGCCAATATTACCCTATTGCATTTCTCACACATTTACCAGGGCAAAATTAAATTACCGGGTTAGAAAAGGAAAGAAGATTTTTCCTTTTCATTTACCAGAATGTTTGGATCGAGTTTTGTTGAGACGGAGCTCTAAGCATTTCAAATTGGCCAAATATTTTCAGTTTCATAATTCAGTTACATCAGTTTAACATCTCACATTTTCTGCAAAAGGAAATAAATGAAAATACACACAACCTTAAGATCCTTAATAGGGAATCTTAAGAGAGAAAAAGCTCCTACAGCTGTATGTGTGTGCTTGTGTGGTTTAAACGACATGGTTAATTAATTATCTGTGAATGTTTAAAACCTGCCATGATTTTGAAATTATTATAATGCAGTTCAAATTTTAATACTGACATTATCAAAAGGTTTAGGGCTAAAATTCTTGGCTTTGTTCCTCACCGGTGACGTCTCAGAAGAAATAGGAAGGACAAAAAATACAGCCAATGTAAATTAAAGCTAAAGTAAGACGGGTTATGGGAAATAATGTTTTGGGTGTCATTGTGGAAATGTGGTTAATTAATTTAGAAGCCAGACCTATGCAGTGTATGGCAGAATCTTTTCATGCTCCAACTTTGTGCTGAATTGCTTGCTCAGAGGTAACAACCCACAGGCTTTGCACTGTCCATTTTCAAAAGTCCTGCCACAACTAATAAGATTAATTTTATTACAAGCATTGGCATTCATTTCATCCCTAAAAAAGCAATTATAATCCGTATTTGTTATAAAGCTGCTTGGTCTTGTCATGTTTTAATTTAAGTGAGGATAGAAGCTGAATACCCAGCAAAGGAATAAAATCAAGGATAGACTGACAGGTGCCTCCACAAGTTCAGTTAGCATAAAATGGACGTCATTAAGTTAGAAAATGATATGCTATGTCCTGCAAGTTTGACTACGTGTCTAAACTTTTGTCAATGTACAAATAATCCACCTCACAGCATAAAAGCTAAATTCCAATTGAAACTAAGAAATGCTGCTTTAAAATGCAGTGACATAAAAAATGGGGTTATATATAATACTTCCTTCTGTCTATTGTAAAGATCAATATTTCCCCACAAAAAAAAATAAAAAAATAAAAATGGTAGTGGACCCAGGCTGAAGCTTGAAAGACACATACAAGTAGAAAAGTGTGAAATGATAACCACCCACCACAACTATGTAATTATAGCCCAACTGGGGAGGAGCTGATTGAGTGTGTGGTGTGCTCAAGTAAAAACCAGGACACCAAGATCATATCTGCAGACTGTATGTAACAAACGGCGCAGGTTGCTGACATCAACTCTGAGGTTCACTCACTCAGAGGTGGTTGGCATGTGCTGTTAAGTCAATCATGGGTTGTGGTGAGCATATTGATTTTCCTGTGGGGACTCACATATATCAAATCAATCCTCCATTCCACCTTTTTTTCATTCACTCTCAAACTCTGCTACTGAGGGCTGCAAATATCAAAAGGAATATAGAACTCATTTCTGTTTTATGCAATTCAATATGGCCTACATAGAAAAAAACAGCCAGGGCACATTTTGCAAAAAAGGAAAAACAAACAATCAATCAATCAATTGAGAGGCATAAAACATCAATATAATTCTCAGCATAAGTGCAAATATGTAATAAAGAAAAATAAGCATCAGATAAACTCTTTGTCCAAAAAGACAGCAAACAGTGATACGGTATCAAACCAAACAAGCTCACTGAAAGTGAACAGTTTCTTTTTCTGTTTTTTTTTTTCTTCTGACCAGGTAAGGTGTCTAAATTTGTAACAGGGTATGATGACCTTCTGTAACAGCTTCATATGAGACTGCACAGGAACCACAACACAGAGAAACAAAATCGATAAACCCAAAGCTAACAGCTCATCTGAGGATCAACAAATTGTTGTTAAAGTATACTGTCAGCCTACAATCCATAGGCCGATTTGCTATATGAGAAAGTCATTACCATCAAAATCTCAGCAGTAACAGCAGCTGTATTGCAGAGCGCATGCGAAAAAGTCACCTTTTTCCTGCTCAGTGTCTGTAGCAATTGAAACAATCTGAAAGAAACCCCTCACAAAATTATCAAACAAGTGGAAAACCCGCTCTTAGGCATTCATTTGTTTCTTTTCACAACTTTAGCTGTAATTTGAAGTCATTAACTTAAATTGCTGAAGAGGGACATTGTGCATTGGTGATTTCAATTGTTTGTTCTCCTGCCAGGTGGTACAGGCTGGATGACCTAAAATGAATAAAGTTTTTTTAAAAAAGACAAGAGAAGAAACGACATGAGACTAAAATACATCGTGTTGTTGTGAGGCCTCGATACTTTTGTGTAGTGCTTCCAATCAATTATTTGAAACAAAATGCATCATGTAGTATATGCAAAATATCAGACCAGTAGTCAGATTCCATGCTTAAGCTGTGATGCACAATATCATAATTTTATGTAGCAACCATACATCCAATAAGAGCATCAGCTTATACATTTACAACTGTGTGTGAATGCATGTGTCTCCAACACATAGCAAACATACACCATACAGAAAAAAGAAATCTTGTATCAAACATCATAACATAAGCTGTCATTTGTCAGTATCAAATATTTCATAGTGTTCCAACGATGGTTTTTGCATTTTCAAGCATGGCCAAAGTAAAACAAGGTAATGTCCCAGGGCATTAGTCAATATATAATATTTCATATCTCTGTCACAGCTTTGATATATAACATTGTCAAGTCTACCACAGGTAAACCAGGGGGAACAACAAATGCTTGAATCAAGGTAGTAAATTTTAACTCTTTTTTTTTTTTTACCGGTTGCTCCTCATGTGGCATAAAAGTGTGTTCCATTCATCCACTATTGACTTGCACTTATCCAACATTATGTCATAGTTTAAAGGTTCCAGATCAGATGTGTGAACCACCTCAAATGACTCTGATACTTTGAACTCCCCCTGGATGAAGGAACTCCTCACCCCATCTGTAAGGCCCCATTTACACAGAGCTGCTCTTCAGGTAACCAATAACATTTTAGTTGTGATCCAGCTGCTTGTTTACCAGTGACTGAACTCTCTCACGCTGGCACTTTTTGAAACCAGGTTTCGGAGAGAAACTTTTCTGCAACACCCCCATGTAGGGGTTTGAAGAACTCTGCAAGTGTGAAAGCACACATGTACAGAACGCAAGGCTGCAGTGTTTGTCCTTTGCATTCAGGGGTGGATAATAGCAAATTGCTAATAGCATTATACTGTGCTGTACTACTTAACCTGTTCAGTTAAAGATATTTTCTAAAAAGGAATATATGTGTTACATGACCGCTTTGTTCATGGGAGACGGAGATGGTTTAACGTTTACTACGAGGTGGAAGCTTAGCTTCTGTTAGGGAAAGCTAAGGGCCAAAAATGTATGTGTGATCAATTTCTTGCTAAAATCACAGCGCCATATATTCGCCTGGCATGACAGCTACAGCTGACTCAAGGTGGCTTGGTGTTGCCATCTAAATTTGGAACTTTGTCCAAATCAACATCAGAAAATACCTGTAGTTTTGAGTCCACCCACCAGAAGTTAATTTCATCAAATTGTATGATTTTGTTCTTTCATTCATGATCCATGTATTATGACTATAGGCGAGTGTCTGAAGTTAGACAGACTGGGAAATCAAAAATTTTATCTGGCTTAGTTCTTTCTACATCATAACAGACTGGAGCAACACCTACAGTACAGCAGTACTGGAGTTTCAATCTGCCTTTGCATCTCAACTTCCATCCTGCTGTCACTTGTAGACAAGTCACCTGGATACTTACAGTGCTTCCATCTTTTTTTCCTGGTGAGAACCACGGTCTCACACTTAAAAGAGCTAAGTTTCATCCCAGCTGCTTCACACTCAGCTGTGAACAATTCCAATGCAGACTGAAGTTTGTGGCCTGAAAAAGCCAACAGACACATCATGTATGGAAAAACAAAGATGAGATCCTGAGGTAACAAAGAGTAGACCTGGTGGAGTCTGATGTGCTCAGGGAACAAGACTGACTCTGTGCCAAGAAACACATGTACAGCTTTTGCTTTGGGCGCACAGGAATCAATTAGATGCTAAAAGCCACCAAAATACAGTTTTGGTGGCAAAATACCGTTTTCTCACAGCACCCCTCACAAAAAACATCTCTGGACATGGTCATGAGCCTTTTCAAAAACCACAAACAATTATAGATTGGCAAGGTGTGATGTGTCCCTGTCACTTTTGTGAATGAGTACCTGATTAATTGTTGTGCTTTTTTCTTACAGTTGATTTCTTAGAAGGGGTTTAAAAGGATCAAGCCCCACCCACCAGGTGAGCCAGGGAGTCGTTCCCACTCCTGTTTTAATAGATGTCATTTTCTGTCCTTAAGCCACTTGTCTGTTAAATTGTCTGGTCTGGGAATCGTAGGCCAAGCTGGGCTTCCAGTTTTTGGTTGTAGGGTGAAAGATCCTGGGGCAGGGTGAGGGAAGTGGCCCGAATCCGTCGGCCAACTGCTGGCCGGTTTGTGACTTCTCCCACTCTTTTGTTTATTTGGCCTCGACTCCCAGTATCTCTGTGTCCAGACTTGGGCTTAATAAAACCTCTCTGCTGTATGTAAATTGGTCTGGACTCCTCATGTTGTGTGTCTTGTGTGGACCGTAACACAAAGCATTCTCTAAGCAATTGTGCAAGGAGAAAAGTCTGGTTCACTATTGAAGTGTGTTGCTCAGTAGAAAAGTGTGATAATGATTTCTAGTTTTAGAACTAGAACTCTATGGTGGGGATGTTTTTCAGGCTCAGAAAAAAAAGTCACACATTTTTAATCTCTAGATTCTCATCAAAAACATCCAGTACATTTCTCAATTTATGAATTGTTCAATGGTGTGAAGTGTGCCGGTGTTATATGCTCTAAGACAATGTTTCCCTACCCTGGTCCGCAGTGACCACTGTCCTGCATGCTTTAGATGCGTCGCTATTCTAGTACACCTGAAAAAACATGATCTCCTCTCCATGCCATTAAGTTCTACAGATCCATTCATTTATTTCAGGTGTGCAGCAGCAAGGAGGCGCCTAAAACGTGCAGGATGTTGGTCCCTGAGGACCAGGGTCGAGAAGCGCTGCTCTTCACCATAATGTTCACAGCTGCAAACTCTACACCCACCTTTTTGCACATCTCTTTCTTCATGTGTTCAGTATTAATTAGTATTGTTCCAGTTTATTAAACAATAATTTCTAGACAAATGTGTTTTGACCTCATAATATATGTGAATCACTTTAGTTGTTTCCAACAAGGTGTGAATATTGTTAGTAGAAATATATTTACTAAGAAAACATTAGCATGCTCAATACTTGCTTCACAGAATTTTATTAAAAGCTTAGATAAAAATAACCAAGCCAAATCAGTGGGAAAGGCTCAGGAAACCTAAGGCTACTAGTGTTAACTTAAGAGCCAGACGCTAATTAACAGTCTAAAAAGAGGTATTTGGTAGTAAAATGGTTCAAAATCAGGTTATACCTTGCTGAAGTTGTATTTATTTTATTTCCAAGTTGTCTGGCAGTTAAATAGTTCTGTAAAACAGATTCAGGAGCAGTATCTTGTTATAACTGGAAACTTTCTGATTTTAATGAGATGCAGAAAAAGAAACATAACTGTTTTAACAAGATGCAGAATGACAAACTTTCTTGTTTTAACAAAATACTGTTTCCAAATTTATTTTCTATCTCTGGTATTCAAATGGTTCCTAAACTGGAAAACATTTCTTGAGACTGACAATCTCAAGAAAAATTTTCTTTTCTTTTGAGAACATCGCAGTCCGATACTCAAGACTTTGAAATTCACAGAGCAGCACAAATATTCCTCTGCAACTCCATTAGGAGGGCCAAGGTTTTTTTTTTTTTTCTTCTTTTTCTGGGGACCTCAAGCTAAAGGCGTTTACTTTTGCATCAATTAATCACCAGGCTTAAGACACTGCAACAGTTGGAGCTCAATTTTCTTCCAGCTACATCTTGACATTCACTAATCTGCATGTGGTGCCAGCACCTGAGCTCACCCAACCATCTGCTCATAAACACATTCTCCCCTGGAAGCTCCAGGATCACAACCAAGGCGGCAAAATAAACAGCAAAAATTAAATGACTTTCAGTTATGAGCCATCACTGCATATTTTACACATACTCAAATTAAATATGCATTATGTTGGTGCAGTTTTTAATATTTGTTTATTCATTCTGAAAATCTGTATGGAAGCTAGAGAATATCAACACATTAACAAAATCTGAAGTCCATCCATCCATCCATTTTCTTGCACCCTTTTTCCCTCAGTGGGGTCGGGAGGGGTGCTGGTGCCCATCTCCAGCCAACGTTTCGGGCGAGAGGTGGGGTACACCCTGGACATGTCGCCAGTCTGTCGCAGGGCAACACAGAGACACACAGGACAACCATGCACACACACATTCACACCTAGGGGCAATTTGGAGAGGCCAATTAACCTGACAGTCATGTTTTTGGACTGTGGGAGGAAACCGGAGTACCCGGAGAAAACCCACGCACGCACAGGGAGAACATGCAAACTCAATGCAGAAAGACCCCAGGCCGGGAATTGAACCCAGAACCTTCTTGCTGCAAGGCAACAGCTCTACCAACTGCGCCACTGTGCAGCCCAAAATCTGAAGTGTTGCTATAATTTAGAATTTTGACAAAGTCCTGAATTCTTCCTGTGTATAATTTCAGCTTTTCCTTCTCTTGTTTTACCAATTTTATTGTATTCCTCTCCACACTATACCCTGTTATACATTTTGCTGATTCAAATGAACATCTGCATAAATTTGCTCAAATAATGTAAGATTTTCCAAACATTTATATTAAGGAATTCTGTATTGTTGCACCTGCTAATGAACAATTGTATGAACCTAATTGTTTTAGTTTTAAATATTGGATCCTTTAATTCCTTAACTCAAAGCACTAACACGTGATCCAATTGGTCCATGAGGACACTGGTGTCCTCATGACAGTTAAGTGGTTTTAAAGTGGATCAATACAACCAAGAGATTGACTGTATTGAATATAAACCACCATTCTGAGGCCAGCGCCGGCCTTATTTTACCTTAAATCATTTCTCACCTGTCTTATGTATAAGTGAAGAATATTTAATGGCTCTTAAGAGTACATAGATTTTGTAGCGTACGTATGACAAAGCTCGGTGGTAACAAATAAATTCTTACTTTTTAGTGCTGCATACATTTTTATGGGTGAAGTAAGACTGTGGAGCACATTTAAAGAGATAAAATGAATGTAAAATGAATAGATGCATTAGTCTTTATTTCAATAGACAGCAGCACACGTTTGCATTAAAAACATCCAACTACATGCAATTTCCAATATGACAAAGTAAATTGTGCATTTCTGACATGAAAAGGAAATTCTTAAAACTACTGTATTTCTTAATTCAAAATCAAGATATCTGTAAATGTAAGACAATTCTTGTCATTGTTTTGATGATTAAGGAATTCTGCTGATCAACTCTATACCAACACTGAAAACATCAGTTTAATGTGATAATCTAATTTTCTGAAAATACTGAATTTTGGGTTTCCTTTACCTGTGAAATATAATCATCAAATAATTTCCCTGTGTAATTAAGTCACTTTCTGAGATGTATATTTTCTTATCTGAAAACTCTTTTTTTTTCCTTACAATCTCAATAAAATACGTTGAAGTCTGTGGTTGTGAAATGAAAAAATACAAGGGGTATGAATATTACATTACTACATTTTAAAACAAGCTCTTCTACAAGACAGTCCAGCTTTGATATGACTTCTAGCTATAGTGCTTTCTGTCTCAAAAATCACCTCTGTGTAACTTGTAAACAAACAAAAAAAAAAGTGTCGAGACTTTTAAATCCTGACAGTCTACTAAGTATCTTGCATCTCAACTGTCAAACAAATTGCAGTTATTACAGGGTGCCAGCTTTGTTTGTGTGAGGCGTGTTGCGCATTTCAAGCTCTGCTGGACAAAGGCCCATGACTAGAAAACATAATGGGAACATTTTACGGACCCATTTCTTCTGAAAGCATTGTGACATTGTATAGCCTTGTCCAACTTTGATGCTTATATTTCTTTTTATTGTGCAAGTACTTGATTAGTAAAAAAAAAAGATGTCCTGTAATAATGCAACTTATTGAAATAAAAGTCTTTAAGATCTAAGCAAATAGACAACAAACACTCCAGACAAATGGAGAGATCAGGCGTTTCTTGTAAACAAAAAAATCTTTAGTAAACTCTTTGTTTAACTGAGCTAAATGAAATAAAATGACATTATGCTTACATAGTGCTTTCTTAGAACATTCAAAGACCCTTTACTATGGAATCAGTCATTTCCATTCATGCAAACATTCTCGCGCTTATGATGGCAAACTACTGGATTGTAGCCACAGCTGCTCAGGTCAGACAGAACCAAGCTGCTAAACAGGCACCATTGACCTCACTGATCACCACCAGCAGGCCAGGAGGGTGAAGTGTCACGTAAAAAGACATAACACAGACAGATGGGGCAAATAATCTAACTGACAGCCCTTAGCTTGTAAGACTAACTCCTACCTTCCTCACCCCCTTTGGCCAACAAACATTTAATTGTTACCTGCTACCTAAATATGCTTTGATTGTTTAGTTGGTAACACTTTATTTGAAGGGGTGTGCATAAGACTGACATGACACTGTCATAAACATAACATAACATCTGTCATGAACATAAAGAAGTCTTTATGAATGTTTATGACAGTTGTCATAAAGTGTCATTTGGCAAATAATGACACTTTTAAAACAAAGTTGCTCTAAAAGTTGCATTAAAAGTCCATTAAAAATGCCAACTTTCCATTAAATTATCATAATTTTCAAAATCATGCAAAGTTGGCACTTTTAATGGACTTTTAATGCAACTTTTAGAGCAACTTTGCATTAGTTTAAAGAGGGTGTTAAATATTTTCTCTCCTTTTTATTCTGTTTGTCCTGTTTAGGTCATCATGGTTAACGTATTACAAACACATAAAAACATTGGATTTTGGCTCTTCAGATTAAACTCAAATAGAACCTAATTCAATATAAAATATAACCCACATGAATCCATTACAACCTCATTTTAGTAAAATCTCATTTTGTAAAAAAGTTGTTCACATAAGTTCGGTACTTTGTCTTGAACATGCATGTGGTAACAAAGATGATAGAGATGAGGCAGATGGGACGAACAAGATTTTTAACAAAAGTTTTTGAGGCTAACTCATTTACTGGCTGAGAAGAAAAGACTAAAAATTAACAAAAACAATTGACTGATCCCTGCTTTGAATGTCAGGCTTCTGGCTGGGCAGGATGCTAGTATGTGACTTTCAGAATTATACTTTGGATTCTAGTCAAATGTTTGAGAAATAGAAAACACTGATGCCAGTTGATGTTCTTATCCTGTTTATGAAAAGTACAAAATTCTAGCTGCCATGTAGGCTATACTCTGAGTCGTGACTTGCTGCTGCTATGTGAAACCTTTGTATTGCTGTCCTTGCAGGTGTACCATTTAAGTATGTATTTGCAAGACAGCAGTGGTGGGAAGTAACAAAGTATCAGTACATTGTTACTGAACTTAAGTAAATTTTTCGTGTATCTGTACTTTACTTAAGTAGATTTAATAATGGGTACTTTCTACTTTTGCTCCACTACATTAGTGGTAGTGAAGTAGTGAAGTACTTTCTACTTCACTACATTTCTACAAAACTGTCGCGTTACTCGTTACATCCAAGTCGCATTGCGCTTTTTTTCCGTTAAAATGTGAAGTTCAGGGATTTAAGGTGGCGCCGTAAAATCCAAGCAATAACGTGACTTACGTGTCTGTTGTCACCCATCGCCTCCCCCTTTACTCGCACGCGGAGCTCCAAGACATGCGCAGTGGCTTCCTCTGAGCAGGAGAAGGTGTCTGTCTAATCGTCAGTAATATAATAGTGCTGCATATTATAAGATATGGCGACATGTAAAATAAGCAGCGCTTCGCTTTCACAGACGGTGGGGACTTCGTCCAACTTTTAGCGCCACTTTGAAGGAAAGCTTAAAGAAAGGTCAGATCTGTGGACGTGATGCTAGCAAAGCTAGCTGTACTGACTGAGACACATGTTGCATCTGCAATGAAAAAAAGTTGTCACTCATGCGCTGAATTACTGTCTGGAGGTGTTGACTGAGGTGTCGCAAATATGGGACAACGCTGTGACCAAAATCTGCATTGATATGACATTCAGGAACGATCCGATTCTTCTGGATGGATCTTTACTGATTACATTTACTTCAGCTCTAAGTATTTAATATCTAGGTGTTTTATGGGAATGTGGATCTTTCAGATCAATTTGAGAAGCAATCTTGATAGGTAAAACTTAATTCTTTTGTGTCACGTAGTGCGGGTTGCTGGTTGCTGGTCTTGACCTGGTCTTGGGTAGGTGGTCTTGACTACAACTCTGCTATGTGGCTCCTCGGTTGCATGTCCTCCCCCACCACCTTCTTTCCATCCCCTTTCTGTTGGATTTATTTAAAAATAAATGCCACTAGTGGCAAAAAAAGTGAAGTTCATGCTATGTTAGGACAGGAGACGAGATGTTTCCATCCCTGAAATTATGATGCATAGAATCACATATCTAAGTCTAAACTATGTTACAGAGAGTAAACACAACATGCTTTATCTGTGGCATTGTTCATTAAAATGGCACATTTCTAATGTATTAAAATGAAATATGATCGGTTCACTTAATGATATTGTATTAGTGAGTAGGTAATGCATTCAGCAAGTACTTTTACTTTTAATACTTAAGTATTTTTAAAAGCCAGTACTTTTTTACTTAAGTACAAATGTTAATGTGGTAGTTTTACTTTTACTTGAGTACATTTTTGTCTGTGTATTTGTACTTTTACTTAAGTAAATTTTTTGAGTACTTTCTCCACCACTGCAAGACAGACATGACTGTGGACTGCTAAACTCAATGCTTACAATGAAACATCTACCATTTGAAGCAGACTCATGATATTTCAATTTATCTTTGTACAGTATACACTTTACATCTAGATATGAGGGGAAAATAAAAATGTAGCAGACGGTGTTGATAGCTTTTCTAAATCAGTGTTTCTGACAAATTTCATTAGTATTCCAAGTTAGTACCTTGTTTAACATTAGGGGTTGTTTAACATTTAAAAAAAAAAGACAGATGAGTTTTCAAATTTGAATTCTACACCCTGCCATTATATGCACAACAGTATTTCCGATTGTCTAATAGTCTGTGTGCTCATGCATAAAGGTAGCTCACTTTCATTATCAAATTCTGGTCCTGTACATCTGGCACAAACCGCTTGTCATAAAGCCACACGAGCTCAAAATGCATGCTAACCACTTGTTGAACGTAAAAGCTTTAAAGGGACGGCGACATGTATTTGCCAGGCACATAGTGACAGGTTAAAGCACAATCAAATAACTACCTTCACTTGTTATAAAAATACTGTGCATCTCAAAAGTATCTTAAAAGAAATTGACTTTGTCCTTGTCTCTTTAAGAAGCTCCTGCTCTGTCTGACATTCTGCCTTCAGCAAATTACCACAACAATGCTATTCTATTATGCTGTTTACAACTATTCTTATGAGCATTAAACTAAGAAATAGTTCATATGATAAGGTCAGAAGGCTTGCATTTTTGCATATTGCTGCTGCTGCTAGTCTAGCAGAGCTGTGTGGGGAAGAGATGGGGGAGGGGTGCATCGTGAGGCAGAAGCACGGTTGGTGATTGCAGCTCCAATGAGGAGCTTTGTGGACATAGGTGTCTTTTAAGCCTGTCTTTACCTAAATTTTAACCATTGATCTTCAGTGTTATTGCATTTTTTAATACATTTGTTTTTAAATATGGCCAATTGAACCAGTGCATTAAAAAATGGCTGCAAAAGTACAATATCAAAAATAGAACCGATTTGTCAGTTGTGTTGAGAATAAGTTTTCCATTGCTTTTGCGAATGTGCTATGTCTTTGCTGTCAATCACACAGTGGTCACATGGGGTGAGGGAGAAGTTTTGCTGTGATGTATTTGATCTTTTCCTTTAGCTGAAGTGACTGGGCTACACTCAAGCTAAAAATGTGAAGAAATTATGTCTTCACTAAATGAAACCTGTTCTCTAGGTTATTTATGCCAAGGAAGCAGAAATGAAATGGATGAAATAGAGTGTGTAAGAGATTGCAGAAGTAAAAAAAATACAAAAAATATAATCATCTGTATTATACCCTAAGTGTAGATTGTGTGCTTACAGATTGCAGCACCACTATTTAAAAGTGCTCACATAAGATAGGTTACATTGCCACAATGTTTTGATCACCCTCCAATCTGAAAAGTCCTAACCCGTCTAAGCATTAGACTGTGCTGTATGTGCACATGTCTGTCATGATATTTCACACCAAGCTGTCAGTAGCAAATCTATTAATCTATTTAATTGTGGAGTGAAATCTGCAACGATGACACTTGTTTGTCTAACACATCAATGAACTGCCTAACTGGATTAAGGTAATCACGCAGAATTAAA
This sequence comes from Poecilia reticulata, assembly GCF_904066995.2. Lineage (NCBI taxonomy): Eukaryota > Metazoa > Chordata > Actinopteri > Cyprinodontiformes > Poeciliidae > Poecilia > Poecilia reticulata. Next base: position 7,545,692 of record NC_088834.1, read on the forward strand.
ATGGTTTTCTTAAATTAATTTTGAAGCATTCTTATACTGCTCTGCCCAAAAGAAACCACCACATGCGTATTTGTAAAAAAAAAGAAATTGATTAACGCCTTTTGTCAGTTCATAATAACTCAAAATGACTGATGTGACTAAATGGTTCAAGGGTAAAATCCCAGGAAGCCTCCTCAATTCTGAGCATAGCTGCGCCACTTTCTGTTCACCTTACAGCTTAATTAATTAACACTTTTGTCCTTTGAATAGCCAAAACGCAAACTATCAATTTTGAAAGTCTGCTCTTCTATCGGCAACCTTGATTATCAAAGCGATTATGGGACCAGAAAAAAAAAAGACTGATTAATAATGAATGCCAGGAGATGCATGCACTCAGAAGAAGAGAGTCTTCCTAAACTGTGACATGCTCTGCAGATGCTACTTAACTTCAGAAACAAACTTTCAAAATATACTGAAGGTGTGCAGGGAGTGTTTAAAAATGTATAATCTACTGCAAAATTCAACAACGGTAGATTTTCCCTTTATGTTTGAATGAAAGCTCCTGTACTGGGAGGTGTTGAGCAACAAATGTAGCAAAGCGTTCTTCTCTTTGATTAAAGAGTCATGGCCAAGTAATCAACCACAAAAGCATTACGCTGCCATTTTGTTGAGATTGTCAATGACCTGTCAATGACCTGTGTGGCTCAGTTGGAACAACGGTGCAAAAAAAGTAACATGCTCAAGAGCATGGTGTTTAATTAAAGTTATTTTTTTTGACTCTATGCCTTTATTTGTGATCCATGACCAAGGTTACCAAATGTTCAATATTCAAAAACCAATTGACCAAGATAGTATTATATGTATGCACAGCCTTTTGGAAAAAATACAAGTGTTAGAAATGGATCCCAGGTAGTTCACTTTGCTCTGCAGTTTTAATGAAAGTATCTCCTACAATACCTCAAGACCAGAGTTGTGCATGAACAGGGTTCAAATGTGCAAGTCAATGAGTCAAGCTCAGCTTTTCAAGAACTTTGACCGGAACAATGCTACTTTTTTAGTGGAGAGTATGAAGATGCCACTGTTCATTTTCAGATCATTTAATGGTGCTCTGTTGGGGCTGCTTATTTTAAGTGAAAGAGCTACCACATTTTTACTCATTGCATATATATATATATATATATATATATATATATATATATATATATATATATATATATATAAGCTTTCCTTTTGGAAATTTTTGTTATGAATGACAGATTGAGCAAAGATTTATAGAAAAGCTGGACCTTTGAACTTCTCTCTTTGGTTGTCCTGTGGGTTAGTAACTGAGAGAACAAGAGAGATATGTTAAATTTACACGATGGACTGTTGTTTTCAGTACACAATAAGACTTTTCTTATAGAGTAACATTGTGGTGAGTTAAGTCCTTATACCCAAATTATGTGGAGACAACTTGAATTTATTCAGATTTGCTGGCTGTGGAGTTGACACAATTTTTGTCCAAGACAACTTCAACTTTCAATATTTTGCAGTTATAGAATATTAACGTGTATTTTTGATTGCACAATAATGGCTTAGAGGGCAGTAAACCCAAACAAAAATAATGCCATCGACTTCTTTCTTGAAATATGCATAGTCATTTTATTGAATTTAAGCATCAGTTTTAAAAAGATTGAACGAGGACAAGATTTTGTGTGAACCTTTTTGCTACGGATACACCTAAATTTTTCTTTATGGGACAATAAAAGCTATTTCTTCTATTCTATTCTAAAGAGATGCATGCACTCAGAAGAAGAGAATCTTCTGAGTTCATATATTTGGAATAAAACATTTTCCCCCCTCACCATCCGGTAAAGCATATCCCCACTTGTTAAGTACATTTTCGACTTTCCCACTATTGAATAACGTGATTCATTATAAGAAACATTCCAGCAAGTGATGGTTCAAAAATAATAGCGAAAGGTTCCTATTGTTTATATTTTTTTTTCTCAAGATTTCCAGAAAACAGATTAATTTTAATTCATGTGAGAATAACTACACTGATTTATTTACATTTCTTACAGTATTCCAATTTGTCTTTTAAAGAGGGTTGTCTAATTTTCTCTGCAGGGATAAATCTTAAAAGTCTAGGATAATTTTTTTTAAACATAAGCTTTTCATATGTTGACATCCCCTTTTTTTTACATTTTGCATGGAGACATTGCTTCTTTACATGCTCATGTGTCACTGTCAAAATCCATTTGGATGTACTGACACTGACAGCACGTCTAGTCTCCCCTGCTGACTTGAGTGCTTTATTGAGCTATGCTCTGTATGGGTCTTGGATCTAAAATGTGAGGCAAGTGTGCACACTAAGCCAACCATGAGTGGCGTAAGCTGTCTTCCTCCAGGATCTCTGTCTCCCTTTATTTCTGCCTCCCTCCCCCCTTCTCTCACATTCTCTCTCTCTCTCTCTCTCTCTCTCTCTCTCTCTCTCTCTCTCTCTCTCTCTCTCTCTCTCTCATTTTCTGTTGTGATGAGCCACTGCAGTGGAAAAAGGACTTTGATCCACTGGCTTGACAGCAGCCTGCCAAATTCCTTCTCCCCACGCAAAAATGCACAGATCCTGCCTTCCAGCAGCAAGTCCCACTTATTTGTAATCCCACAGATTACTGTCCCCAGGCTTAAGTGTAATGAGCCACATACATCCTGAAAAAGCATGATATTTCTTTGCTGTAACTTGAAGGTATAGCAGACGGTACAGTCTGGTTGGGATTCCATTCACTTGCAAAGTAAAAGTGAAGTGATCCTTTGAACAGTCAGTAAAAAGAAATGCAAATCACTTTTGCATTTACTAGTTTAAAGTGAATAAAGTAGACTGTATGGTGTCACAAGAGGGTGACGGCAAATCATTTGTCCGTATTAAAAAAAAAAAAAGAAACAGAACTAAAAGAAAATGCAAGTCTGTTGGATCCATAGGACAATACAGAGGAAGTAATATTTTTTATTTCTGCGAATACCTAGGATGTTAATCAATTGAATTTGTTTATCCAAATAAGACAGTAAATAGCTGGTCTATCATGTCATGGTAAGCTTGGTTATTTCCATTTGCTTTCACTAAATGGGATGTCTGTCATTCATATCAAGTCTTTTTATTTATAAGCAATAAACATCCCCTGAGGGGGTTGTGTAAAGTTTTAGGACATCAGAACAAACTTTGTCTTTGCTTGAAACATATTGAACTCACTTCTTCCTAGGCTTTCTGGGCAGACATTGCCTAAACCTATGGAAGTACGTTTTCTTCATACCTTTTGATATGTTCCTAATTAAATGTATGTTTATTCAATCAGTATTTTGTTTAAAAGGAAACTAGACAGACATCTCTCAAAACGTAACCAATATAGAAAGAGCATCAGTTTTAAATGAATTTTACAAAACCACCACCGATCCCTTTCGGTTTTCAAATGCATGAAAATATGAAATAAATTTTGTTTATTACATCAATATTTATTTTAATTTTGTTAGTAACATACGTTGGCACCAGTTTTGATCCTGTTATTATAAATTGTTAAAAACAATTATTTTCTAAAAGGGAAAAATATTGAATACTGTTAGCCAGCTGCTTTCCCAAACCAGAGTGTTATTTTAGGGCTTATTTTTTTGCTGATCTTAATCAATAGATTAACTTAATATTAAAAATGCTAAAAAATTATAATTTTTGTCACCGTTTGTTTCAGTCTCAGCATCTATTAGGGTATGTAGATAATCAAAATCATGTTCTGGCTGAAACGTGAGGTTCTCTGTCTGAAGCTGGAAAACTTCTTTTGTCTGTGTTTTCATCTCTGACTCATGTTCCTGAGAAACAGAACATTTTCAGACGGGATGAAAATATTCCCCATGAGAATCAGAAGTTGTCCGTCCAGTATAACATTTACCAAAACCAATAAATCTCCTTATACATATTTGTTTGTGTTGATATCCATTTGCACGATAGCTGGAGATCGGCACCAGCAACCCTCCCGACCCCACTGAGGGACAAGGGTGCAAGAAAATGGATGGATGGATGGATATCCATTTGCATCCCACTGAAAACAGTTATTTTTGGAATATACTTTTTAGAAAACACACATTTTTTTTTTGATACAATCCACTTTTTAATTCCTGCTTTTATTTATTTATTTATTTATTCAATGTTATTGTACATATTTTGACAAGGAAATGCATCTGCGATCAAGTACTTTAAAGAATATAAAACTAATAGTAATAAAAATGTATCAACTTTAAAGAAGGCTTTCATTAAGTTGGCATATTGGTACTAAAACAGTCACTAAACTTTAAGATATTATAGTTTTTATTTTTTTATGCGAAAACACTTTCTAATTTTTTGTCAGTAAAACTGAATACAATAAGCTACGGGAGCCCCATTACAGAATCAATTTCTTTTTTGAGACCTTAAATTATACAGGCCACTGCAAACAATTAAAACGTCTTTCTCAAATGAAGTTGCTGTACATTTAATTAGAAGTGCTTTAATCAAAACAATTAAGCACAAGCTCTTTGACAGCACAACAAAGAAAACACTAAGATGGAGCAAGGAAAGAACACATTCACCAGAGACTGCTTGAGGTAGATATGGAAATCACATTGAGGTTGACATTTTACAGAAATACAAATTAAAATTCAAATAGCTGGGGACATGTAGCACTCTTGATGCAGAGAAAAATGGATTATTATCTAGATAAGACAAACTGGCATGCATATTAATTTTCCTTAAAACAGGTGAACATGAACCATTAGAGAAAAAATATAAATTTCTCCTCACTACATTCTATCTATCTATCTATCTATCTATCTATCTATCTATCTATCTATCTATCTATCTATCTATCTATCTATCTATCTATCTATCTATCTATCTATCTATCTATCTATCTATCTATCTATCTATCTATCTATCTATCTATCTATCTATCTATCTATCTATCTATCTATCTATCTATCTATCTATCTCATTTTTTTTTTCTTATTCTGTATTTTCTGACTCATTTTTTTATAATACAAAAAGGCAATTATAATCCTGGCTGTTCTCCGAAACCCAAATGCCTTATTTAGCTGTACTCCTTTTGTTCTTGACTGGTTTGTACCAACACTGTGAAGTAACTTTAAACAATAACAGCTTTTGCATTTGTGAAACTGCATGATCGTCTCTTTCAAATTTCTTTTCATGTTTATAACCAAGTGCAAAAAGCAGCCTCTCATTCTTTTCTTAAGAGTACAATATTAATCATGTCAGCATGACTTTGGAGACTGTAGGGAAGTTAGAGCCAGTGCCTTTTTTCTGGAATCTCATGACTGAATAGCAAGACAGTTTTTTTTTTTCTGTAAAAGTAAAAATGATCTTTTTGATGCGTCTACTTGTCAGGAAGAGCAGATAAATAAGATTTAGCCTGTATGTCATACATTCACATGACGGTCAGAAGTTGTTACCTGTAAATGAAAAGACAAAAAAATAAATAGTTAAACAATTTCTGAGAAAAATAAAAAAACAACATGGGTAGATTTTGGATAAGATTTGGGAGAAAATGGGAGAAAAGCAACACAAATAACTCTGATCACTTTACATTCATGTTGTAGGAGAAACCTTTTATTAAAAGAACACATCTCGAGCAAAGCAGCATCAAATGAAGGGGCAAATCTGCTCACCCAGCAATCTCCTCCCATTACAAATAATCAGTTGTCACAATAATGTGCACTTTTACGTACTTCTGTAGTTCCAAAGTAATATTGTTGTTCTCTTTCAGTAAGAAAATGGCATTTCATGCTGACGTCTGTTGCAGGCAAAACATGTCAAAGCGTCTCTTCCATTTATGAGTCATTTCAAGAGCCAGGAATCATCATAGAAACGCTGCAGCAGGATCAAGTAACGTCTTAAAGGCGACTCCTGGTGCATTTTGTGATCTGAAAGGACTCATGGTGCATTTTGTGATCTGAAAGGACTCCTGGTGCATTTTGTGATCTGAAAGGACTCATGGTGCATTTTGTGATCTGAAAGGTAATTTCTATATTCTGACAGATCCAAAAACTCAGTGTATTTGTAGAAGAGTTTGGAAGCATGAAGCACTTGAATTTGAGGGGATAGGCAACAAAAGCAAGATTTGTTTTTTAAATAAAAACCTTTAAAATTACTTTAGCACCGTTTACTTTTAATTTCTATGAAAATATTAGAACTATATTGTTAGGGAAAGGGCATAACGGCTTACCTAACCTGATGTTTTATTAAACTCCAGTCAATGGCTTTAGATTCCTCTTAGTGATATTTAAAACAATCTAATTATCCAATCCATGAATGCATAACATGATAAACATAAAAACAGACGACAGCAGCAGAGACCATGCTGAATGCCTTCTGCCACACCGATCAGTAAAAGAACACATTTCCCTGTTTTTGCTGTCAATGAATTTTTGTATCGTGTCACAAAACTTAAATCATTCCAAATGTTTTCAACACAACAATCTGTACTCCAATTGTCAACCCAGTCACACAGATTTCTGTCCAATAGAGCACATCTGAGAAGTGGTGGAACAGAAAGCTCCTCAAGGATGTTTAGGAGAAAAACACATCCATACATTTACTTGCTATGGAGTTGGATGTATACAGCAGAACAGCGATAAAATAAATATTGAAGCAACTTTCTTTTCACTTTTCAGCACATGCTGTAATACTGAGACCTGGACAGAAAATCTCATGCATTTTGAATTTTTATTTTTTTTTCATTCAGTAAACCTGAATTTAGAGCGATGTATTAACACGCAGGTAAAATGAATGCCATTTAAAGATGTGGAAAGATCCAGCAGTTATGTGTGTGTAAGCTCACGTGATTGATCAACCATCAGGTTTTCTGTAAAAGAAACATTTTCCATCGCATTATGAGGACCTCAAGCCCCGGGCTTGGTAAGTAGGACTGACATTAATAGATACCTTGCTTCAGTGTTAGAGCTTTACCGCAGTAACCCATCAGACAGCTCTCAATCCCGATGTGGATGTGCCCACCGCCTACACCCCATCACACCCATGTGACTGATGATTTGTTCAGTCCTGTCCATGCAGAGCTGTAGTTATGAAAGCTTCGTCATTTTCTGGCCTGTAGTGAAAGCTAGCTTCTGACCGCTATTAGAACCCTATGCTTTCTGTGACCTTATGTCGCCTCTGGAAAATTCAGCTCTCCAGGCTGAGAAGTAGGCGCTGGACTTTGACCTTGTGAGTTGCAAAAGTTGGCCAGAACAAATTTAAAACTTGCTGAGCACTGGTACAAAGAGCAGCTTGACAAAATAAACCACAAATACACCATTACAAATTGCTATACAAGCAGTAGGCTTCAGAAATAATAAGAGTCTTATTCCTCTTACATATTTGAGTAGATGGATTTCTTTTATTTTATTTCACCAAAATCTTCAGCATAAATATAGAGAAGATTTTTTTTCTCAATCATGAAAAATTGCTGGGGGCTCATTTTAAATCCTAATATTGCAATCTATTGCAATACTTACTACCTGCAGATAAAACCACTAAGGAATCAAACCAATTACTTTTAGATGCATCATGTAATTTTTACATGGCAGAATACAGCACATCTCGTTATTCTGGCTCACTCTTTAGCTACAATCTTATTTGCACCATTGTTTTTTTCTACATGCAGAAATATTCTAATGTGCAGAATAAGCAGCCCATGACATTTTAGTTCACTTGGCTAAGGCGCAGCCTATTAAGAAAGGTGAGGGACAGGCTGTATTAGCGGGAAGCATGATGAGTGTGACCCTTCCTCCAGCAGAGACACCAAGCGACAACAAGTACTTGGCAGCAGCCACACACAGATTGACTTGTCTCTGTGGTGGGTGAGATAAGTCTCTGTCACCATTTGACTCACAGTGCCAACACTGGACCATCAAGGTTGTTTTTTTGTTTTTTTGTTCTTTTTCTTTTTTTTCCCCCACACAACATTCACACTGATTAAAATGCAATCTGTGTGACTTATTGTGGTCACTTGCGCAATAACGCAGTATGACCACCAAGTTTTCAGGCCATTTATTTCATGGTGAAATCGCCACAAGGTCGCAGAAATACTAAACTTCTATGTTTGAGCCTACAGTATACAAGGCCAAACACTTTAAATCATCTTCTGAGAGATTGAATTGATTTAACTATTTATTTGACAAATAAATGTATGAAGGGGTACATCAAATTTCATGGGAGTGTTGCTGACCTCAAGAATTCCCCCAAAAAAGCTCAGAGTGATATTCATATCTTTGGCTTAACTGGTTCCCTGGTTCAATTTCTCCACCATTTGGATATTGGTAATCTATAAGGCATTCCTTAAACGTTAAGGGTCTAACATTTGGTTGGAATAAAAAGCTTTTAAAGCACCTAAAATATAACTATATGTTGTTGAAGGATACCCAAGTCATGTGGTTCTAAAACAATGCTTCTAAATACTCAACAAATGTGAACTTCTGATTATGAAGACATTAATAGATAAACTAGATAGCAAGTAGTTGGCTATTTTAACTGTTGTAAAGGAGCAACGTAATGACCTCTTGAAGGTGGAGTTTCAGAAAATTGGAGTTTTTAAAGAAACAAGCTCAATTTCAAGGAGTTAAATTGTAAAGTCATTTTTGATAAACATTTTTGTACACTGAAGTTGATAAATGTACTTGATTGTGCTATAAAAATGGCACTATGTGTAAAATACAAAATACATAATATTGCCCCTTTAACTTCAGACAGTGAGAACAAACAGGTATATGTCTTTTTATTCAATTAATGTCTGGTTGCAACTGTATGTATCATTGGGACTGAAAATACAATTAAAGAATATTATACAGATTCACTCATCATTTATGACTTCTAATGCAAACCAGAATTTCTTTTTCTTTCCACAAATCATTAGACTTTTCTGAAACTTGACTTTTCATGACAGATCATCTCTGATTCAGCCTTACAGAGCGTTAATGAACCCCAACGTTTCATAACCGTTTCTTCTAAATTGCTATTCAGTTTAAAACAATATCACCACGAAGAGGTTTAAAAGCATGTTTGTTGAACAGCAAACATAGTTAATGGGTTCAGGAGTTTTAGTGAGAAATAATGTCAATTTAATTTAAAACAGGTTAAAAGCTTAGTTGCTTTGCTTGTAAGGGTAAATGTGCCCTGTTTCAATATTTATTTCTAACATCAAATTGAGATCATATTTGAGGATAGTGTTTGCTTTGCAATTTGTTTTATGATTTTTTTTTTTTTTTTAGTTATTATTTTCTTTGAATATAATTTTTTGGATATTGCTCACAGAAACCAGGACTCAACAAGAACATTCATTTTTACATTCCCCAAGAAACACAAATAATGAGCACAGAGAATGGCAAACGTATTAAAAGTGAACATTATTTATAAAAATAGCCTTAGGTTCTGCATGCACTGCACCCCATGTTTGCTTTTCTTTCAGCTGAATTGCAAGACAGAACGATTGTTCTGTATTTCTATTAATGGGGTCTCAGTACTGTGTGTACTGAGACTCAATTGGAAACCTAATTCAATAAGAAATAGGAATACTTTAACAATATTTTATCATAGCATAAAAAGATTAAAATAAACAAAATAATGGAACAATTGTGAGAGCTTTTTTTGATGGGTTTACATGAAAAAATACACACTTCATTCTATTCTTAACATTAGAAATCAATCAGTCTGATTTCAATTCTGCAACACTGCAGAGTATTTCAAACCATTGTGCAATATAACAGAAGTTCTTTGATCATGATGTCTGATTTAGTTTCTTGTCATTTCCTTCAGAGGTTCTTGGTGCAGCGCCACCACAGGCGAGAGGGTAAACATGTTTTCCAAAGAGTTTGGATTGTTTCAATTATAAGATTATATGTGAAAGACACACTCAAGTTGTCTTTTTAAAAACTTGCATTCACCAATTACACCATAAAAACAGTGTGGACTACCAAACGGAGATAAAGTTTGCAAGAATAACCAAATAAAACAACAACAAAAACAGTAGAAAAACCAAGTGGTCTGAAAAGGTCGACAAAGGAACAAACCATTATCAGATCAAAACGTTTGCCAATATTTTTTTACATGTGACAAATCAATCACATACAGACTTTTAATAAGACTTCTGTTTCTTTGAAAACCTACAGTCACCAATTTTTAAATGTTAAGAACACAATAACTCCAGTGTAAGAATTTATCTCCTGTAACTTTTCAGTAACATACTCTTTAATATTTCTGCTACAGCAGAGCTTTACACATATCATGCATCTCTTTTTATTTCTTTTGTGTACGTATCCCCAAGTGGATTGAGAGACAGTACCTGCAATTTGGTAAAATATTGAAATTGTAGGATGGACAAAAACCTGCTGGACCGTGTCAGACACATCTTTTTCTATCACTGTGATTCAAATTGGAAAAAAATCACTTGATCTATACTATTTTTACATTTAACTAGTAGCCAACAACAACTCTCTCTGCTCTCTTTATTGTTTTTATTGGTTGCTGTGTAGTGTTACTAACTGTCCAAAACATTTTGTGTTCCAAATTGTTTTTCTATGGTCTGATTGGCAGTCAGTAAAAGTTATTTTTTGTTTTTTGACAATAATTCAGTTCAATTCAATTAATTTATATAGTGCCAATTTACAACATTTATCAAGACACTGGCAAATAAAGTCAATTCAATCCAAAATCATACACACATTCCAATCGATCCAATTGATAGATCCAAATAATGCTTTTACTCAACAAAGGAGGGCTTCAAATCTGCTTCTCATAATTTACACTATGTTTTTCCCGTCCTATTCAGTTTTGCATTGGGGCAGAAGCAAGGGTACAGCTTAATGCACTCAGGAGAAAAGGTCTAAGGAAAGGTGAAAAAAGTGTGCATGAAGATGTTATCAGAGGTGTATCTGAAGGACTGTTTGAATTTTGAGTTGGGCAAAAAAAAATAAAAAATACACTCATCAAGATATCAGGAAGCGTCTTTCCAAAAGTTAATGGTCCAATTAAAATGTCCATCCCAGTGAGAAATTCCTTTGAAGCCAGGCACTGAACTCCAAATCACAGAGGCTCCTCTCAGTGAGTACGAGAGAGTGCACTTCAGCATTCATGCCCAGTGTTAAACGATCTCATCTGTTGGGAGTTCCAGTGATGAATGGTAAAAGTAAAGCAGGGATGAGAGGGGAGTTGGGGCTGAATAGCTGTCTTGCATCAATGTAGACCAAAGAGAGAAGAGAGAGTGAGGCCATTACATTTTCTGACATGGTGAGATTGATGTCAGCCTTATTTGCCATCAGATTAGGGGAAGCTGGCGAAGTGTAGCTCACAGCCAGTACATCACATGGGCATAATTAAAAGAAAGAGAACACTGAAAGCTCTTTTGTGCCCAGCTTTACAGCCTAAACAAAAAAGACTTGTAGCAGGTACAACAATGCGAACTGATGTATCTCCTCATGTGACGATGGACACAAATTAGAAATCAAAGTAGGCAAAAACGGTACAGACAAAAAGTATTTGTGACGTGTGCTTGTACCCTATTACAGTACAGAACACTCATAAAACTACATGACAAATAACATTAATCAAAATGCCTAACAATGTAGAGTGAAATTAAATATCTCACCCCAAATTTATTGGGGTGCTGTGGTGGTGCAGGGGTAAAGCACAACTAACGTCGGAGGTCTTAGTCCTTTACGCAGACGTCACAGGTTCGAGTCCCGGCCTTATGACCTTTGCTGCTCGTCTTCCCCCTCTTTCATTACCCACCTTTCCTATCTAATTATTCTCAAATAAGGGCTGTCTGAGCAAAAAAATACATAAAAAAATTTATTTATTGATTCCCCTTCAGAATTAGATTTGGAATCATTTCTTTCAAGCTATTTTTGTCACATAAGAAATTCAACAGGAGTATAGACTTTGAAAATATGAATATTTAAATTGATCATTTTACTAAAATTTGGCTAGTCAAAAATAATGTAACTCTTTCGCAATAATCAAAGGAGAAATCAGCATCCCTTTAAAGCAGTTAAATCAATAATTCAATTAATGACCAATATTTTGCATGTTCCATTGGTATTTTAAATAATTATAGTAGAAATAGGCTCCAAGTCTTTTAGGCTAGAAAGTCTCCATGCCATCAACCTAATATTTAGCTCGATCCAAAGACTCTCTTTCAGGTTTAGCTCAGGAGTCTGGATGGGCCACTCTGAAGAGGGTTTCTGCAGGTTTCACAAATGTAGACTTTTCAAGTGTATTACAAATTAAATTTAAGACCTGTAACACCACACAGACGTGCAAGAGAAATATATATAATATTGAGACATCAATTGGATTACAACAAACATTTTCCCCTTTTCTATTTGCCACTCCTTTCAAATTGCCCATCTTCACCCTTGTTGCACAGCGTGCCACATTACACTTCATGTAAGGTTTTCTTTTATCCAAAACTACCCCTACACCAGAGGGACTTTCCGTTTCTGTAAAAATAATGTTTTACATGTAACAGTTTATTAGGTTCAACGTGTGCAAGTTAAAGCTATGGGGGGGTTAATAAATTTTGAAACAGTCAGACCAACTCTTTACATTTCATGGTGACAGCCACTGTTCCAGCTGAATTTGTCTCACTGGGTGGCTGATTAGGCATTAGGGAGGCCAGGGTGAAGGCATATAGACCCATGCTCCCACTTCGTTTTCTTCTTACTCCACACATTGGAAAGCACAGGATGGCAGTTTTCATTTGAGCACAATGAGAGGTTCCTAGCACCCTTCTAATCTTGTAAACCTCAGATTATGCCTGCCAGCACAGTCTGGCCTTAACTAATAAATTCTGGTCATCTCTATTCCCAGCTAGTAGTTCCTATTTTTTGTGACAAAGCACTGGTGTATTGTAGTTTTTGATTTAGATATTAGACTTATAAAACAGAAAATGGAAAATAAATCTTGGATTGTTCAAACCAGAATATTCTTCTCTAAATATAGAAAGACATTATTCATTCTACCATAATGTCTTAGCTGAATAACTAGATATTCTCAATTCATGCAGCCTGTAAGCTTTCAAATACAGCTTCCTGCATTTTATTACTGCAGACAGCTTGCACACTATGCTGACAATCTTTAAAGGTAAGAAAAGCTCTGGCTATAAAATATCTAGGAGAAACTGACTAACATCCTTAGTTTACTCTTCAAAATGTCTTATCATGAAAAGGTAAACACTTGATTCTTGTTTCAAACAAATATTGATGCAATGAAGCCCATTTTAAAGTTAATGCTCAATATGCTTTATCAAATCCATCTTCTGTCTAATTCAATTCAAATTTAACTTCAACTTGTCCCTGTTTTATTAAGAACTTTGCTGTGTAAAATTATGATCTACAGTGATGTACTTAGAGGGTTAATCATGAAAACATATATATTTTTTATTTTTTGTTTAAGATAAGATAACTGCGATCTGAGAAAAAGATGAATTGTGTTTGAATTCAGTTTGTTGACAAAGTAAATCTGAAATGTTTTGGGAGGATTGGGAAACTCACAACAGATTAACATACCAGGCCTAATTGGCTGATTTTGATCTTTTGTTATTGGTTTTGGCCAATAACAGACAAGTTTGAAAGAAACACTGCAAAATATAAATTGTCCTGCATGTATGTAGACATAATTTAATTAGACAAAAATTCAAGGTTCACAGATGACTCAATAACAAAAGCTTATTAGACAGAAGCTCATTTTCTTATTGGAAAATGGAGCAAAAGCTGAGAACTTCAAATATATATTTCTAGCTAAATAAGAAGCCAGAGCAAAGCTCACTTTTGTCTACACACCTTTCCAGTCATACGTGTTGACAGTTAATGATGGGGTTACTGCAGACTAACATGAATAGCCTTTGTTAACATCCTCAGGCAGCTGATCAGGTTTGGGGACAATTTTGAGATTTGTCTTCCGTCTAATCTTGCTTTCAGAGTGCCAACATTCAAATGGCCATATCTCTTTCTTTTGTGTGTGTGTGTGTGTGTGCGTGTGTGTGCTTGTCATCATCACAAAGCTTAGAATCCACACTTTCAAAATCAGTAAAGAAATTTTGTTGCACCATCAGTCACAATTTGATGATCTAAAATATACAAGTGTTAGAATAAAGAAAAGAAAAACAGGAAAAGTCTGCAAGGGAACAAATACTTTCTCACAGCTCTGTAGGTACAGGTCCCTAAGTGTGCTTTTCCATTTTTTGCAATCAGTTTGCCTTTGCAAAATTAATCCTGATTAATAATTAAAATCAAATAAAATGTACACTGAAGTGTACCTTTGTAAAATGTTCGATCGTAGCTTCTTTTAAGTGATGTCAATTTACCAATTATTTTTGGGTTAGTTTCCGAGAAAGATATTAAACATTATCAATTAGTATGAAGCAAAAACTAATTATTTCAACACTTGTGGAAGTAGAGCGAAGACAGCAGGTGGTTAATGGAAGCTTTCAGGTAAATCAATCAGGTCATTCTGAATGTGATGTCAATACAGCAGAGAAAAGCTACAAATTAGTAAACCTGCAACTTCTAAGCAATGTATTAGTAATGTTAAAGCACCTTTAACATTAGTAATGTTAAAGGTGCTGAATGTTTCAAGAAATCTGAGCAAACACATCATTGACAAGAACAAGTGACATTAATAGTTTCAGAAAATTAAACCGAACGAAGAGCAGTGCTGGCAAACAAAATACTGACAGGAGAGGAAAAGTTTGCCTTGATTTAAAAGATAAGGTTTCCCTCACTCAACCTTTGCCAAATCCCTCCAGTGCTGCTCTTGCAATCAATTATTAACCTCTTAGCTTTTTGATGGCCACAGACATTTTTGTCGCAAGTGTTGCTCGGATTTGTCATCTTTCCAAGGTTGCTCTAGGAATGGATACATTTATTATTCCACTGCCAGTAAATTGGCAAAACCTACTGATTCACAAAGAATGTAAAGCTATCACCTCAGAAACTTGAGTCAAAGCTAGCTATGTCTTCATGTAAGATAGCTGACTGGAATGTCAAATAAAAAGTCAAATGCATTGAAGGCATTTTAAAATTGCCCAGGGAAGCTGTTGCCAGTAACTGTGGAGGGAAACGTTAAGCACACATCTTTGATGTAATGATTTACTTTAGACTGGCTAGAGAGTTCTCCACTTCAGTGAATCAACTGAAGTGACATGATCAATGGGGGGAAAAAAATCAAACTTATTTCAAGATATTGTGCTATTTTCAGTTGTCTTTTTTAAACAAACTTGCACGCTTGAGGAAATGGTGAAATTTCTTAATTCCAGGCTTTGTGGTTTTTATAGGGCATCCCTGGAACAATGGTAATTTCAGAATTTAACAGTGTAATCTATTGGATAACAAAAAAGTATATTGACATAGTAGTGATGTGACTGGGTTTGTCTTTACTATGTCTCTGATCAGACAGCGTTCCAGAACGCTGAATGTTTACTACTTGTCCTTCTGAACCGGAGACGGAGCAGAGCTCACGTGTACGGCAAGTTGTTTTTAATGGATGAATAGCATTAAAATGTGTTTTTTCCTTGAAAACTAACTAATTTAACCGTGCAATGGCAGTTAAAGAAAGCATGTGCTTTCGAAAATAAGCGTTTGAAAGCATGTGTTTTCCTTAAGTGTAGCACGGTTAGCTTAAGGCCTAATGCATCTGTTTTCCTTAACTGTTCGTGTTTTGCTTCGTTTAAGTGACTTTTGCTCTGTTACACCATTTGTTCACATTAAAAGTAGCAAAACTCTTATTACTCCTTGCCAGATTTACATTGCAATCAAAATGACACCTCCCATAACAGTCTATTCATGCCCAATTTGACAATATAAATGTGAATTTGGGCAAACATATGCAAAACTAACATGCTGTTCTAAACCTCGATGAGAGAAAAATACTCCTCAACTATGCCAGCGGCAGAATAAGGAGTATTCCATGTCCAGTCCAGGTGTGTAAGTCAAGGCTTGACAAACATCTTGATCAAGGCCACCCACCCAGAACTTGACATGGCCACAATTCAGGACCATGTCAATACACTGAGGAGGCACACAGCTACTGAGAGACTCCGGGCTCTCAGAGCTTCCAACCCGCAGCCGGCCGTGGTTTCAAGTCTCGACGTTGAAGCCCAGGAGTGGGACGAGGACGTTATGGATCCCCAACCAGATCAACCAGATCCAGAGGATCCCTCCTGCTCTTCCTGTAAGGTTCTCCTGGCCAACAACAAGCAGATGAAAGATGAGTTGAGGGAGCTGAGGAAAAAACTACACTTAAAAACGTTTTAATAAGCCAAACGTAGAATCAAGACATTGTAGGAAGTATGTAAAATTGTTTTCCCAATTACACTGAATAAAGTAAGTAATTTCCTCATTGAGACATATTATACATTTTTTAACATTGTAAAAAAAAATGACGTCCTTAAAATGAACAATTTAGCAATCATCAGATTATAACACCTTGAAGTAATTTGTATACTCATCATGTTATTAGACAACACTTGGCTCTTTTTTCTGCTAGCTTCTTGCAGGTGCACCTCAATAAATTGTGCTCTTGTTAAGTTGAGGTTTTTCAGTGACTCAATTCACAAAGTGAAAGGCATTATATAGATAAATTATCCACAAACAGATGTTTTCCAGCTGCTCTGTTATTATGGTTATTTTCTATGTGTGGCTAATAAACATACAACCTTAAACATTTAAATACATTTGACAAAAAAAAAAAAAATCTTCTTTTGTAATTTGCTTAAAATGTATCATCTCTGTTTACAAAATATATCCAAATTATCAATAAAATTTCTCTTAACATATTTCCTGTAGTTGTATTATAGTACTAATTATAATTCAGTTCTGTTTGAACTGAGGCTTGAGCTCTTTGTTGGTAATCATCTTTGCAGGCACAGGAACATGTAAACCTCCAGTTTTAATGGCTAATTTGTGTATTTTTTAAATGTTGAGTTCAAAGCAAACATTTGCATTTGATCAATAAAAGATCTCCAAAAACAAGCAAATACTTTCTGTTGCAGTCTGGCTGCACAGCTCACAGACAGCAGACCATCAAATTGAAAAACAAAAAAACTTGATGTCAATGTGTTAAAAAATCGATAATTTTACATGACTTTTTTATAAACAAATTGAAGACTATTTACTGGGACATAAAATGTTTTAGCTGCTATGCATATTCCATTTACAACACACAACTAACGTGTTATCACCTAGCATTCATAAAAAACAAAAGAGATTGAAGGCAGTTTAACTGACAGTACGTGTTTATGTGGATTAGACTAGTCATTTCTATTTAGCTATATGAAATATAAACAAAAATGCCACATAGCAATATAACAGTCTGTTTTTGAAATTTTATAAATCTGATTCAGCTAACAATCTGATTTTTAACCACTTCATTTGGAAAATTGTGCTTTTAGCTAACAGGTTATGAAATGAATTTGAAAACAGATATGCTTACATTAAGATTTGATGAGCCAGGATCTTCCAGGATTGACCACTATACACAGCAGCATACTAGTGCACTTATGTTAAATATCCTATTTAAATGCATAGCCTGCAGTCAATGGAAACTGTATATTGTTAAGGTGAGGTAGGTACGAATACAGAGGCTCTTGGTTGAGCTGAGAAGGTGCATATATGTTTGACTTATGGATAACTTTATGTTTGGTAACTTCATTTACAATGACAATTGCTCTTTCTTTTAACACTTAATAGGTATGAAAATGAAAAGTGTCCTTTGGAAGAAGAAGACAAAGAAACATTTGTTATTACAATTTGAAAGCAGAACGTTTACAACACCTGAGAGAAAAGATGATCACCAATGATGTCAAGTGTATTTAGATTCATTAGATTGATGTCCTGTCTGCTGGCAAAATCACTAATGTGTGCGCTAATTAAATTCTCACTTATACAGTCTCTGCACAAATATGTTACTTGGCTATGTCTGCAGACAGTTTTGCCTTATTTAATCACATTGTGTTAGCTACACTCAATGTGGGTCAAAAGGTTTAAGAACTAATTAAACCTATAAAGTATAACTAAACTTTTTCTTTATACCTACTAATCTGAGGGTTGCGTACTGATTTATTTGCCTTCTTGCTGTTAGTATTTCAGTGAACCAAACGCACATCATGTTAGAATAACAATAATTTTATAAACTGATAGAATACATTCAAGTATCAGTTTATCTAAATTCACAGCTGTATCCAATTACCTCCCACATATAAGCTTGTTTTTGGACTAAGGCACTTCTTCTCCTACAGCACTGAAAAGGTCCTAAAGCACTTACAATAGCAACTCTGTTCCTGTGCAGTGACAGAACAACTTCATTGTTGAAGTATTTTGGTATTCATGAATACATTATGCTAACCCACTCTAGCAATACATTCATAATTACATACGTCTAATCCTCGCTATCTTTTGCTGAAAGTCTCAGTTCCCGAGTTCTTTTGAATAAAGTCTTTGAATATGACACAGAATGCATGAACAAGGGGGGCTTGGGAAGCAGGTGTTTTGTGATGATGCATGTAAGATTCACATTTGCATTTCAGCTTCTTCAAACATCAGAATGCACTGAAGAGCTGGGATCAGGAAGGCTGCTCTGAACCACCTGCTTGGATGAATTAACTACATCACTTTCTTGGAATAAGATGTGCAACGTCAGCAGAGGCAACATTTCTCAGGCATGAATACTATTTTGTGTTTGAAAATACTTAACTTTGAAAGCAGTACAGTTCTGTCGCTTTTGTACTTAATTTCTTTGCTCATTCTAGCCAAGATGAATTATTTATAATTTATCTGTAAGTGCTACTAAAGCAGATGTGCTTGATAAGAGCATTGAACCTTAATAACACTTTCCTGCTGCTTAATATAACTCATTTGTGCTAATAGTAAGGCAAAAAAAAAAAGAATCTGCTTTAATTTAGTAAATACATTCACCCCTGCAAAAATTGGAAGCAGCACAAGTGTTTGTCTTGTTGAACAATTTCCTGAAACTTTTATTTATACTAAAACTGACCATGAATAATATTTTTTTAAAGAGATGATTTATGTTTTAGCAGCACTGGTATTTAGTTATTCATTTCATGACTATACTTCAAATGCTGGAGGTCCAGCGTAATTGAAACAACTGCAACAAAGCAGCCGTAGAAATGTCACAGCCTTAAAAATGTCAAGACATAAATATTCAATTAAAATGATTATTAGATTATGTATGCATGACTATAATACAAAGTAATAAAACACATTTATTGATTTTTGTTTTCATTTTAATATGTTGTTGATTACTATTATTGAATATTTATCATTACATCTATAAACTTGCTAAAGTTGGTCAAACAGTGGATTTTAAAATACTGTCAAATCACTAATGGTCTTGCGCTGAAATCCATCCATCCATTTTCTTGACACCTTTGTCCCTCAGTGGGGTCGGGAGGGTTGCTGGTGCCCATCTCCAGTTAACGTTCCGGGCGAGAGGCGGGGTACACCCTGGACAGGTCGCCAGTCTGTTGCAGGGCAACACAGAGACACACAGGACAAACAACCATGTACACACACACTCACACCTAGGGACAATTTAGACAGACCAATTAACCTGACAGTCATGTTTTTGGACTGTGGGAGGAAACCGGGGTACCCGGAGAAAACCCACGCATGCACAGGGAGAACATGCAAACTCCATGCAGAAAGACCCGGGCTGGGAATCGAACCCAGAACCTTCTTGCTGCAAGGCAACAGCTCTACCAACTGCGCCACTGTGCAGCCCGCGCTGAAATCTATTTTGATTTATGATTTGAATTATGTAAAATGTAGCTCACATGTATCAACATTCCAACAAGGTCAAAGTCTTTATGTCAAGTTTGTTTCACTACCTATTGGATCAAGACCTGTGGAGAAGGGTGTAAAGGGCATTGTACCCTGGGTTAAAGTAGACTTCTGATTTAGGCTTCCTGATGCGTTTGTGTCTCTCTGCCTCCTATCCTGACTCCATAGCAGATGTTCATCATTTGTTTTAGTCAAGTGCCTCTGTTGGAGAAGGTCAGGGAGAGTGAGTGTATTTTGCTTTGCACAAAGTGTGTATCTACTGTGTTACATTTTCCACTGCAGAGACTAATTTCTGCTACCAAACACAGCTTGTCATGTCTGCTTTGTCTCGTTTAGCCACTCCTCACACACACTGTATTAGATCAGTTGCAGTGGTAATGTGACAGTGAGTGCTGGATACTTTAACCTAACTTGGGATTTAATGAGTTTCTTGACATCCCCTGGGGAAAGAGGGACTTATCAAATGTCTTTAATGAGTT
The DNA here is from genome assembly GCF_904066995.2 of Poecilia reticulata. NCBI lineage: Eukaryota > Metazoa > Chordata > Actinopteri > Cyprinodontiformes > Poeciliidae > Poecilia > Poecilia reticulata. The sequence goes on from NC_088834.1 coordinate 7,566,010, forward strand.
CCTTAATTGAGGAGCACTTGTATCATTCACTAAAAGGAACTTGGACAAAAGTGTCAGCGCTCCAGCGTAATTTGATAAAAGGATGGGCCAGCAGAGTTGAACGGGCTCAAAACAAGCTTCTAAAAACAAAAACAAATCCAATTCAATGTCCATTGCAGGAAATACATGAGAAAATGGCAGAAGGGAAAATACAATATACTGTAGAGTAATAAGAGTAAGTAACTATGAGTGACATCAAAACCATGTCACTGAAAAGAAAATGTACACAACAAAAACAAACTATTTAAGGCTTTAAAAAGTTGTTACCTTAAGTAGGAAGTGATAATTTTGGAGAGAGAACTCTGAAAAAACAATATCCCAAAAAATTCTTCTCCAAGCTGAACAATAGTTTTGTGAGATTTATTGATGACAATCCAAGACAGCAGAGATCATTAGATGAAAAAAAATGCTGACAATTCAGAAAGAGAAGCCTAATTTATATTTGGTGGATTTGGGTTGTAAGTCTAAGCTATAATATTTTCATACAAAATATGTAGCGAAATGTTCATATGAGGATGTGTGTTTCCATACATCCAGTCCATCTGCATTGTTTACATCAGCATTTTCCATGAATATTGTTGATCATGGTACAACTACAACTCAAAAGTAGAATTGTAACATCATGTAAAAAAGAAAATCAGATAAAAAAATAAAAAATAAAAAAACATGGTTGCCCTGTCCTGTCTCTCCATCAAGAGACATGAGAGAGAATATAAGGTTATGCAAGCAAATGGCAATAGCGGGTGGTGGACTGCTTATGCAAGCAAAATACTGACAATAGTAAATGTGAAGCCGATCTGTGAAGACCATCCTCATTTTTGATGTAACCATTTTGCAGTTGGCTGCCATCAAACACATGCATCAATCACTTATGACACAGATGTGGACTGTGATGAATAGAGCCCTGAGCAAGATGTGGCGATGGAAATAAGCTTGAGAAACGGCTTGAATGATTGTGACAGCTGAAATGGAAAAAGAGAGAAAAGATAAAGATTTTTTTCAAGCTGCACTTTCCTTCCTTAAACTTTATTTCACATTTTACTTTTAGCACATTCAATTTTTGACTGGGGAAAACTCTAAGCTCATATGCGGCAGTGCTACTCGCCAATCAGCGTTGCTTTTTTGTCTTAATAGTCGTCATCATTTGCATAATGCCATTTGGATTTAAGATTATTTTATACTGGAAAAGCAATTTCAATGGCTCAGTCATTCTGCTCACTTATGTAGTCATAATGGTCATCCAACTGTGTAATTGGTTCATTTTAAACTGTTAAGGAAGTTAGTTACATGCAACAGAGTAGAGGGGACTATGCTTTAAATATGAACGACATTTGAATACCAAAGAAATATGGCCATCAGTATCCACAACTTCTCTGTGCTGTACACTTAAAATCTGTGCCTAATGCAGATTATGTCAAAATGTCTGTTAAAGACGGCACTGAATCCTGGATAATATTTCTGACATAAGCCTGAAATGTTCAGAAATGAACCACAATGACTGTCAAGTGACCTAAATATGAATTTGTTCTAAATTATTCCTCGAGATTTTCTCTTCCCCATCTTTTATATATTTTATCTTTGTGTCCTTTTAGAATATCTGCTTAGGAGATTAGCAGCCCAGAATCAGTTAGAGTTAACTATGACATGAGAATGACAGTTCATTTAGATGGTGAAAATTGCAAGTGGGATTTCCACAGGAGTGCCACCAAGCTGGGTTAATGCTGTTTGCGATATCCACTGACAGGACGCCTTTTGGGAAAACGCATTTGGGATTTTGACCTTTCATTATGACAGGGGTCATGGTTCATTTTTTTCACGTCAATACTTAAACTTTCAGTATGGCTGTCTTGACACTTCGAAGCTTTTCGAAGCCCCAAAGGGAGGAACAACCATTTATGTTCCAATGTCTTCTTGAAGGACCATTATTCCATGGTAACCCAACGTGATGAGTGACGTGAATGACCTTATATTTACTTGAGAATGTTATGTATTAAGGCTATTAATAGGAATCTGATGGCAGGTGTAGTGAAGGGCATGATCAGCCATATATGGGCTTTTTCAGTGAGAACCTTTATTTTTTCACAAGTTTGCAGCATTGTGACTTTTATATATCCCCACAAAACTTGATAGTTTTAAAAGTATGTTGCATGCCCAAGATTCATGTTCTCCATGATTCAGTTGTTCACCATCCTGGAAGAATGGACAGGTGGCTACAATGAATTTCACTTACAGACTTGCAGTACTGTTCAAATGTTTTTAACAATCAAGTCAATCCCTGTGACTTTGGTCTTTGTTTCAGGGAAGACATTTTTTTTTTAGTAAACGTTCATAACATTTTAAGCAATTTGTTTCAAAGATGTTTGGAACATTCTTGCTTCACTAACTGTCTGTCCTGACTTCCTGTCTGGATCAATACCGTATATTTTGAAGTATGCAAAACAGATTTGAAAAGTAGAAAAAGGGAAGACATTGTTCAAGAAATTCAGTTCTAAGTTCATTTATGTTTTTAATTTACCAGCTAAAAATTATGATCTGAACTTACAATCCCAACATGAATTGTTTATCTTAAATGAGTGAGGTAAAATATTCTGAAACAAGTTAAATGCTTGAAAAGCTCAATATTTGTCATCATCACATGTCATCTGTAGTCTTTTCTAAATAGAGTTTCTGGCACTATTTAGTTTTCTCTTATCTGCCCAAATGCACTTCACTTTAACAGGGCTGAATTCAGGAAAAAATAAATTGTTCCCACTGTCTACCCTATATGAATACTTTGCTAGTTACATATTCAGTAAAAGAGGAGTTTGGCCCCCTTTTACTTCAGGATGGCTTAAATTCTTCATTGCATGCATTCAACAAGGTGTCAAAAGTACTTTTGTCCATAATGACATGATAGACTCATTTGTAGACTGCATATTAATGATCTAGAACTACTTCCAACTTTTTGCCCTGTTCAAGAAGCCAGCTTGACATGATTTGAGCTCTGTGGTACAGTGCATTAGAAGATGGGTACAGTGTGTTCAATTGGAATGGGTTTGGTCATCAAAAATACCCGGGTGGGCGTTAGTATTTGAACAAAACTCTACTGGTACAGAAATGTCCCCTAGACCATTCATTACACAACCACAAAACGTCTGACACGTTGATATAAGGGTGCGTTCACACTGCAGCCTGAAGTGACCCAATTCCGATTTTTTATTTATTTATTTGCCGGGGCCGTTCCCACTGTCAAGAATGCGACCTGTATCAGTTCTGCAGTCTGACTACCAAACTACCTGAAAGAGTCCCGCATGCGCTGTAGAGGGCGCAATAGCGTCAGCGTTCTCAGTGTTCTGCCAACTGCCATAAAAAGAAGTACTCATTGTTTGCGGAAGTAAACATGGAGGCTTTCATCATGACAGAGGTCATGGTTCATTTTTTTTCACGTCAATACTTAAACTTTCAGTATGGCTGCCTTGACACTTCGAAGCTTTTCGAAGCCCCAAAGGGTGGAGCATAGCTTACATATTTGAAGTTGTTGTCCGGCCGGAGCAGCATATTATCAACTCAATCCTCATTGTAGTCCGTCATGGTTGTTGTTTATCTTCCCGCTTGTGCGTATCAGGATGCAGAATAGTGAGATTTGTTGAGAATCAGTGACATTCAGTTGAATGAATGCGGCGTGGTCGCATTTGAATCGGATACGTATCGGATATGGGTAGCATTCGAAAAAGAATCCGACCTGTGCTGTTCAGACTGTCATGACAAGATCGGATACAGGTCGCATTACGTCAAAAAAGTAAGAAGGCATCCATACTTTCATATGTTTGCCAAACAAACTGACCATTTAATTGTTACTTATATTTCTTGGATCAGGCAGCATTTTTCAGCTCTGTTCTCCAATATTGTTAAGGTTGATCTTTTGCTTCTTGTTACCAGCTGACAGGAGTGGCCGTAGAGTGGTATTTTTAGGATGTAGCCTATCTGCTTCACTAGTCAATATGCTGTGTATTCAAAGATGTTAAAATCTATGTCCCTTAGCTGCGACTGGTGGTTATCTGAAAAGATTTTGGTTTTCTATGAACTCAAACCAGTCTGCCTTTTGTCTTCTGATGTCTCAATTCAAGTCAATTAAAATACTTTATCATGGAGAGAATTGAAATTTTGTCATAATTCATGTTCAACTATCTTCAAAGTTCCATTGTAGATGGTAATGCTGTAGCAAGGACCTCTGACAGCAGTCAGTCTTGCAACAAATGTGAAGGAGCCTCTGACTCAAGACACTGTTGCTACTATTCATGGCAATGAACAACTTTACTGGCTAAATATATATATATATATATATATATATATATATATATATATATATATATATATATATATATATATATATATATATATATGTTATTTTAGAATACTTCATTATAAAAGACACATAGTATTGTTTGATTCACACATAAGAAAATGCAGCAAACACAACTACACACTTTTTAAAAGCACTTTTTATCCACAAAACCATCAGAATTGCATGTTCAGAGTTAAAATGCATTTCAAAATAGAACAAATTATTATGCATGTTAACCATGAAGTCTGGCTTTGTGGCAAAGAAAAAATAATGCATGTGCAGTGCTAAAGCCGTCTGTTATTAAAAATATAACACGCTAGAAAGAAGTTTCACTAGATGGTGGTCCCAGCTTGTGTTTCTATTTGCCTGAAAAGTATGTTCATAATTATACTTTTTTAAAAATAGTTCAAGTCTTTCCATTTAAATAAGAAAAAGGGGGAAAATGTGAATCAAACTTTCTCTGAGTCTTAACAGAGCAGCTGGTCTGGCAGATATTAGCTCTTTTTGTGGGCTGACCACTTCACCAAGCCAGATAATAAAACTCAGAAAATTGGATATGGTCACTGAGGGACAAGCGGACTGAGGAAGTCAGAATTACTCCTCATTTGTATGTCATTTACATTTTTCTGTTTCTCCTTAAAGGGCCGGAATTGGCCCCAATAAGAAGATTAAGAGCAAGTGTATTTTGACAAACCATCGGCTTGGTTGGAAGTTATTCACTTTCACGTCAGCTTTAAGACTATGACTTATCATCAAGCCTAGTGGCTTCAGCTGCTGACTGGGGGATTTAAGGGTCTTTCAGACCCAGCATCTTTTAAGAGACTAAGTTCTGTGTTATTTCAAGCTTGTGCAAAGATGTGAGCTTTGGGTTGGAACGAGTTAGATTACACAGGTTGTGAACTACTCATATTTATGTGTATAACCTAATGCATATTTATAATCCTGAAATTATTCATTCCACTTTCAGATTTAGGCTTGAAGAAATTTTTGACCTTAACTAACATGTTTGTAACTAGTAATAGTCCTGGCTTGAATCTTATAAGAAATCTCTGTACAGCAAACTGAAGAGTGAAAAAGGTCCTGCCAACAACAAAGACAAGAAGAGAGAGAACAAGAAAACATCCAAACAAAAAAGATGTTTTTTTTTTTCAAAAATTAATACAGTTTTTACATTGTACAGAGGACAACATCGCATCAAGGTCTTGTCATGAGAAAACCCTCAAAGCATACAGAACTTCTTCACATTCAGATAAAAAATCATGCAGGCAGATTGGAGGAGATTCATCTTTTCTGGAGCAAATTTGTTACTTTTTTATATTCATTTTTCTATTAATATGCATCATGTAGTTTTACTTAAATGTTATAATTAATTTTAAGTATTTTTCCTGACCCTGATTTTTTTGGTCCCCCCCCCCCCAGCCACTTGGCGGACTACATGCAGTGTGTGATTCTTGTGAGTGGAGCGGTGGCACGCCTTTGAACTGAGGATAAAATTGAAGTAGTGGATATCAGAACAGACAACGTATTTGGTTACAACAAAATATACTATTCCAGAAAAAAAACCATCAGGCTGTGATGTTTGTACTATCATAGAATCAACTATGAATTCTTCCAAATATTAGAAAGTGAGAAAAATTAGAGACTATCTGTAAAAATCCATGCTTCCATGAACATTTTACCAGTACACTGTCATTACACTAAGACATCCTTTTGAACTTGACAGAAATATCACAATACAATGCTGTGCAACTGCAGACAAAAGCCAGAAAAGTTTAGAATGCTTACACCACAATATTACCTGGCAGGGGAGATTTTGCAGCTGAGTTATGCGCCCAGGAGCCAGTCAAGGACTGGTCAAACCTGTCATTCGGTTGACAACTGACCCAAGTCCATCATATCCCCTGCAGTCTCTGCAATGACAATTTTACGCCACAGGCTTCCTGTCTCATACCTGGTTTGCAGAATTTCAGTGCTTTGACAAATATCAGAACTGACTTTTGAAAAATGAAGTGGCAGGTGAGAACAAGATGTACCGATTTAGAAGAAAAATGCATTTGTGAAGTGGAGTTACTATTTAAGAGAACACTATTTAAGCAATTGCAATATGTGTTTTTCTCTTTGTTCATGTTTCAATGTGTTCATTCAGCTACTTGTTTTTCAAAAGCACCGATTGAATAAAAAAAACACATTGATTGAAGTCAATTATGTCAGAATAAAGAAACAAATGTGTGATGGCATCATGTTAATTTCACTTAGTCATTGAAGAAAAGGCCTATTGTAGGATGTATACTGATTCAGTATACATCAGCTGATTCAGCGAATGAAACCACTTGTTTCATTCGCTAAGCAAAAGGCGAATCTGGTGGGTTTCCCTCAGTGCACCTACTGTAAGTTGAGAAATACAGACATTTCTTCTTTAGAGGTAAATTTTATTGTTGTTTTAACCAACCTTTCACTTTAAGATCAATATTCTGTATATTTAGAGATCCAACATTTTTTGTGTCACAACTGTGGAAACTATTTTGAAATTGAGAAATTATTTGCCTGTATATTAGGCACACCTCACAAGAAGATGGGAGAAATTCACCTTCCATGCCAGGTCTGTCTTGTTTTTTTTTTTTTCATTCTTTGAGTGCTTATTCATTTTTTTTATCGAAACAGTTATTTTTTTTGATCTTGTGTTATATTTGTCGCCAACTTTCAGCAGATGGTATTTTATGCATAATCCCTATAGTTCTGGTTGCCACATTTGTAAAAGACCTTTTTGCTCCAACTTTAAACCATTTAAAATACACAGTACAGGTAGACATTCCCCTAAATCTATTAAAAATGAGTCTGTAAATTAAGGCAGACTGTGTTGATGTGGTGAGGCATTATTTTCTTACAGAGCCTTTGTGTCTACTTTCATAATTTGGATGATGTGCAAACTCTAGTGTGCAGACATTCAGGATCCAAATTTCCCTCATGAATTTGCCATAATCTGAAGCACTCCTTTTACAAACAGAAAACAAACTACATTTTCAAAAAGTCTTGGAGGAAATACCAACTAAATATACTGTAGTCAAAAGATAAGTTCAGAGACTGATGAAAACCTCTAGGGTTCTGTTAAGGGGAATAAATCAAAAATAAAGTTTACCTATCTCTCAAGGTAAATCTGCCTTTTCCTTTTAGTATATCCCTTGTCATGATGGCAAAGCTCTGATAATCTTTGGAAATCTACTCCACAGTCTGATTTTCTTTCATGTATCATGCATCAAAAAGAAAGTTGTATAATCAGTTTTTCACTTCCTTGTGCATGGGAAATATATCAGCATACACTTGGAGAATGCATAGCTGCTTGTATTAACAGCTTTGCTTTAACTTTCTGGAAAAAAAAAGACAAAATCTCATTAATATGATGAGGTTTATGTTTCATCTGTCATCCCCAACAAGGATTAAATGGCCATACATCAGAGGGACAATGATCCTTAGCAAAAGTTGCTTCAGAAGATTATAAGTTCTGTGCTTGGTAGCCTGCAGATGTAATTGGGTGCTTAAAAGTTAATAACTTTTAAATAAAAGTGCTTGTCAGCTTTTTAAAACATCACATGTAATCTGGGACCAGGGCTCCAGACGCTTGCATGCTGATGTGAACTATGGGGATTTAATTAAATGATTTCCCTCCCCTTTCAGTGTATTTAACTTCGGATTTCACATGCATTCCAACTTAATTTCTCAGACGGTATGATTTGAATAGCGTCTTTGCATAAACCACTTTGAATTTAATTAAGAAGCATGATTGTCTGCCAAAATCAACAGATCCTCCAACTCAGAGTTAAACATGTGCTTTGTCAGAAACAAACAAAAAAAAAAAACATTAAAAAAGCCAGACTTGTGGATTACAAAGTGACTTCCTAGAAGAGTATGTAGGGACGTTAAATGAAATATGAATCTGTAACCTTTGGCATTATGATTTCGTCCTATGCAGTAAATACATAATTACATATTTTAGTACTTGGTACAATGGATATCAGATGCTTCATAGTGGACTGGTGCACATTAAGATGACAGAATGCATTTAGGTTAGCTTTCAGGGAAGAAAAATTGATTCATAAAAACCCAGAACAGATATGAAAAAACAGAAACACTGGATTTTTATTTATTTATTTATTTTCATTTTGCATGCATTGCTATGGGAGCAGTAAATGTAACATCACATCCAGGCATTTTCAATCTATGTAAACATTTATTTTAGAAAGCTGTTCTTAAATAAACATATTCACTACTATAAAAATCAAGTATGAATGAAATATGATGAAGATAGAAATCCAGAGTACAAGACAAGAGAATTTAGTATTGTAGATATTCACTGTGGAAGAATGAAGGTAAAACGGTATGTTTTTATAAAAGGAGTGCTGCATATCATTTCACTTTGTGACCTGTGCGCAATGGAAGACTTTGCCCCAGAAGACTTGTTAATATACACCTTATAGTGTTCCTCGTTAACCTCTGTGACAAAACCAGGAACGGGCTCGAAACACTGAACAATGCTGCTCCTAAACATAACAAGACGGCGCTTTGTTCTGCATTCATCAGCCTGATAAACAGTAATAATCACAGTAATGATGTCTGTTCAAGGGCACTTGAGAGCCAGGGAGGTGGATAAGGGGCACAGGCAGGGGGTTGGAGGACTGGTGGTGTTAATCTGAGACACTGTGTGGTGTTAAGAGGAATAGGGACGGCCGCCATGACTGTTCACGCTGTGATAAGACTGCCTTCCTGCCACTGGTTACCTCAGTCTGAGCCCCTGCCCAGCTAGTCTAGCCAAGCTGCTCCCCGACTAGTTGAGGGCTTTTGCTTGTATGTGATAAGATGCTCATGAGCATCACAAAATAGCACAGGTATTAGCCTTCCCAAATCATAACAAAGGAATTCAGTGGAAGGGTATGAGGGGATGGAGAGGATAATGCTAGACGGAAGCCTGCCACTATTCTGGGTGAAAAGATAAGTGGGGCTCAGGCAAGGTGTTTGGAATATGGAATGGATGGCCAGTGGCACTCCTGCTGGACTTGATAAAGAAAATCTCACCATGCAGTCCCGTCATTAACCACCCCAAAACACTGGATTACTGGCCGTGTTCATTTGCTGACCTACAAAAAGTATATCTCTGATACTTTCCGTAGATCTGACACATTTAAGTTTGGCACTAGTTCACCTATCCATCCACTTTCCAAACCTGCTTATTCATGCAGAGTTGCGGGTGTGGAGGGGAGTCTAGGAGGGGCTAAATAAGTTTTCACTTTCCTAAGATAACTAGGTCTAATTAAGATAGCTTAATGATCTAGCCTGTTTTTTGTTTATTGCTTTGGACTGAGATTGTTATATTTAAAGACCAACAATCAATAAGATTTCAAAAACTGTTTAACAGATCTATAAAATTTATGACTGTGGTTTACATTTTTTTTGTTATTTTTGTTTTCTGTTGTTTTTTAATGACTTCAGATTTAAGCATGAAGGATATAAGAAGAACAAGCAACACCAGACATGAATCAGATTTTTGTGTTGATCTTACATCAGTTCCAACTAATTGAGGAATCATTTACCCATCTGAATGTTACTGTAAATGTCACACATACAGGGACAGTTAAATTACCTATCAATAAATAAAAAGTAAATAAATACAGCAGGGAATTTTAAATTTATTTTTCCAAATGAGCTGCTGCCTAAGTCAGGGTTTTATTTGAGTAACTAAACCTAGAAGAGGAAATGGTAATGTCAGTTTTTCTTCCTTATGTAATGAGCATGTTATGTAATATCAGTTAATATTATTTTCCTAATATCATGTCACCAAATTGGTGCATAGAGCTACACATTACTGTAAAAAAAAAAAAGGACAGTATCAGTCCTATTATAGATCCTGAGCTTGTAAAATATATCTTTGGTCAGTTTTACAAACTACAGATTTCTATTTATTCTTGTTGCTGTTTTATGTCATAAAAAGTCTATGTTTTAGGTTAGACATTAAAAAGTACTTGGTTAAGTTTTGGAAAAGGTTGAAATGCAGTTTACCTAAAATACTAACTTTTTCTGTTTTTTTCCCCTCTTGACAGAAAGCAGAAAGTCATTCTGCCATAACACCTAACTTTGAAAGATGTACTGTATTCCACCATCATGCACATAAATACTAAGTCTGTTTTTCCCTTTTTTATGGCTTTACAAATGACAGAGAGAATGCTTTCAATGAAATCCTTAGCACCACAAGAAACGTCTGACTGTAAAAGAAATGAACAGATGTCCTAAACTGCTCTGCAGAGCCTAATTACAATGTGCACAGTGGCAAAGATGAACCTGCGTTTGAAGCAGTTTGTGATTGTCAGCACATTACGTTTTTCTCAGTAGACACTTTGTGTTTAAATAAAAGCTGTGAAAGTTGCACTCAGAAAAAAAAATGTTAAAAGAAGCAGAATCTATCCTGTGTGACAGTAAACACCTCTTAAACTTTGAGTTTCAGATGTTGCCTCAGGGTTCTAGCCTCAAACACAAACACAGAGTTCTTCAAAACTAATAGATGCAAATGTAGCTCTGTACATTAACTATTAATATCAAATATATTTGAACACTTAACATAAAGCTCCACCTCAGTACTTTGCACTACAGTTCAGCAACAAGCCAAATGTAAACAAAATAATGATTCATTAAATACTCTTCTTTGTTGATGATTTATGTAAGTGCGCCAGTAAACAATTGCCTCAGCATGCATTGCTGAAACAAGAAAGAAAGTTCTGTTTTGAGCTGTGATACTTTGTTCTGTATTGGCACAAAATATATATTCAAAACTTGTTGCATTGTGCCAGAATATGTCAGTCTTTGAGTGTGCAAATTATAAAATAGGAAAAAACTATCAAGATATCAGATTACATGATTTTGGATTTAAATCAGAAAGTTCTGACAGAAATATCAGTTTAATAGCAAACAAAGTGGGTCTTAAACCTCTTATTAGTTTACTACTAGAGCCAAACATTAAAAGGGTGGACTGTGACTGAGGAAAAGAAAACAGGTGTGGTGCAAAAATGACAACATTTTAGTAGCAACAATTACATTGCAGTGATTTTCCCCAGAAAAAAAAATGTAGACACTTGTTCATATTTCACACAGGTCATATTTGGTCTTGAGAGACCTCGGTGGTGAATGCATCTGTCAAGGTCATGACCAGAGTTTCTTATGATTGCTTTATGATGAAAGATTTTGTGCGAGACACGTTTGGACTGTAATTGTAGCTTCAGGTTTACCTCAGTCATGTTTATGAAGCTTTATGTCCATAATAAGGACACACAAACCATAAGCCAAATGTTTGCATTTGCATGTTTCTTGGCTTATTTCTCGCAGCCTTGCATTTGGCTTTACCCTCACACCTGCTCCTGTAGATTATTTGTATCAGGTGATTTGCATCTACTAAACTCCTCTCACTGCAAATATAGTCCTGTAGATGTTTTGTTGCTGTTGGTGTTGGAGTTAAGTTCTGGTCTGGTCCCTTTTGGCATTTAGTTTTGTACTTTTTTCCCCCCTTCCTGACTCAGTAGCACATTTGTTTTGTGCACTGTTTCAAAATCAATTTCTCTTCCAGCAGCATCCTAAGATTTCTTTACCTTTGGTTTCTCCTGGGGGCAAATGTTTTGACTGACAAAAAATTCTGCAGGAGAAGAAGCTATGTCAGGAGAATATTGAGTTAAGATGTTTAAATTCAATAACCTCACAAATCCACTAAGAAATAGAGAATGTTACCCAAAATGTAATTACCCAGCAATGTAAAAGCAAATAACTTTATTTTTTAAAGTTTGCAGAGTACTGAAAAAAAAAATATACACACACATTATGTTTTTAACTGAGCTTTTGGAAGCAAGATTAAAATGTGTAGAAAAAGCTAAAAAGATGAGGATGTTATGCACATCCGTTATTCTCTAAACTGAGCTTTTTTTTTACCCTACATCAGTTTGGGATGTAGTCTGCTACTCAAAATAAAGCACTAATAAAAATGTTCCTTCGCAGTCTTCCAAGATAAACAGACGCCTTCTGGGAAAATGTACTATGACTAATTAAGAATTGGCAAGCAATGATGACAAAAATGTCACATGCACACTCAACTTGTTTCACAACGCATTTATGAGTTTCCCACTCACTTATCAAATTAATCACTGGTGACTGTCATTTCAAAAGTCTTCACAAAAACTAATTGTCAAAAACATGTTAAAGGAAAACACTTAAATGCCTTCAAAAAAGGCAAAGAATGACAAACCTGTAAAAGTATAATTTAAGGGGAATTAATTAACTTACAGTATACTCAGACTCACAAAAGATGGACAAATCCACATATGATTTTATGTTATGCTGTCCTTCTTGGATAAATAACAGTCAAGGCACATACCGACAACCACACACAGTCCTCTGGACCACCACAGTACTCCAATCTGAACTACCAACTTTAAAGAATCTTGAATGATCACAGATCAATAGCTTCAAGTATACTCAGGGCTCCCTAGAACTACTGTTCAGTCAGCACTTGGCTCTGCTGGATAATGGCTCAGCCGACAAAAAGAGTATATACTCAGAATAGACTCCATCACTGAGTTATATACACACTGCAATTCCAAATTAAGTCATGTTTGTAGAAATTTACAATAGAGAAGAGCAAATACGACACAAAACATGTACTAAACATATTTTGGAAAACAAGCAAAAATACAGAAATAAATAGGACTTGTGTAAGAGGAAATGAGCATTAAAATGCAGCATGCATGCAAGTACAGAAGTGCATAATTATGTTTAAGTGTGTTCTGCTGTAATTTATTTTAGATGTTTGAGTACAGGCAATGAATCCAAATAATATAAACTATTCTGTCAAGGAGGGTGTTTTTGAATGTGAGGATGAACCAAAAGATAGACAGCAGTGAGGCATCTTGCAACTTTATTTTTCTTTACTTCTGACACAAGCAGGCTACACACTGGTGACCCAGACAAGGACATGACTCAAACTTAAATACTATAGGAAACAGGTGAGGGGAATAACTGATTAGGAGACACAGGTGACACACATGAGCTAAATTACCAGAGGAGATGGAGCTGGAAAAGGACCTATATCAAAATAAAACCATCTGACAGAAAACTAAACATATGAAACAAAACAAAACCCCACAACACATCTCAAAACGCTGACATAATGACATATTCACTGGAAGTGCCATTTCTCTAATCATGAAATTTTATTAAAGGCTATTTCAAAAGCAAGCATGTTTGAGTGAAAGGTTAGAAAATATGCTCTGATATGATAAACACAATTGTATGTTAATGACATAAAATGAAACCATATTTGAACAAGAAAAGCGAATGGGTCAGTACGTTTATTAAATTATTGGTATGTGATTCTGTATATCACTGCTATGCTGTGTATACCCAGTTAATCATTACATTAGTTATATCAGTAATGCCTTTCATGTGGCTGTTAGTGAGATGGAAAGTTTCAGAATCCTTTGGATAAATGCAGACTTTTTAGTTCTTTATTCTATGAGTAAAGATTTGGAAATCCTGTTATGGCACAGGCAGAGTCACAACCCAGAGCTAGTCTGCTGAAATCTATGCTGGCTACATTGAACAGTGTTTTTCAACCTTTTTTCAGCCAAGGTACATTGTTTTAATTGAAAAAATCACGAGGCACACCACCAACCAAAAATGGAAACAGATACTCTGTAGCTATATTACATATATAGTCATTCTTATCAAAGTGTCTTGAATAGGAATCAAACACAAAAATTTATTTTTATCATATTTTACATTTCTTATTTCAAATTGCACTCAACATATTCACTTCAAAAATACACCTGAACAGCCACAACACTGTGGTGTTAAATTTAAAGAAGTTGTAGAAAACTTCAAAGTGTTTTACCAACTAATCCACAAGCATCTTATAGCCGGAATACAGAAAATAATTCTTATTCTGAATGAAGCAATAATATTTGGGAAACATTTCACTTCATATTCACTGTTACAATATGAAGAGTTGCATGTACAAAATGTCAATATCTGTATATTTTACCCACCTAGTGTGAAACCTGTGCATGTTTGGATGAAAACAGCTGATTTCCTGGCAGAAATGGAAGAAAGACAAAGCTCTTCCTCAACAACTCTCAGTCTCTCTCCGTTTTTAGTTTTTTATAGTAGCCAGGCTTCAGAAGCTCACTTCTCACAGACATGTTGTGGGAAATGGACTCATGTTCTTTCCAACTACTGCTGAGCTTCACTGTCTTTTCCATCACTGTCGTCAGTCTTGCTAGATTCAATGCTCTCACTGCTACCTGTAACATTCATGCATCACTAATTCTCTTGTTTTAATGTAAAATGCTCAATACCTACTGCCATCTAGTGGTGAGAAAATTACATGATTACGCCGCTGCTACTACTACAGCAGACACTCGAAGATGGCATTATTTGCAGATAATTCATTTTCAAAAAAAATCTTTTAAAACCAATTATTGTATTTTTTGGACTATAGAGCGCACCATACTAGCGCCTTCAATAATTTTTTTTTAAAAAAGCAGAGGGCGGCGTCCTAATAAATGTGCTGGATACATTAAGGACGCAGCACTCCGTCTCCAAAGCCGAACCATGGTTTCGTTCACACCGAGCTTAATTGCAGCGGCTCTATTTCCCTCCTGTAGTGCCAGATCGACAGCCCTCAACTTAAAAGCTGCATGATATGAGTTTGAAAACATTTCTCCGTCGTGCCTGCTGCTAGCATGTGGTTGTTCTAAATGAAAATTAGCGCGTTCTTCTTTGATTTACAATTTTGACTTCTAATGATTCACTTCCTGCTAAAGAGCCCCCTGGTGGTTGAAGAAAAATACACAGAAAAGCCACAGCAGGCTACAATCCGCATGGTTCAAAGTTTAGGAAAAAGTAGCAGCTTATAGTCCAGAAAATACGGTACCGTAGTGAAATTGAATAATTTCCACGGCACACCTGACGATCACTCACGGCACACTAGTGTGCCGTGAGTGATCGTCAGTGGTTGAAAAACACTGACATAGAATACAGAGACAAGGAGACACAATGTATTTAGAGCTTTGGTATCCTACGGTTCTTCCCCGCATCCCTTAAAAAATGTTTGGGTGGTCATTATTTCCTGAATTCCTAAATGGATATCCAAGTAGGGCCAAAATCAATACTATCTCATTCATAGCTCTGTTATCTCATTTTGTTAACACTAAGAGACTGACAATCAGATTAAAATTATTATTTCAGGACAACAGGCAATGTAACAACAGATAAAAAAGAAGGTGAATTCTTCGTCTGAGTGTTTTATCTTTTGACTTTAATCCATCTCGCTGTCTGACTGCACACAAGTTATCCTAGATTGCCCCCCATCTGGGGGTGGCGTCCTGCTGGGTTACTTCTCTGGTATTGCCGGGGAACTCCAGGGGGTTCTTTGCCACTGTCTCTGCTGTGATAGTGTAAGCAGGATCAGAACAGAGCAGGGACCAGTTAGGGAGCTGGTTCCTGGAAGGCTTCATGCTACCACCTAGTACTCTCCTGCCTAGTACACACACCTTGCTTTGCTGGGACCTAACCTACAACCCTAATTTAATGCATTTGAGACACATGATGGGGGCTTTTGGGCATGGTGTGGTGGGGGGTGCCCCTTTAGTTTGGCTGTTACTGAGAGAGCTCAGGCCATGTTGTGAAGTTATGGGCTCTTTAACTATTGGGACTTTATGTGGGCTTGCAGGGACCGAGCTGAATAATGGCAGCAGCCCCACTCTTTTGGTCTTCCTGGAGTCTGTCTGACAGAATGAGATGACCCGGTGCTCCTCTCCTTATTGATTTTCTGAGTTCTGGATTGTTGGGTTGGGGGTTCTTTGAGGACATGGTTGGCCAGGTTGGATGGGAGGGGTTTCTGTGCTTTGTGTTTCTCTTTGTGCCTCTTTGGTCTGGAGGCCAACGAGGCACAAGTGTGGTCCCCAGCTGCTCTGGGGGATGTCTAGGGATTGTCTACTACTGTGGCTTTCAGAAGCTGAGGCTACCCTGACCCTGGTGTTCTTGTGTGCTGAAAGATGTTGCCATTTTCAACATTACATTTTCCTCTCATTTTCAGATGACAATGTACTGCACAAACACCCACGCACATAGTCACATATAAATAATCCACAAGGCATAAGGTAATGGGTTCATATAACATTACTCAACCTGTCTGCTTTGATGATTAGTACATGTTGATTGGTACATGTAGACATCCAGCTTTTTAGTATGGCATGCCAGGAATGTTAAGGAAATGTAAAAAAATATATTACCAGCATTAAAACCTGCGGCTGTATTAATAAATGTATTTATTTTGTGTTAGTCATTACTATCCATTCAAATTTAAACAATCTTTAAAACATAATTTTTCATTTTGAATAAGAAATATAAGCAATTTGTGACTAATAATATTACACGCTAGAAAAGAAATCGCTCTCACCTCACTCCAGCTTTGTCTCATGTACAGTTCTGGTGAGTTTTTGATTAACTGTGATGTATTTGTAGCCTCCTACATTTGGTGTTATACGTATTCTTAATAAGAGAAAAGGCTTTCGCCAAAGCGCCACACATCCTCAAGAAACAACAAGTTTTCAGTCAAGGGATAATATGAAGGACTATATTGTAAGAGGCATCTCCCACAGAGTAGGGAGACCCAGAGATTGTTTACAAGCATGGACTCTAAGGCTTCAATAAGAGCAAGTTTGCATCAGTTAGGAAGTAACATATAGTTGGTCCTGACAGTAGCTACAGGAGGCTGTACAATTGTTGTTGTACAACAGAATACATTGGAGTGAGTGTTTATTGGTGTAGACTTGAAGATTCTTGCTGCTTATTACATCATACAGATTGCACATGTCAGCAGGCCCCTGAAGGCAGGTCATGCTGTGTGTCTAGAAATAAATTTTCTTACCAGTTATGGAATGACATATCTGCCTTACTATAACTGTGGTCATAACTTTAATGGTGAATAAGGGGAATAGCCATCCATATTGTTTTCGGTGTTGTATGCAACTTGCCCTGAAGTTTTTAGTGTGACCTCTTGAAGGAGCCTTTATTGGATTAGATCGCCATGCCACGGGAATGATGCGTGATCAAACACCTATTCTCCTCTGCTATCTTTATTACACAGTCTTTTGGGGGGAGTTGTGAATCATAAAGAGATGTTATGAATCACTTACAAATGGATGTTAAGCCTGCAGTTAGAAATGGACGGTACAATATGAGTTGGAGGCATCTAATTTGAGTCGTTATGTGGCTATTGTGCTATTACCAGGTCTCTTTCATCAGGTTGTGAACCATTAGTATGACACCGAAAGCTATTTTCTTCATACAATCTCTAAATGAAGGATTAGATGAACCCTGTGGACTATTTAGGGGGAACTCCAGGGGGCTAATGAACTCACCACTCAATGATGCATAAATTAACCAGGCCTCATTCCATGACTCCACATACAGTGCTTGAAATATTTAAAGGTTGTTTAGGATGCTGTGTTATGCGCATCATCTTTTATCTTCAAGACAAGAAGTCGTCAACTAAATCTGATTAGATAACTTTGTTGTGTTCCAAAGTGCATGCTAATTAATAATGAATGATTATTAGCTCCAGCTTCTGCAGGCTTAAAAAATTAATAGTTCAGTTTAGTTACATTCATCAGCTGGCAACAAACAATTCTACATAAATTCTCCATTTACAAATCACAACCTGTTTCATCTTGTTCAGATTAGCAGAACAGAATCAAGTCACCGACCATTACAGACCTTTCTGGTCTCTGATGGTGTAGCTACAAAACCACACTCTGAGGCAAAAGGTCAGGACATACAGTAATGCCTCCATAAATACAAATATAATATAATAAAACTTGATCATGAAAGAATTATAATAAAAGAGAATCACACGTATTATTTTAGGCATTGGTGAAATTTATGGGTACATGTTCTTAAGGAACATTTATGTAAGATGTACACAGATGTTGTTGGTATATCATGATTATTTTATTTATCTTAGTAAAATATTAATTTCACAGTTTGCATTGTCCTCATGCATAACTCCTCTCCATTTGGTTGTCAGCTTCTGTATTTTGTATTTCTGTGATGGCATTGCAATGACCAGCCGAACTACAAACTGAATGATGTGCTACTTGTTCTACCCTTGTGGGCTAACAACAGTAACTTGTTTAGTGAATCATACGTGATGTAAAATGTGTCTACCAATCAGCAGTAGTGGACTTGGGTGTAATGGTGATAATGTCTTCAGGAATTATCCAACTGCTGTAAACATTGTCTAGAGATCTCAAGAGTTCCAGAAATGCTTGGAAAAGTTGCAAAGGCTTCTCAGCAGGAAAGCAATTTTCCACCGTCTCCACAGGGGAGTTTACTTTGTTAAAGCAGCAAAGTAAATACAAACAACGCTGAATTTTCTGTTAACATTACGAGTCTTGCGTAAAGGGCATGTACTGATGACATTTGTTTCATGCAGCAGTGCATTTTATTTTTAGTTGTAGCTCTCCCCTGACCCAGGGATTTTCCTGGTAATTGGGCAGAGCTACTTTCAAAGAATAAAACCTTGCAAACCAGCAGCTATTCTATAGCTCTGCTAGTGCTATAGTCAATAGTTTGAAGGCTACATGTAGCTGGTGTATAGGTTTCTTTCACATTGAATGTGGTGGTTTTACTGTCTGTGGCAAGAGTTTATAGTTCCTGCTCTGAAATGGAAGGTAGACTTGATTGTTGATCTTTGAATTGGAGGAAGAGCTGCTTGTTTTGTTGATTTTAACGTTGATGCTGGTTTGATGCATTTAACTATTGTGGTGTTGACTTTTTGTCATGTTTTTGTCATGGGCTATTTCCCAGGTCGGTGCTCTTTGTTGTAAAATTAATTTATACAACAAATTGGTCAACCTTGATTCTAACAAGTTTACTCTCCACAGGTCTCCAGAAAAAGTTGTTTTCTGTGTCCAACTTCAGCATTTTTTAAAGTGTTCAAATCCCTTTAAAAAATGTATAATTTTGTCTGTAGCCTGATATTTAATTTTCATAATGTGAACAGTACATTGTCTTTTCCTTTATGGTGACTTTTCGGTCTTGATAACAGAATTTCTCCATTTATCCACACAACATGTTACAACAATACGTCAGAATGAAATTAGACTCCCTACAAGGTCATCTGTTGGAACCTGTCAAACAAGCACGGCTAATCATTTCAGCTCATGTTTCATGTTTTGACAACATCGTTCTTAATTTGGATTAGAGTTTAAGAACAGTTATCCAAATCCAATGGTCAAGCATAGCACTTAGGGCATCTAAGTAAAAATGGACAGCTTGTTGCTTAATTTGTAAATGTATGCTGTCTGAGGCAATAGACAGAAATGTTATGTTTTTTTTCAGAGTTTAATAGAGAATAGGTGTCCCTAAACTATTATTTGATGTCTGATCAGCCAAATCTGAAAAATTGTATCAATGGAACTAAACTCTGGTGCTCGAGGACCAGTGTTCTGCATAATGAGATGTTTCCCTGCTTCAACACTCATGGATAAAGTGAATGGCTCATTAAACAGGTCTCTATAGAAATTGTTGACATGCTGAGAAGATAATTAAATTTGAGTCAGGTGTGCTGGAGCACGGACATATCTAGAAATTGCACTGCATTAGCCCATGAGGATCAGAATATGGGACCACCATCTAGCTCTACAATGCAACGTACTTTGCGCCAAGCTGTACAATGGTCTTTGCATTTGTGTTGTTGCGTGAAAGCTTTAAAAATGATGCAGAAAAACATATTCCCAAACATATTTGCGTAAAAGTACATACTTTCCCCTAATACTATCACATCAAGTTTTTCTTGTATGAGGTATCTGATTATGCATATAACAGTAGTGTCCAAAGTCAGTCCTCAAGAGCGGTATCCTGCATGTTTTGGTTTTTTCCTGGTTCATCACACCCAAATCAAACCATGGCTCATTAGCAGGTCTCTGCAGAACTTCAACATTATGAGAAGGTACTAAGACCATTTAAATCCACTGTGTTGCAGCAGAGAAATCTAATAATGGCCTTGGACATGGGCCCTTGAGGACTGGAGCTGGAACCCAAGCTGCACTTTCCCAAAAGGCAGGGTACGAATGACAAGTGTGTCCTCACAGATGAAACTCATCAAATTCCAATCTGGATGTGTTTATTAAGAGCAGTAGATTCTCATGAGACAGATGCCAGATGGCAATCACTAGTTATTTCCTACATTCTTTATGGCCCTTACACATTGTTGTCCACCTTTTAAAAAAATCTGTATTGTCAGTACTCTGCTCTCCTCGCTCTCCAAGTTAGATGGATAACTCAACTCAATATCCCCTCTGTGAATCTTATCATCTTCTCACCCCTCCACCTGCCTGTCTCTAGCCATCCACCATTTTGCCACCTCTTTCTTTATATATATATATATATATATATATATATATATATATATATATATATATATATATATATATATAATTTTTTTTATTACGGTGAGACAATTATTGCTGTCAAAATAATGATTCTTGGTAGCATATCAACAATAAAGGCGAATTGTTGTAGCTCCTTTTTTTTTGTGTATGACCTTTATATCTGACATATTCAGAACAGCAGCCAGGTTCAATGCCTCTTGTGGCTCTCTCACCAAACAACCAGATGAACCAGGAAACGGCGTACTTATTTAAGAATCTATTGTGAGGTCTACCTGTCTCCTCACACAAGCCAAATTTGTTTTGTGGCCCTGGTTGCAGATTCGGAAGAATAGAGTTGAAAGAAAAGCTTTGTGTGTTTGTGGATCCAGCAAAGCTTCCCCAAATCAGCACATATGTGAATCACAGACTCTTTGTAATAGCTTGCCTCTGTCAAGAAAGAGGATGTACCTG
The DNA here is from genome assembly GCF_904066995.2 of Poecilia reticulata. Classification (NCBI taxonomy): domain Eukaryota; kingdom Metazoa; phylum Chordata; class Actinopteri; order Cyprinodontiformes; family Poeciliidae; genus Poecilia; species Poecilia reticulata. Next base: position 7,587,304 of record NC_088834.1, read on the forward strand.
TCAAATCATTTAAATTACTACAACCATTGTTGAGATGGAAATGCTTGTATCAGCGCTTTGACGTTGTGGAACTTCTAAAGCCTTGAAAATATGCCTCACTGCGTTTTGGTGTCCCTGCGAAGCAGAATTATACTGTGTGAAATGTCTCTGTCCAAACCTGCAGAACTGAATCAAAATCAACACCCTTACGTTGAGCTTGGGTGTGCTTCACAAACTACCCCCAGACTCAAGTGAACACACAAACATCAGCCTGCTTTGCATTTTTGTCTGAAAGCGAAACATAGTTGTTTTACATACTAAAAACAAAAACACACTGGGCGTAGCTCGAATGTTTCTCAATCTGGAATTACACTCTGAGTGCCTGTTATGTATGTCACATTAATTGTAAAATGGGAAAAAATGTAATCACTTATGTACAAGCAACTCAAAGATACATTTTCATTACGTGAAAACAGAAGTAAACACAAAATCTTCCTCAATAGTCTGTGTACATTTTTAATAGCCTCTTTCACACACTTGACTGGCGATACCCAATATTTAGTTCTTGCAATACAACTCAAGTACTGCTAATGAACCAACTGGTTAGAGTGTAGAGAGATGCAAACTGGAAAACAATGGCCTTCTGTACTTGCTTGTTGTCATAAATGTTTGCATATAATTCCATTTGATTGTAGCATTTTTGTTTCTTTCAACATAACTTACATATTGAATCATTGTTAAATTTGATTTTATTAAAGAGCAATGCAAACATGTGTCCCCTGTTTTTCCTCTATGGCTCAAATAGTTCATTCATAGATATTATGTGTAAAATGAAAATCGTTTTGCCCACAAATTGTAAATCGACTGAATTGTTGTGGTATATTTTTTTTTAGTAATGTGGCTAGTTCTTTGCACTAGACTCACAAACTAATCGCATTCACTAACACACACTAATTCCCAGAGAAGATATTGATATTACTGTATCGACTTCTGCGTGGGTTGCCTTTTTAAAGTAAAAATATGATCCTTTTAAAAAGGATTAAAATTATGCAACAAGCCTGTTTAGTATAAATATTAGAATGTTCTTTAAAAATGTGTTAACTATAAAAATAAAGTAAGCCCCAACTTTAAAGGGCAAAGTGAAAGGGGTATTCTATGGGAAATCAATTACATTGTGTTACAACGTAATTCCCAGTCTGTTTTTCCCCACACTGTTGCTGTGACCTATTAGTGCATGTTTGAGAAATCCTTGACTCTCCCAACGTAGCCAGTCGAGGCTCGATTAAAATACAATGATCTGCCTATTTACCCAAAACTCCACCTTGGAGCTTCAGTCCCCAGCCTAACTTTCACCCCACAGTGCACGACTCCCCTGCACCTCCACCACACAGTCATCCAAATTAGTGTCAGCAGGAATGACAAGTGTGTGTCTGCTGAACTTATTATACAAGCCACAACACACCTAAGAACAGTTGTAAATGACATTAATCAGTGCAATAAAGGAGCATTGTTGTATTGATGTGCTGAACAGGGGAGTGTCAGAAAGGGTGGGAGGTTCTTAAAGAGACAGACCAATTTCAAGGTGCCAGATATGGCTGTGATGCCAAGTTAAATTTCATTTTAGTTTTTTGTTTTATATGTACAGAATTTTCTAACAGCTGAAACTAATATACTTAATTGTGCTAAAAAAATGTCACTGTGTATCTGCACACAGGGATAATATGATGCAAATATTCACTTTGCATTTAAACTGAAATCTGTGATGTGGGAAAATTGGAGCAGTGGCAGTTTTAGTTTTAGAAACATTAAACACGTAATTAAAGTTGCTTTTCTTACTGAGAGCTTTCCTTGTAGTCTGATACAATTTCATCATATTTCTTTCAACATATTGTAGTCCTAACAGTTTCACAAATATGCCGTGCTGTTATAGCTTTTTCAAAAGGCAGCAGAGGTGCTTGATCCTATTTTTTCAGGAAGTGGTTACTTGAGCTCAAGAGGAACTCCACTACTCAAACCCATCTAATCCATTTGAAGTCATGGAGGGCAGTTAGCGGTTAATGGGTAAGAGCTGTGATACACAGGCTGTGACTAGAAAACACAGAGAGAGACAGGACAAGAAACCATCCAAACTAAGGACAATTAAGAAAGGCCAGATAACATAATGTGCATGTTTTGGAGGACGGGAGGAAGAGAAGAGTATCAGATGGGAAATTTGCTGCAAAGAGTATCAGCTGTTGCTCTAAAAACTAAGAATAAAAGTTATACGGGAAACATCTGCATTTGGTAACTTATTTAATTGGTTTCAGAAATTTGATGAGTTTATAGCTAATAGATAAAATAACACCTCACCGTTTTGGAAAAGGTTTTACAGGACATGTTTACCCATTAATTAGATTTGGGTTTTCATCAAGGTGATGCCTCTGTTTTGTTTTGCTTAGTAATGGAATCTCAATTGACAAAAAGAATAGCATCACCTGACTAATCCTGTTTGAAGTGTTGCGCTGTTCTGTACACATAAAGTACTTTCTGAAAGAGTCCCTGCAGGAGAAACGTATTGCACCATTTTAAAGAAGTGCTGGTGCCAACCCTGGGAAAGAGATGTATGAGGCTGTGGACATTCAATTGATTTTCAGTCAACACATCGCTCACATAGTCTTTTATGTGTTAAATTATTTAAGAACAGCAGCTTCAGGGAAGTGAATTTATATCCTCCCCAAGGAGCAGGCAACTTACCTGTGTCACTGAGTATTTTGCATCAGGTATTTCACACATATTCAACTGTATTAGTTAAATGGCTTTTCCCAATTCTCCTCTGCTTCCAGGGGTTGATAAAGGTTTTAAAATGGAGCCTCGGGGCACGACACATTATCCACACTGAGAAGGTCTCTATCATTACCACCATGTATTAGTAAATGGTTCATTTCAGCTTTACTCTCCAAGCATCTTTTTTTTTTTCATCATACAATAGACTTCCTCCTGGAGCCTTCCTGGTAAATGACCATATTCATTATTCATCAAGGATTAGTGTCATAATCGATTTTGTCTGAGTGCTCTGCAATTCACACTGTTTTTAATCCAATCCCCAAGAGATTCTGAACTTTGTCACATCTAATTAGGTCACACGAGTCAGCTAGTCTGAGGCAGCTTTTACAACTTCTTCATTACATGCTGGATAATTGGTGGCCCATTCCTGGATTGAACCATGTCCATACATTTCCAGCACTGGCACAAGGATAGAGCAAAGGCATCCAATGTGTACTTATTGGCATGCTCAGCCTGCAACACATCCAACGTGCTTTGCAGCTGTGAGTAAAATATGCACCGTTAAGACTTTGAATGTTTTTGATTTAATTATGACCCACTTTGAAACTCCAAAAAGATTAGTGTTCTGCCTTTTGATTTCCTTCCCTTTGAGACTGCCCTGTGTCTCTCCTGGTCCTCTGTTGATGACCACCCTGTTCTCCATTTGCAGCCGTAAGATGGACCTGTGGTGCATGTGACATCTGTATCTGCCAATGGATGTGCTAAGCTTGTCAGCTCCGTGGCACTCACCCTGTCAGTCAGACTTGGCTCAAACAGCCTGGGACCACAGCTGTCATAATGATCCAACAATAGAAAAGAACAATCTGCTGATCCTCTCTTTGCCTGACTGAAACAGCCGGTACCTTTCAGACAGTCGTCAGTAGTCTTTTTCAAGACTAGATACAGATGCAACCCTGGTTAAAATAGTCCTCACTAAATATAAGCCTTTTAATAAAAATAGCTATAAAATGAGTAGTCAATAAATAATTAAATAAATAGTCTTAATAGTCTGGAACCTCCAGACCCAGGCTCCCATCCCGCCCAGTTCGAGGGGGCAGCCGCGCCCCCAGCCCCCCCTATAGCTCCGCCCCTGCACAGACATAGACTTTACAGGGAAGACAGACACAGAGCCACACGCTGAGCAGCGTATTGAGATGTAAACGCCGCATGTAATTGTTCGTTCACAAAGATAAATCATTCTCACTGCTCCACAACGCGACCTCTGAATTCGCTACAAGTTATTTCTGCAGTTCACACAGAGCTGCACAACCAGAGCTAACGCGGCGGGTTTTAAACTCTTACCTATAGTTCTCCAAAGCATCATCATTTCTCACAGTAGGTTTATATACATATCTATACAGGTCAGCCTATGTCCAGTGTGAGTGAAAGGAGGCGCGCGTGGTCCGCGCTGAGGTAAAGCAGCGGCAGTGCGTGATTCAAAGCGCAGAGGCGCCAGCTGTGTGATTGGTCCGTGCGCTGTCGGGTTTACATGCATAAACTATAAACCTATCTATTATAAACCTATCCTTTAGGAATAAATCTGTTCTGCTAGTGAAATGCTAAGAGCAACAGAGACACGTCTTTGCAGCCCAGCTTAAAAAGAAGTTGTTTTTTTTTTATTATTTTCCTAGAAACGTAAATAAGCAAAGTTTAGCCTGGCGGCGGGGCTAGTGAAGCATGGTGGGCTGCCAGGCTTATAATACACTGGGGGAAACCCATTTTAGAGGAGGTTTTTCAACCTGTCTGCGTTCGGGACAGTGTTATATGTTACAGAACTGAACTTGGTGAGTCGATTGCTGAGTTGGATTCCGTGAATCAGAAACAATATGGCGAACCTTAACCCATTTAGCCCTTTAACTGCCGTCTAGCCAGAACTACAATCTCTGCTGGCCGTTGTGAGTCATCCTAACTGGTAAAACCTGCCCATGATTTTCTGCTGAAATAGCAGTGGATTCAGAGAAACGAGATTAACCCTTCAGGATCATCAGAGAGAAAAGATATTAATTGAAGCACAGGTTATTCAGTCTTTTGCTGAATTGTTTTTCTATTGTATTTTATAGTTTTTTTTTCCTCGAACCACATTCAATGGTATACATTATATGCAGTGTATATAATGTGGACATTTTTGTTGGGTTTAAAATAGAAACAATAAATGGTTAAAACAGGAAATTAAAAACTTAACCTTTTGAAAAAAAAGTAGATTTAAAAGATTAAAAAAAACTAAATCAAAATAGATTAACAGTACTGACTTGAACTTAAATAGATAGGTTAAATAAATAGTACTTATAGTACCTAACATTAGGCTTAAATTTCAAAACTGGGATTAAATAAAATATTCTGAAAGAAACAAGGAAACTATTTTGGATTTAATTCTGTGTTAAATGTATGGCAACTGTTTGTAATATAGTTGTTTCTTTTCTTTTCAACAAATAATAAGCTGACAGTTTAAACTTATTTTCTGGTCTGTGGTCATTAATACACCTATTATTGAAGCTAACCAATGATTTACATAACTAGTTTCAGTCTCTTCCAGCCAGATGTTTGATTTGGATATTGTCTGGACTGACAGATATATCTAAAGATCCTTAAAATTATTTAAAATGTTTCTATTTAGTCTATCAACAAAAATATTTCTAAATTGGGTTGGCAGGCCAGCATTTATTTATTAAGAAGTGTGCCTCTTTGTGAATAGCACTAACTATTTTTTGAGTGCAAGTTTGTTAGTCTTAAAATGTAAAACATGTCACAAATTTTAAGATCTATTTTGCAGTTTCAGTTCTAAATGTTCTCTACGATTTCAGAAGAAACTTTGCAATAGGCTTTGTTCGTTAAATATATAAAAATCGACCTCTGTAGTTGATTTTTTTTTCTATTTGTTTGCTCTTTTGGCATTTAGAAACAACTATGAAAAGGCTCCGTCCGAGGCATTCCAGTAGGGTATTTGATATTTAAGAGAGCATATGAGTAACAGAGCCTATGAATAGAGCTTACAAGAATATCCAATTATATTTAACAAAGGTTGCTCAAGGCTGCTGATGTTCTACTGATGTACATCCATAGCTGGGAATCTTCTCAAAATAAATAAAAAAAACTTGCCATAAGTATCTGTATGAAACACATTTTGTCCATTTTCAACACAATTACACAACAAAATCTGTTCTCATATTTTTATTTATGTTGATAGTCATGTATATTAATTCCACCATAAATTACATCTACTGTTGGTTAATAATAATCAACTTAATGAAAGAAAAATGGTCTTTAATTAACAGTAGCATAGTGTGTAGTTTAAGTACAGAGATTGCTGTTTATATTCTCACTGCAGTGGCGGACATTTTCATTGACTGAGTGGATGTTGAATATACATCCATGCTCCATATGAGTCCACATATAGATGCTTTCTTCCAGACGACATTGAGATTATACTATTCATTTGTATCATGTTGGTGTTGAGCAAATACAGCAAAGACTATAACAATGCAATGGATTGGTCGTTTCATCCTGGAACCAAACGTAGAGTTTAAACAAGGGCATTGTGACGGCAGTGCTGTCACATGGCAGTGTGGATACAATGTTGTTTGCATTCACAGTGCAGTCTCACTCTCCCTTCTCAATGAATAATGCAAAGCTAGCATGCTAGGTGATAAACTCTCTAGTGTAAATCTACAGAGCACATCAGTTCAGTGGCTTTATTTTGACACTAGATTGTCAGATCGAGAAAGTCCATACAAGTCTACAGAAAGCCGAAACAGAAAATACTTTACTGTTAATGACTACACAGTAGGTTGTCAAATCTGAGGAGGGGGGAAAAATCCCTGAATCCATCCTTCTCCTAATGAGTTTATTAAAACAGAGCATTTTTGTTTCCTTTAACAAGTTCAGAATAAGAACAAAATATTATTTGTACAACTTTGAAAGATAAACTCTTGTAAGTTTGTACCAGTGATTTCAGAAGGCATCATAAAGCACAACACCAGTTGGCAGTTACCTGCACTACAAAACACTCATTTGTACCTAGTTGCTAGTGCAAATATCTTAGTAAACTTGAAGTAAAACAAAACTAACTTTTCAGTAAGCTATATTTGTTTTCAGTCAATAATGTCTTTGGAAGAGTGTAAATCTGAACTCATCACATGACCTTCTTACATCGCCCTGGAGTTCAATCTTAATGTTAAATTTCTGGTTAACCTCACTGATTAGTGGCTTTCTTATGACTACACAACTGTTAAGTCCCAATTCCTTCAGTTCCCTTCACATTATGCATGTGGAAATGCTCTTACTGTCACTATTAAACATTGCCCTGAGTTCTACTGTTGTTTTTCTTCGATTTGCTGTCGCTAGATGTTTACGTGATCAGCATTTCTTACTCAAAGACAACGGTTCCCCACTATCCTTCCAGTTTTTAATAATGTGTTGCACAGGTCTCAACCCAATTTTATTTCTTTCTGCAATCTTTTTAGATGTTTTCTCTCCCTGATGCATGCCAATGATCTGACCCTCCTTAAACTGATTTAACATTGTTTCCACGAACACAGGATGTGTCTTTCCATTTCTTGTTTAAGACATAAGAAGCTATTCACTGCATCAGCTGAGGTTAAATAGCTTGTTGCCAGCTGGAGGGCAGTAGTCCATGCAGTAATGATCCAAGAAACTTATATCTATTTGCTCAGTTAAATTTTTCTTTGGCTAGGCAGTGCATTTAAAAGCTGAACACATCAGTATCGTTTTTCTAATCTAATGCTTTAACACATTCAGTTTAAAATAACACATTGTACCTATTGGGGTACATTCTGCCTTAGTTCATTTGGTCCATGTACAGAAAATCTCAAAAACTGATTTCATTTGTCAGATTCTAATTGAGCTATTTATTGACACTGAGCATTGGAAAGACGAAAGCAGAGCAAACTAGAACATTACTGTTAGATAACAATTTGTTTTTTTACCATTCATCATACATAGAGGTGTTTCCTCTTTTTTTTATGCTCTTTCTCTTAAACTATGGAGGACCAAAACTGACATAATAAAAAAAAGAATAAACATATAAATAAAATAATTAATATATATCCAACACAATAATGAATAAAAGAATAAATATATAAATAAAAGAATAAATATATATCCAACACAAGACATAAGAAATAAAAGAATAAATATATTAATAAAAGTAGAAATATATAAATAAAAGAATATATATCCTACATAATAAGAAATAAAATAATAAATATGTAAAGAGAATAAATATATATTTTTGATAAGAAATAAAAGCATAAATATATTTTTTATTTTTCATTTCCCCTTACACGTGAGTTTCCGTCAAGAAAAATATATATTTTTGCTTTGCCTGTTTTGCTTCTCCCTTTTCTGCTTGCTGTATTTCTGCTCGCTGTTTTTCTGTTTGCTGTATTTTTTGCTGTTTTATTTGCTCGCTGTATTTTTTGCTGCATCGTTATGTTAATGAGAAGGGCTGCCTTCTATGTCCAGCTCTCTATTGGTCAATAAACAGGAAAGAGAATGATCAGTGTGCAGATCGATTGTGAATGCCTGCGCTGTGGTCCTCTTTGGAGAGAGCCTTATTTGAGAGGAAGTAAACAACTATTAGAGATGTATCGTAGGATTGCTGAGGAATTAAGGCACGTTGCTAGCTTAGCTGAAAGTAATACAGTCATTGATGACTATTTACTGTTTTGAGTCGATGTTCTGAGTGAGTGGCTGGTCCAGTTAGCTGCAGACATGGATAATGATGCTGACTCATTAGTTGTCCAGATTTTGGAGGAAGTGGCCTGTCATTTGCACAAATCTGTGTACCACACAAGAACAGCTGGAAGACCTGGATATTTGCTGCACACTGACGTCTTGGGATCATTTCTTCTTGCGGGTGTATCCGTCATGGATATTGGCCGATTTTTGGGGTCAGTGAAAGAACAGTTCACAGGCGAATTGGCAGAGTACGGTATAAGGCAAGTGCGCACGTGTGGTATTTCTTTTGCAAAGAAGGGAGCAGCCATTAGCCCAGGGGACAGACGAACGAACTTAATGTGGGGGTGGAGGGAAACTTAGACCAGGGGACAACCATAAGACATGGGTGAGGATGGCTCGTGTTTCAGTCAGCATTAAATTTGTTGCATGTTTGGTGCTCTAATCAGGTATTTTGAGATTAAGTTAGGTTGATAAATTGTTACAGTGGGTCAGAAGCTCTTGCCTCATATAAATTGTAAATCAGTGGATTGTACATACAGATAGTTAAATTTCCTGTTTCTGAAATAGAAATAAACATCACTGAGAGTAAATAAAAGTGATGTTAGCAAAAAAAAAAAAAAAAAAAGATATATATATATATATATATATATATATATATATATATATATATATATCCTTCCAATTGGGAGTTTTTACTGAAATGCCTGCTTGCAAACTCATTATTGGTTATTGTAGCTTAGCTTAAAAACTATATAAATAGTACTGTTCTAAATTTGTTGTCAGAACAAATGATTTCATTTAATTGTAAAAAAAAAACCTCAAATGATTAATTTAATCATTGGGAGACTTGCATGTTTTGGTGTTTATATTTCTTTCTCCTTATATAGTTATTTTGTTTTCTCTCTTCAACAGCTGCATCCAGACACTCCTGAACTTTTCCTGGAAAGCAACTAGGCATCTTTATAATGGGTGTGTACATTTGTTTTTGTTTTACTCAACCTGTTAAATCTTTAGTTTAAATTAAGAAATATGTGGTGTTTTCTACAATAACATAGCATAATGTTTTGTTGTGTCTTTCTAACAATGTCTAATGCAGCACTATGTAACTTATGATAGTTTTTTTTACGTATTTGTTGAAACTGTCACTGTGTCGTGATATTGCATGAGAGATAATCTGTGGAAAACAATGAAGCTCTTCTGTTAGCCAGTGCTAACTGGATTCAAACAGTCAGAACCAGGAGGCAGGTGTTAGCGTGTCAATCACAAACTCTTGTGGTGCTGCTCATCCCACTTCTCCCCGATCTCTTGTGTTTGGCTACGCTGCAGCTAACGGAACCTGTCATGAATGTTAAGGCTAGTTAGCATGGACACAGATGACAGTGGATAAACGGTTTTCCTGTAATGTTAAGTTGATTGACAGCATGAAGAGGTTGATTGACAGCGCCAAGACTCTCCTCCTGTCTCTGATTGGTTGTTTTTGGTTGGGAGTGATGGATTTCTTCAGATGGAAATAGTAGCTCAGGGGGAGAGGAGGAGTTTATTTTTCACAAATTACACATAACATAAAATCATGACATGGTGACTTTCTTTTAACAAATATGTAAAAATGTGTGTTTTTATTTTCTCAAGAAAATATTTGTGTACTTGTGTATGCTACGGGTGCACCAATAAATCTTCCCCAAATCCTTAATTTTGAAGATTGGTGATCCGCCAATACATTTGAAAGTAATTTCATCCACTGATCTTATCTACCTCAGCAAAGATCTAAAAATCAACCGCTTTCCTCTCCTGTTAGAGACGTTTGACTGATAGACCAGCCCACCAGGTCTTGTCTCCATGTTTGCAGTTATAAATTGTCACCCTACTGTTGCCAACCCACTGACGTTTTGCTGCATTTAACAATATTCAGACAAGACAATCAGCATCGGCCAAAATCAGAATTGGCAAGTCAGATTTTTAAAGATTGGCCAGAAATCTGCAATTGATACACTTCTAGTGTAAATTTTTTTATCTGTCAGAATTAATCAAAATTACTCAATGTTGTTGTTTGTGAAAGAGCTATTAGCAATTGGTGAGATGCTGATGAGCAAGGTGATGTGCTGCTGTAATGTAATTTAGAAGCGTTTTGTAAAAAGTACGTTTCTGTGTTAAACTTGAGTATCCATTCTTTTTTGTTTTTTTGTTTTTCTGGGCTCAAACCCTGAACAAGGTCGACTGACACGACGCAGACGAAGGTGAAGAAGCAGCTTTGCATTCCACCCAGGTGGCTCAAGTTCCTTAATGAACTGAATGACTGGGAATCCATGAAAAATTTGAGCCTTTTGAAGTTTAAACGTGATTGGTCATCTCATCAAACCTGGTGCACCAAGAACCTTTGCGAAACACAAGAACTGGTCACAGAACATTTCAAGCTCTTGGTAACTGAACCTAAGAGTTGGATTAACCTTTTTTTTGCAGAACATAAACATAAAATGGACTGTTTTGTTTTATGTTCACAGCGACTAGAGGTGATGAGAGCATACACTCATGAATCCAGTGAATCCAGTTGGCATTAGGCTGTGTTTATGTATTTGATTTTTAACTGAATATTTATACCTCTATGTCATAAAAATAGTGGTCGACTTTCGGCATTTATTTTGAAGTATGTTGGTCCTGTTTACAACTATGATTTTCATGATGCAAAGCAATTTTTTGTATGTTCCATCTTATAGTAATTAACAAAATTGTTTATTTGACTTCAAAGAGTAGAGTCAAGACTGCTTTACATTTAATTTATAAGTTGAAAATTTGTATAGTTAAATGCAATAAATTAGTTGTGATGTACAGAAAATAAACATTAGCAAGATCAAGAATATGTTTAGCTCTTAACGTATAATAGCAAAGATCAGTTATAAAGACTAGATGATGTCAATTTATGGTCTTAAATTGCAAAATAAAAGTCTGCAAATTGTTTGTAGAATGGTTTCATTATACTTTAAAACTAAGTGTTTTGTGCTCTACAATTACATTTCCTGCGGACTTATAATTTAGTTTTGTTTCAAAGTTATGTTAAGAATATATTAAATACATTAACTTTAATATATTTTACACTATAATTAATATATGGTATAGAATACAGACTTCAATGGTTTGGAAGACAAAAGTATTTGGAAATGTCCAAGGTTTTTAAAAAAAGTTTGTGAATATATCAAGACAGAGTAAAAAGACAGAATTTCAGTTTTGGGTTTATGTCAAATTGGTAAATTTGACATAAACTGTTAAATTATGTAAAGTATTTTGATGGAAATTCTGGAAGAAAAAACACAAACATAAAATGTCCTGGTAACTTTTTGCCAGGATATTTTCAGTTTTTTTGTTACAGAATTTCCCTCAGAATTTTCCTGTAATTTAACTGTATTTTAGTTCAAATTTTTCTGTAAAAAAACAGGAAAATGTCCTGGTAATTTTCTGCCAGTACATTTTCTGTCTTTTTACAGAATTTCTGGCAGAATTTTTCCGTAGTTTAAGTTTTTTTTCCCATACTTTAACAGTTTCCTGTGTTTAAAATTTAACATAAAAACTGTTAAATTATGGGAAAAAATCTGTTAAATTACGGAAAAAATTCTGCTGGAAATTCCATAAAAAAACAGAAAATGTCCTGGCAGAAAATTACCAGGACATTTTCCTGTTTTTTTACGGAATCTTTTTTTTTTTTTTTTTTTTACTGTGACAGAGAATTTCAGTTTTGGGTTAACAAACTATTGGTAAATTTGACATAAAAAATTGTTAAATTATGGAAAATATTTTTGATGGAAATTCTGGAAAAGAAAAAATACAGAAAATGTCCTGGTAACTTTCTGCCAGGATATATATATATATATATATATATATATATATATATATATATATATATATATATATATATATATATATATATTTTTTTTTTTTTTTTTACAGAATTTCCAGCAGAAGTTTCCTGTAATTTAACAGTATTTTATTTCAAAATGTTCCTTAAAAAAAAAACAGGGAAATGTCCTGGTAATTTTCTGCCAGTACGTTCTCTGTTTTTTTTTACGGAATTTCTGGCAGAATTTTTCCGTAATTTATTTATTATGTCAGTTTTGGTCCTCCATATTAAACCAGTATTGCTGCAAACAATGCATGTGTTGACGTTAATTTGACTTGAAATGCTCCAAACCAGTGCACACTCAACTGATTTCCAATTATCATCACAACAACACAGAAAGAGGTGAGTTAACTGCAGCGCATTGGTTTCTCATTAAGTTCTGGAGACGGAGAAGGGCTTTACGTGCCATCTCGTTGAAAGAACAATTAAGCCCTTACGCCACTGCCTACTGTACTCTGTTCCACTAGTTTACATCATTAGAGCTCAAAGGTGCTTCACAGTGCCCATGGGAACTAGCTCACTGGTTCTTGCAGCCATCCCACTTATCAAAAGGATTTGAATGTGCTTTGACTGCTAAAGCCTTTAGAGTACAGTAATTTGAAAAAAGCTCACATTATGCCATGAAACTTTAAATTAGTGTTTTTCAACCTTTTTTGAGCGAAGGTACATTGTTTTAATTGAAAAAATCACAAGGCACACCACCAACCAAAAATGAAAACAAAGATACTCTGTAGCCTCCTATATTACATATATAGTCATTCTTATTAAAGTGTCGTGAATAGGAATCAAATAAACACAAAAATGTATTCTTATCATATTTTACATGTCTTATTTCAAATTGCACTTAACATGTCCACTTCAAAAATACACCTGAACAGTACCACAACACTGTCGTGTGATGCATGAATGTTCTAATTCTCTTGTTTTAATGTAAAATGCTCTGTACTTACCGCCATCTAGTGATAATAAAATTGCATGATTACGCCTCTAGTCACTACTATAGCAAAGACACTCAAAGATAGCATTACTTGCAGATAATTAATTAGTTTCCAAAAAATCTTTTAAGACCAATTACCATATTTTCCAGACTATGAGCGCACCATACTATAAACCGCACCTTAAAATTTTTTGAAACCCCCCCGGAAACTTACATATGTCAGCCGCACCGGACTACAGGCCGCTGGTATCTCTGCCGCTCTCGGTTTCTCATAAGGACCCAGCAAAGGCTGCGTCCTAATAACTGCTGGATATATTAAGGACCAGTTCTTCGTCTCCAAATCCGGTTTTGTTCACGCCGAGTTTACGTGCAGCGGCTTTATTTCCCTCCTCTACTGCCAGATCGATACTCCTCAACTTAGAAGCTGCATCATATGAGTTTGAAAACATTTCTCCGTCGTGCCTGCTGCTAACATGTGCTTGTTCTAAATGAAAATTAGCGCGTTCTTCTTTGATTTCCAATTTTGACTTCCAATGATTCACTTTCTGCTAAAGAGCCCCCGGGTGGTTGAAGAAAAATCCACAGAAAAGCCGCACCGGGCTACAAGCCTAGGTGCGGCTTTTTTCCTAAGCTTTTTTCCTAAAGCTTAGGAAAAAACGTAGGGGTTTTTAATCCGAAAAATACGGTAGGTGAAATTGGATCATTTCCACCGCACACCTGACGATCACTCACGGTACACTAGTGTGCCGCTGCACAGTGGTTGAAAAACACTGCTTTAAATCATTTGATTGTAAAAAAAAAAAAATGCTGGTAGGCATCTAAGTTTCACTTGATTTTCTAAGTTCTCTTGGAAAATACAATAAAAAACCTGTTGTGTAAATTTTAGGCTGTAATTCGTCACAAAAACATGACTAGGAATATAATGCATTATATAAATTTCATTTACTTAATATAGTTGTAGTACCACATTTTGTTGAATTATGGCAATTGCTGAATTGCCAGTTACATTTAATATTTTACAGTTTTTGTTTAAATTTTACTGCACCATAGTTGTTACATAAAACATAAAATTACTTGTCAATATTCACAATCTTTGGGAAATATCTCCTATTCAAATACAACATGACCCTAGCATGCATTTTAAAGAAGAAAAACAATATGTTTTGACAACATTTTATGAAAATATAAAATATATCTCCCTTATATTTAATAAGGAAGATGATGAAGGTTAAATTCCCTTTTTGTCAGGTCAGAATCCAGGACTGGATCTAAATTATGTCCCTTTAAACTCTTGGAAGAAAAATAAAATTTCCTTTTTCCCTGTTATCTACCTTCTTTTTAATGTCATTGTTGCTTTAATTATTTTTGTTTTAATATTTTAAATTTGGAGGATACAAGCCCTATGTGCTTATTCAAGCTACATGAAATGTTAAAATTTGGTTCAGCAGCAACAACTTGTGCTTTGTCTACATTTCTTCTCTTGGAGAAAAATACAGGCATGAAGAAATTACTTTTGCAAATGCAATACAACTTTGACTTCATTCAAACCCCTAGTTCTTTAAGATAAAAACTGACCTTCATATTAATTGTTCAATAACTGACAAGCAATGCCATCAAACAGCCCGAGTACTCATCAGTTTAAAGTGGGCCCCTGGTAGAATTTCTACCGGGTCAATCAGCGAAGAGAAGGAGGAGCTGTGAACAGTGACATTGGTTTTCTAAGCTGTTTTAGAATTGTAGTCTGCCTGTAGATTTAGCAACGGCAGCAGTGAAAATGATGAAAGCCATTCAGTCCGTGTTAGTCACACTTCCAAATATTGAATTAATAGCTTGGCACTTCTCTCTTCGCAGTGGAGTGTTTACAATGCAGGCGATTTCCAGTGAGTTTCCTAGCATAGAACTGATGCATTACATACATCATGGTCAAATATTAGCGTTTAAATTTAGAACTTAAGCAACTGTTTTTGAATAGCCAAGAGGTCTAGACCCCCTTTGCAAAGCAAAGCGTAGTGTTAGGGGCTGGCTTTTACCAAGCCTGTGGTCCTCAGTTCTACATTCAGGTCCTAAGGAACTAAAAACATGACACTGTAGCCTATTGACCCCGAGTGTGAGTCTATTTAGAGGCCAAGGTAACATTGCTATGGTGTTTTGTGTTTATTAGCTGATTAGGCATCATAAATTTCAAATATTTAACTTTCCTTTTTATATTCTAAATTTCTAAGGTATTCAGTTTTGGGTTTTCATTATATGTAACCATAATCATCAAAATAAGGAAAAAAAGGGCTTGAAATATTTCACCCCGTGTATTAAATTCTAGAATTTGAGTTTCACTCTCAAAAATGATTGACAAAAATAGAACTTTTTGACAATTTAATACATTTTAAAATGTACCTATATTCTGTTCCACTTGCTTTATAAAATAATGCCTGGAGTCCTATCCATCAACGATGATCACATTCTTTGCACTCTGGTTTTGTCATAACTGCAGCAGTCTGCTGCAGGCAGGAGGTCTGCAGGAGGATGTCTGGGTTGAATTAAGATGAGCAAAGTTAAAGAGGAAAAAAAATGTAAACACAAAAAGAATGTTAGCAAAAGCCAGACTTAAAAGGTGAGTGTTAGATGGTAAATGATATCATGACACGCACATTTGTTTAAACTTATTTATTTTTTAAAGTATCAATAACTCACTTTAAAATGGTGAACTTGAAATAAGTTTTACCTTAATGAACTGAACTTAGAACTAGTTTTTTAAGGTCATCTTTCACAATATTATCCACAAAGTTTTTAGATTCTTAGTTTCCCCAGTAGTTGGGATCAAGACAGTGGTGAAGCTGAAAATGTTAAGTGAACACCAGAGCTATAAATAAGTCGACTAATGGGAAGTCATTTAAGTTCACAGGTTGTTTTTTTTCTGGGCTCATCATCTGCACCACTGTTTGAAATCAGTTCAGAGAATAACATCAGTGTAACTGTAACAAAAAACAATACACGTACTCTGTGAAAATAATAAGCAAATGAATGATATAATTCTGTTTTTGCTGTTTTTATTTAGAATTCAGGATTGTTTTCACTCATCAATGTGGAAAAAAAAAGTTCCACAATTGAAAACATTAATTAGTGAGAGTGTTTAAAACAGCCCAGTCTGGTCAGCTTTGTAAGAGGGCAACATGTACTGGAAGATTACTACACTTAAAGGATTTACAACATAAGGTGATCATACCGAAGTGTTTACAGAACACGTTTGTACACTGCAAACCTCTTCACCTTATAAGTAAATAAACAATGTTACTCTAATTCAATTGTTCGCCACCATTAAAAAAAAACAACAAATGACTCCAAAGACTGTTACTTTAAAACACAGCCCAAAACTTTACATCACAAAAAAAAATTTAAAAATCGACTTCTTTAAATTAGGTGATTTGCCATCTTTTATCTGGTAAGAACTGAGTATATTGAGAGTTATGTTTGATGCACTTAGCACCATATTTGCATAAACATGTAATTTTATTAGATGCTCAACAATTGTTACAACATTGTTTTAAAATATATTATACTGTTCTGCAAACACAAGTTCATGGAGTAATCGCTGCACATAATATGGGGGAAAACATGTTTTATATTTCTGTGAAAATTAGAACAGCACTTACATGGAATAGGTAGAACTATATATATATTTTTTCTGACTGGTCCATTATCTTCTACAGATTATTTTTTCCTACAGATACTAAGACAACTTCAAATATAGAGCGATCACCATTGTAGAGTAAGGTATGGTTAGTGTGTAATCAAGCGGAGAGCTGTCCATGATGGGTTTATATCGAGCAAAATGAGGAACTGATGGAGAAGATTGTAGAGCTTGAACATAATTCCTGGAGCTGGAAAAGAGTGATGGTGTGCATAAGGTTTAGTCGACAGGCACCCTTACAATAAGTGCAAGTGCAAAATGACGTTTTTTGCAATCATGATTTTTATGGATAGGGCAGGACAGAAATGAAACTCCCAGCAGGCCAAAGAGTCTGGAGTTAGTGAGGCTTTTCTACAGGAATGCATTGAATAAATGAGGCAATTTTATTGTCAGGACTGAAGATTGCATCTTTCTGAAGTGTTTAGTTTTATTTCCATAATTAAAATCAGATCAATGATCTTGAGGGGAAAAAAATAACTATAACCCTGCAGGAAGAGAAAAAAAAAAGGTTTGTTATAAAGATTTTTTTTAAAACAAATCTGAAGCTTAGCTACTCACACCAAAATTAGCATGCTTCAAAATGGAATCAAAATGTGAATAGGAAAGAAGCAGAATTCCAAACATGGAATAGAATATTGGAAACTTTTGATAATCATTTATATGAATCAGAAATAACTAAAGGGCTGTATCTAAATGATTTATGATGTTCCATCAAGTTCTCCGTTAGCCATGTTTCTGACAAAGGAATGACAGAAAAACTGAGGTTCAAAAAAAAATTTAAACTGATAACATTTGCAGTATAAACTTCATATATTTAAATGAAAAGAGGAAAATATATTAGAATCTGAGCAGCCAGTGTCAGCCGACATACAGAACATTTTTATATGCGCTATGCAAATGACCATTTTTTTCAGATTCTCATAAACGCTTTCTTACGAAGAAAGCGTTTATTTATAATATAATATAATAAACCCAGAATATGAAAAAAATAAGGTGAATTTTCCTGCTGTCATAATTTTTGCAGAAATATAGTCTTCCTCTTTTATTGTAGAGTGATAACAGATTAAACATGCTACTGTAATTCAGTTTAAATACTTGTCGAGTATGCACAGAAATGTCTCGCTGTCTGAGCAGTAAATGTTTAAGGTCTCTAGCCTCTCATTATACTACAATGATAAGTTGCCTAGTAAATCATTGGTCTTGGACCAATTGGACTCTGAAGTCTATTTAAGGTAATTGCTCATTTCATTTTTCACTGGGGTGAGATACCTGTGTCCCATGAAGAGGAAGCAGCAAAGCTGTAGCTTCCAGAAACTGTCATATTGCACAGAAAGTATAAAATCAGTGGCACCTAAAAGAATAGAGTTCACCCAAAAGACAGAAGATAATTTAGTCCCTCTTAAAGAGCTTTAGCTGGTAACAGAATTCAGGATTGCTAACTTTGTACTGGTCAAACTATGAAGTAGTTTGACCTTTACTAAGCAAATACTATTTGTGCTTTTACTCGAAACAGGATTCCCCTCTGCCACTTGTGTTGTAGACAGAACAAAAGGTCCCAAGCTTAAATAGACTGGACTGTTTTGCAAACTGATGTCTTAATTCTCAGCTTGGATGTCTGTGGCAGAGTACAAATTATCAGAAAGTAGCACAACTTCATTTAAAATTTATCTAAATGCCAAATTGGTAATACTGTACTATAACATGTGACAAAGACATCCCACAGACTTTGGCAAATACAAGAACACTTCAAACCGTGACAGCAACATAATCACTTCGGTATCTGTAGCTTTGTGTTTCTGCAGCCCCATTCAGATGTGGTTTGTGACAGTTTCTGAAAAAGACGAGACAAATAACACCGCTAGTAATATTTTATTCCAATGCAAGCATTTCAGTGCATTTCTTAGGTAGGATCACTGTGTACATATTGTGTTAACGTTTACAAACAAAAACAAGTCAAAAGTGTATTTAGTAAATGACTGGGATGAAACTAATGCTGCTTTCATACCTTACCCTGAAGTGCCCAAAATGAATTTGTTTTTTGGACCTGATATCAGACATTTTTGTGTCCTTTGGCAATGTGGTTTATGAATTCTTCCATGAATCCATTCAGCTGAACTCAGGCAATACATAAACAGACAGACAGTCAGCAGTTGAAACACAAAAACGCTTTCCATAAAATAAGCAAAAACACAGCTTGTTCACCATAAATTAAACTTTTTTAAATCTACAGTATGCAGCTTGTCATTTTGATTGGTTGCAAACTTTAAGATCCTGTTATGCAAATGGATTGTGTGTGAAAATAAATGTCAAATGAAAAAGGATAAAGTACAATCAGGCGCATGAAAATGCTGAATGCAAAGAAGAGTGATCGTCTCTTTAAAAATGATTTAAAAGAAAAACACCTTAGCTAAAAGAACAAAAATACTTTATTGCCAACATGTTTTCTGCTTAACATTACCAGGCAGAGTCAATTAGCAGAAGCAGATTTCAAAGCAAAGCAAAGCATGCTTCCATAAACAATACATTTTCTTTAGATTCAACACTTGAAGTCATGTGTTTTTTTTTTAAATTGACTTCTCAAGGAAAGAAGGCAACATTTTGATTCACACGTGTTGCATCATATAATGAGAATGAAAAAGATCTTATATTGGTGAAACCTTCAAGTATTTGTACAGAGAATGAAAGACGGAAACCTTGAGAGCTGTCAAAACATGAGACAGAAATGACAACAGATAAAAAACAGGAGTATTACAACAGAAGCACAGTTCCATTGTTTTATTTGTTGATTTTTTTTTATACTCTGCTAAAGCAGGTCTAAAATTTAAAGTAACAGTACACTCATAAGTGAAGTTGCATTCATTTCTGTTACTGCTTCATTTGCAATATTCTGTTTGGTAGGGGTTTGAAATATTTTTCATAAAGTGTTTTTTGTATTATTTTATGTATTCAAACTCTGAAAAGAAACTTTTTTTTTTCTTAAGTAAAAACACAAAAATCAAGTTTCTGTTGATGGGTATTTCAATCTGCCACAAGGCCAAAACAGACACAAAACAAACATGCATTTACACACTTTCTCCTGTCATCAGTTTAGAAACACCAAAATGTGTGTTTTGTGCAAAACACAGAAGAAAGCCATTAAAGTGACTGAGTTGTGTCTATTTTTCTCCTAGATTCTGTATTAGGAAGCAGATACTCTGAGAAGACCTACTTGGACCAGTGATACTCGAGACTTTTGGTTTCTAAACGGTCTGTGTCAGTTAGGTGGCCCAACTCTAGTAAAGTCAGTCCTGAATTAAGTGAGTGTGAGCAAAACAGAAATCCTCTTCAATGGAAGGTAGACAATATAATGAACCATGGCAACACGAGGGAATCGGAAGCCTCAAAGTGTGCATTTCTTACCAGCGCAATTAGAAATCTTAATGACAACATCAAACTTTTAAAAACAAATAGAAACGATACTCTTGCTGCAGCAAAATGGCAAGCGTTAAATGGCAGACACCACGTTAATACAACAAGCTTATTTATAAGTCAAACCACTTTGTTAAATTACATATATGCATACGCACATAGACACACGTGAAATGCATTGGACAGTGCTTAAAGAACGTTTTCAATATTATCAAATGTGTTTGGACTTGTCATGTTTCCCTTAGAAACTCGGTCTTGACATCTAGACTTTATTCTGTAAAAATATTTTTTTTCTTTTTTCTTGCTGGCTCATATTTGTTGCCAAAGAAGATCTACAGCTTATTCATTTTTTGTGTGTTTACCGCAGATGTCTGTTTGCCATTCTTCTAAAAGGCAAATACTAGTTTATTTTTATGTAAGCCTTTGAAATATGAAGGATTTGAAGCAGACTGAAAGAAGAAATAGGTCATCTTTTTAAAGGTAACCAAAGCACGATCTAAAACCATCTGGCATGAAAAACAGCTCAAAGTTCTTGATCTTGAACAAATCACAATATCTGAATTTAAATACTTTAAGGATTTAGTCCATATATAGCAAAGTAGCTATTCTAAATGTAATTTGTTTTTTGTCTTAAGAATTGAAATGATGTCTCAGAGGCAGATATTGAGTTGGCTATTAATGCTATTAACTTTAATTATTTAATAAATTGCCTTGCAAACATTTTTCATACTCAAACTTTTTCAGATTTTGTCAGAAAAACAAACTATAATCCCATTTAATATGAGATTATACAGGGTGGATCAACACAAGGTAGTGTTAAGTGTGAGGAACATGATTCATATTTGATTTAATACAAATAAAATTCTGAATAGTGTGGTGTGGATTTATATTGAACTTACCTTGGCAAATATTAGAGTAAAAATTGCTGGAGGTTTCCTCCTGTTAAGAAAACAGTTTTCTCCAATTTTTCTACAGCCTTCAAGACTATTATTTTTCATTTTATTACTTTACTAGGGGGATCAAAACATTTTAAATCACTCGGATGTTTTATATGAAATATCTTCAATTGATTTATATCACAAGAATAAAAAAAAAACACAAATGAAAGTTAATAAACATAGGAAAACTCTGTCAGGTCAGTCATTTGCTCTTTAACAGCACTAAACCCTGCAGCACTGCAGAGACAGAAACTTCCAAGATGCACAACAATCTAGCAAAGGAAGCCTCTACACACGCGTTACTAGGCAACACACAAATGGCTGACTCCATTGAACAAAGACTTGCATGTAAGTATGTTGTATTACCTGTTTCCATACCTTCCTGTGAGTCCTATGCTACATTAAACCCACCATTATCTGCCTCACCTTTAAACTAAAAGTGATATTTCTTGGAGCCTAAAAAATAAGCAGAAAGATGTGAAAGTAAAGTGGAAACAGAAAAAGCTGACAGCGCAGCTAGCTTTCCAAATTGCCAAATACGTAATAAGTAACTACATTCTTTTGAGAACAAAGAATATTTCTCTGATAGTTTTCTTACAAACCTATTATCAACAATTACTTTTCGTCACAATTATTTCTTAACTACTTTGCTAATATAAGGAGAAGGCCATAGGGAAAAATAGTATGACTGTCAGAAAGATAATTAATTAAATCTTGGTATTTAAAGGGACCTTTTATCATATATACCTTGTTAAAGTATAAAGCTGTTGGCAATAAAGGACAACTCTAATGGCATTCAAGCCAAAATAATAAAAGCACAACAGAAAACATCCAGTTTAACAACCCAGGGAAGATGCATCGTCACATTTTGTGATTTTTTTTTTCTTTTCCCACTTTTCTGACCTGATCTTAATCAGGTTGAATTGGTTATTACAAAAAGAAATATTTAATTGATTATTAATGCTCATACCCCATATTTTTCTCCTAGTACAAATGAAGAATGCCAGTACTTGCTTCTCAATGCAAAACCCTCCTCTACTGATTAAAAACGGTTCCTCCACAGCAATACTATCACATTTAATGAAGTGAAGTTTGACACAAATAGGTTTTAGAGTCAGGGAGCAGTTACATTTTTATAGAGGGACAGGTGTGTCTTGGTGGCTTTTTACCCTTCATAAATAAATCATTCAACTTCTTTTTTTTTTTTTTTGCATTTACTGAATTTAATGGGTCTCATCGTAATATAAGTTCGACACAAAAGCACAAACAGAAGACATCTGTGTGTTGGTGGGACGGGGGAGGACATTTTTACAGCACTGTCAGGGAAAATCTAAGTTTAAAGCTTTCCAAAATGGCATAAAGCACAATTAGAAACAAATGTCTGTCACCGCAAATCTGCAAAAATCATTGACAGATGTCAGCTTTGCATCTGCAGCGTTACCAAAAGCCAGTCATTACTGTCATTAACCAATGCAGTCACACAGATGAAATAAAATCAACTAAATAGAATGCTTGATATCAGTAAATATTACTTGGGATCATATCTGTAACTTTGTATACCAGGACCCATGGTTTGAAATATAACATATCTGAAGCTTTAATTACATCATGAGAAATAGAGACTGTTAAAATCTGACCACTGACAGATGGTTTAGACATATTGCCTCCAATACAAATATAAATATTATCCTAACACATTATTTGAGACAAGCCTTCTTTTCTGGTTAGGCAACCAGCAGCTGCTATGACAGAGTTTAAAAGCAGTGTCTGTGTCAGAGAAATGAGATGATAAAAATAGAGGCCGTCAACAATGGTTACTGTGAATGTCCATTTTATAAAAACAGACAGCTTCCTGAGAAAAATGTTCCTCTTTCTTTTGACAAAGCAGCACATTCATTTTTGATACATACCTGAAAATCATAATGGAGAATTGGTTGCAGTCCATCTGAGCAGGTCTTGCTAACAAGTATTGCCTTTAGACAAATTTATTAGGTAAATAATGCCACTCTTGTTTATTTATCACAGTACAATTGAAATTAGGTTTATTATTCTTTATATGACATGTCAAGTAATACAGAGAGGACTGCTGCACATTTCTCCCCTCAGAAAAAGTAAAGCAGAACTGAGGAAAGGCAGGAGAGGTAAAGTGTGAAAGTGAAAATAACTTCCCCTCCACAAGTCTTATCTGCTATAAGTAAAAGTGCTGAAAAGCTGCCTGCATATACTGTATCACCAAATCTAAAAAAAAAAACAAACAAAAAAACAATTACAACAGTTTGACAAACCTGTAAGACATTGGATGCAGGTGATGCTGTATTCCAAATAAGTATCACACAGACAGAGGATGCAAAGATGAGATATTGTTTCCGGTGCTGACAATTCAAGCCGTATTCTTTACCTCTGGTGAAATGCAACCAGGGTCCTGCTACTTTCAGCATGTTGTTTACCTCTGAAGAGTTCTCTGGCAGGGAACAAAATTCAGCAGGGATGCACAAATGAGGAAGCCGGGACTCGAATGCAAACACACTCATTTTGTTTGAATAGTCAGAGAAATGTTGGCATGAAAATGACTTGATTCACTGCAAGACATAAAATGAAATGTTATCCTCTACACAGAGGTCCCACTGGGATAGTCGCAGAAAGTTATAACAGTGTATGTATGAACCAAAGGTCTCCCCCTCAGCGCCCCAAATGTTCATAGGAAATAAATTATAGCAAGACAAGAGTGTGTGTAGGACAAGTGAAAGTGGATTTTTAAAATAAGACTGTAAAAGATGGCATTTTAATTTTGGCCCTACAAGTTTACATAAATGCATTTATGAAAAACTGCCCATACATTTTCTAACTACTCTTCATCAAATAAACTGCTTCGTGTGGAGTCTGGACTCAGCTTTTAGCTGTTGTCTGATATCGTGCCCTAATGCTGAATGCATCATGTCTATGCCATGTCCTGCCGGTGAAAAATGTGGAAAGTGTTTGATGGGCTGCTGTTCTAAAAATATCAGGATCATTTTTTCACATTCAAGGATCAACCAACCATCTGGGAACGACAATACAATGCTATAAGAGTCCTCCCAAGTGGTCAGATAATTATTTTCTGAATTAACCAGATGGTGTGATGACATAAGTTTCAATTTCAGTTCACATTATCCAAGATCCCAAGGTGAGTGAACCAGCTACATGGCATAGTGTGAGACTGACGTTATTATTGGGTCCCTGCTCTGATATTTGAGTCACGGCTGTGACAGGACATGGTGCATATGTGCTGTATACATGTAAGTGTGGGAGCTGAGGCACTAACACCACTGGCAAACCCAAAACTCGCCAGAGGGGACATGTATTCCTTTTTTTTTTTCCTTTTTTTTTTTCCTGGGAACGGCCAAGAATAAACTGCAGAATGTTGCTGGAAAGAGGGACGTATGGGTTTCCATCCTGGTCCTGTTTCCAACACAACTGAGTCTTGAATAATTGAAGGAACTTCACCCATTTCGATCCCACAGAATTAAAATAATCTCCCCAAAAAGGAAGTCAGAAAAACTCTTGGCCACTGTTTCAAATTAAAATATTTAAAGGCAGTTGTACGAACAGAAGACCCCTGAAAAACTGTGGAGAATAATAACTGTTAAACACAGACAGTAGGTCATGATCTTGTGCCAACCTCTTACCTTGGGGACAAGCTGAATAATGTACAGTGATCAAAGTTTTATCAAACTGTTTCATGATTAAGAGCTTTTAAATAAACCAGAAGTGCGAGCAACAGTGGGGCATTGGCAGAGAAAGGCGTGTTTAGAAGCGACCATAAAAATTATGGAGCTAAGCTCTGATAAGGCAATAACAAAGCATGTTTCCAAAAAGATTATAAACTACACAACAGAGTCCACCGTTTATAGTTCATTTCAGACCACCTTGATAAGGTGGGCCAAAAAATAAATGTGCCCCAGGGTTTTATAAAGGGTGCGTGCAACAGATGCAGTGTGCATTGACGGGAGGGTGATAATGAGACCTGAATCAATCATGTGTGGCTTTATCTGCATATTCTAGGAATGCAAATATGTTTCTACGTCCTCCTTTGTAAAGCAAGGTTTGTACAGTGCGCTGTTCTTCCTTTATCAATCCAACTGCCATGCCTGTGAAAATGAAAAGCAAGGCAAATATGCCTGCCTTCCAGGAGTTGGCAGATAAAGCAGGGAGACCTTCAAACTGCAACGCTTCAGCCGCTTCAGTTTAGCCTCAACTGAGGCATGCAAATTATACCTGAAATGTAGAGAGAGTGACGCCACAAGCTGCACAGGCGCAAAGCTGGGATTTTTGATAATGAAATCGTGCCCAATGCAGGGGTTAATTGGCAGAGAATATCTATAGAAAGGTTTATGTAATGGAAGTTATGAGGACCCACAGGTAAAAAGCACGCATATTTTTACACTTTTGATATGCAAGTCTTGGCAGTGGGAAGCTTGAGCAGCATTTCGACCTCTCAATTCAACATTTTGCTTCTGGGCAAAGAAGTGCACTGTGGCTGACCCAGGAATAAGGAGCATCTGAGGACAATTTTATTGACAGACCGTCACATTCTCAAACTTTACTGGAGTATAATGGACCCTTTTAGGAGTTGTGTTGTCCTTCTTGTTGGATGTTTGCTTGCGTATTGGAGACCCCTATCATATGTTCTTTGAGCCAAGAGTCTGAGTAAATTAGTGCCCGTGGCAACAGGGCCAGGAAAGTAAGCCAAGCTTATATTGTACACATCCACAGAGAATGAGAAAAAAATCCCAGCGCCAGAAAATGTATTTTTTTTCTTGATGCCCATCATTACCACCATAGACACAAAATCTAATTGAAAAGATGGATGTCCAAAAATAAGAAATAACATGCCTTTTCTAAACAAATATGTATTTAACTAGTAAATCAAATGATCTAATTCATGTAATAAAGTATACTCTTCTTGTCTTTGTTCTTCCTACAGTGCTATTACACATGTTGACAGAACTGCCGACATTTGTACAAATGTAATTTTAAATTCTGTTTACCATGGCTAACTATACCAATGTTTTATGCAATAAAAAGCCAGACTTCTTGTTTTTCTTTTGGTTATGGTTCTCTTTGGAAATTGTTGAATTTTCTCTGCACATGTATTTTTGGTGGGCACACATAGCGCATTCATGAAACCCAGGCAGTGCACATCAGTTGATGCAGGGACCAGGATAACTATATATCTGAGTCTGTCTTGAGATGTTTGTGCTAACATAAAGAGTTAGCAAGAGAGTAAGTTGAATAGACTGCTCTGCATATAAACAATGTTTCAGGTTTCGACTTTATAGGAAGTTGTCCCATCATTTATGTTTTTATTTAGGAAATCCTTCAAATCTCACATTTCATGGTCAAACTATGGTGTCATTCAGTATTGGGTCGGTCACTTTGGAAAGGCAGCTGACTGCAGATAAGTTACTCCATTTAAGATGTAATGATTGTGAAGCTATTTAAAGTACCTTATAAAACTAATGTTAAATAATTAAATGTTATTTCTTTTTAATTACCCACAACACATTTGGATCTGTGACAGCGGATGCAGCTCTAAAGGCAGGCAGGCGACTAAAGTGAACCAAGCAGACATGATGGTGATGCTGTAATGGCTCTTTCACTTGAAAGGAGCCATTCAAAAGATAAGCGGAGGGTTTTGTTTTTGCAGTTAAAAAAATATATTGTGCATTATTTTTTATTTTGTTTTTAAATGTAAATTTATATTCTATATGTTTGGGAGTCTATTTGCTCTTATTGCCTGTGACTTTGCTGCTGTTGCACAGAAATGTCTCCATTGTTGGACAATGAATATTTCTATTCTATAAGTTTATAATTTGTTCAGGCTTGAGATATGGTTTTAAAATAAGAAAATATATATGTTGTATGCCTGGGAAGGTCTTTGCTTACATGTATGCAGGGGATTGAGATGTGCTTTTCTCATATAGCTCAACTTGGAGTCTCTAAATGGTCACTTTGGAAAATGCCCACAAAATTTCTCTCCAAAATTGACAGTAAACTATTAAACTTGTAGTACTTGCATCTATAGCCTTTATTTGATTTCAGACTTTACTTATTTAGCTCAAAAAGATCCAGAAGTTACATTTTTGTGTGTTTCAACAACAATGACTACAAAGTACTTGGAGTTGCAATACAGTTCACTGCTCGGGATAAATAGGTGCCAAAAAGGATGAGGAACTGCATTTAATTTATTTCTCTTATGTACTTTACAGCCATTTTTATGTGTTTTGGGGGAAAATGTTAAGAGGATTAAAACAGGAACAGTAACTTGTAGGATTTGTTGACAAGGACATGAATTAGTTAGTTTTCTGGAAAATATTATCCCTCACTGTTTATGTTCACCAGGACAAGAACATCTTGAAATTCGTACATTTTCTTTCACTTAATCTCGTCACTTTTCCTTTTTAAATCGGCAGCTTTATGTTTCACTGTTCTAAAACATTAAAACATTAAAAAAAGGTTTCTGCCACATGACTATATATTCATGGGTGATAATCCTCTCAGTATGACTCATATTTTTGGGCTAACATCCTCACACACAAATCGAACTGCAAAACTCTTTCTTGACTGAACAATGGAGGCAGGTTTTGATCATGTTGGTGTGCACTTCAAGGTGTGCTACCATTTAATATAAAAGTAGAAGATTTTAGAAAGGGTACTTTAGTCTGTAAACATCTACTACCCATGAATTTTAAAATTGCTGAACATTCAGATGTGATCTTTTAATCCTTTGAGACTCACACTACTTTATCCAGCAAAGTTTAATCATAAAACACCATCTCTAAATGTTACAGTGCTGCCTTTTTCCCGATGCCTGACGGATGCGCCCTGTCAGTTGCCAGTCAAGCACACGAGGAGGGGGCCTGGATGCATATGTAACCTGCATAGCATTCCATGACGGATTCAACTGCATTTGGAAATCTGGCATTTACCTCTGTCAGCACTGAACTAGATGACAAAACGGCAATAAATGCAACGTGTTGCAGTTTCCTTTTTTAAGAGATTGTCTACAGTCATTTTGGGGTTGGTCAAGTTGTTTTTTGTTTTTTTTTGATAGGCCAAACCTTAAAATAAGAAAATAAATAATAAAAAGTAAATATGAGAAAGAATGTTTACTTACTTTTTAGCACAACGTTTCCAGCGTAGTTGATTTACATGAAGCTACATTATGTTTAAAAGCCTCAGCTGTCTACGGTGAGTTCTGTCTGTAATAAACTAAATGTTGCTCAAAACACCTGAACCTCCGTCTGACTCCTGATGTTTAGCCCATAATTTATGGTTTATTTAAGCGTTGACCTTTCATCCTAATTTGCTGTTTGCTTCTGCTGCTGCTTATTTAAGCCTATATGTAGTCCCTCATTTTCCCCATCCAACGCCCCTCAGAACGATTAGGGGTTAGTAGAAAAGTTGACTTTTAAAATACTGACAGGTTCCGTGGCGCATATTAACATACTGCCTAGCTTTACACAGCACTGTGTGGTTGATCTGTGTTGTATGGAGACACCATTGTCACAGCTATAAAGGCAAATATATAGACAAGATGACCCAAATAATATGGGTTGCATAAGACTATAAAAACATAAAAAAACTCAACTTCTTTTATAAAAGAAGCAAAAACAATGTTTTCACCAATACTGAACTTTACATGTATCTAATTAAATGTTACAAATATATGGCAAACATAAAATTTTCACCCAAACAGTTCATTCACTGTGGTCCATTAATTCTAATGTTTCATTATTTACTGTCTAAATGGTTGTGTAAATCTACAAAGAAAATTTGAGGTATATTGTCAGTTTGCCGTTTAGTCGCTTCAGTTTGTAAATGTCCTCATAAGTTTAACAAATACTTCCACTGGTATGTAGTAAATTAATATGTTGTAGAAATTTGATTTTAGTTACACGTTTTAGAAATGTAGTAATTTTCCAAAAACACTTGTCTAAGGGTAAAAGTATAATATCACTACAAAATGTGAGTTCCCATTTCCCATTCATGAAAATCCCATAAACAACATACGCCTCTCTTTCCACTCTTTTGCAGTCTCCAACTGGTTATCTTCCAGGATTGGATTGGATTTAGCTCCATCCATCTTCCAATACACTCTGAACAGTTTTCCGTTTCCTGCATCCACAGCGCATGATGCAGCCACCAGTGCATTTCACTGTGGGAATGGTGGATTTAGAGAGCAGAGTAGTGTTGAGGCCTAATCTGGCCAAAGCAACTTCTTTCCCTTGCTTGCTGTGCTCCCCTTGATGTTGAGGTAAATCCCACATAAGTACTTTTCCATGTTTGTTCTTTTAATTTTCCTTCTTGCCATTTTTCTATAAAGGCCAAATTTGCAAAAGGCACAATCAACGTTCTCTTACTGACATATTCTCCCAGAGGAGCAGTGTGCCTCTGCAGCTCCCCCAGAGTAACCATTGCCTCTTGTTGGATTCTGGCTACTGCTCTCTTTGTACAATTTGTCTGTTTAGGTGGAGAGCTATGAGTTTGTGGGTTTGCTGCAATACCATAGTCTTTCCATTTTTAGATGATAGATTGAACAGTACTCTGAGATCTCTAAAGTATGGAATATTGTTTAATAGCCTTACCCTGCTTTTAACTTCTCTGCAACGTCATGATCTGTCTGGTGTGTTCATGGTGCCGTTTGTTTGCTTATGATGTCTAAAAAACCTCGAGGACCCTTTCAGAACAGTTGCATTTGGGTGGAATTAAATTGACATAAGGTAACATTGCTCTGCCACCAGAGCGTAACGTGACTGTAATGATTAGGAATTTTTGTCTCATCAGCCAACATTACAGCAAAAAAGGCAGACAAAAAAAAAATTCAAATGAGTCGCACATCAGGTCCATGAAGTTCTGGGAAACTAGTGAGAAATTGATATTAAAGCCCAAGTTTTTGCAGCAAGAGGAATAACGACGAGGGGCACAAAAAAGTGATGTGCCTCCAGCCATTAAGGACTGGACTACAGGAGGCTGGTATGAGAATATTAATCCTGCAATGAACTGCAGTAATATATTTTCAGTCAGCAGGAAGAGGAGTGTCACTGTGTGTAAATGTGACATAATATGAAATATTGCAAAATGAAAACTGAATACATTTGTGAGGGACCAAGTGGG
This sequence comes from Poecilia reticulata, assembly GCF_904066995.2. Taxonomy (NCBI): domain Eukaryota; kingdom Metazoa; phylum Chordata; class Actinopteri; order Cyprinodontiformes; family Poeciliidae; genus Poecilia; species Poecilia reticulata. Next base: position 7,617,792 of record NC_088834.1, read on the forward strand.
TGTAGCTGTCCTTTTAATAGTAAAACAATTATTCCTTTTCAATCATATTTACCGCTGGATTTGTTGACTAGTTTGCCGAACATTTTGCCTTTGTTGCAAAAATGTAAGAAAATTCACAAACTGTTAGTAAAGTCAGTAAAGGGGATTAAGTTCAGTCTTTTACCAGGAAAGGCGATATACTGCACCGCATATGTTTAAGTTTCTTTATTCCAGTTCAAAGAAACAAAAGCCATGTTTACCTTCCTCTTGCTTCAGCTTTGTGGAGTGTTTGTGCAAAGGCAATATTAGGGATTCATTTTCTGCACCTGGGGTTAAAGTAAATATTTTTTCTCTACTGTGTCTCTAACCTTTTTTTTTGCAATTCCTACAATGCTTTTATGGATGTAGTAATTGACATTAATAGTGATCAGCAAACAAACGACGAATGTTACTACCGTATGCTTGGAAAACATGTAAAACAGGCAACATATGTCGGATGTTTAACTCCCAGGTTGAATTCACCATTTAATATTTGTGTAGATGCTTCATTGCACAAGAAAAATGTGCATGTGCATGGGTGAATGATTGCAGCATGTATGGCATGCAAACTCTGAACTGTGATGAATGCTTGCTGGTTTTACTATTTTACCAGCCTTCTTCAACAGAAACGTTTGCCAAAGGATAGATAGAAGTTTGAACTACTAAAGTAAATGATGCCAACAACTAATTAATACAAGAGCATACAGTTTGCCGGTACAACATGAAATCAGTTCTGTGCTTTACAAAATCAAATATAAGTTTATTTAGTACAATAGCCTGTCCATCTAATAGTACAGTATGTTTGTTCTTATTTCAGTATTCAGTACATAAATATTCACTATAAGTAAATGCAAATGATATAAATGAGTCAGTTTCCATCAAAATCAATACCATGGAAAATCCAGTGCAGGGGTAAAAATACTCAAAATATCAAGAACTATGTCATCAGATGACTCCACCAAGAACATACATTCATCTTTAAAATGTGGGAATATAATCAAAGTACCTTGACAACCAAATGTTAACAGTGTATACCACACAATCATAAAGTTGTATTAGGATTGCTCCTAATATCTCCTGCTCTTCTTCCCAAACAAAAAAAATTAAACTTGATATAAGCAGTCCCTATGGTGTCAACAGGCTGAATCCTACATAATCTGGGCATACACGTCTGATGCGTTTATAACAGCATTGCAGGGAAGTTAGAATGATCTTTCCTTTTAAAGGATTCTGCATAACTGGGTGTTTAATGTATACAAAACGTATGCAGTTAGGGGAAAATGCCAAAAAAAAAATCTGTGTCCAATATGACATACATTTAATCTTTACTTTTCTTTTTTCTTGTACATATTTCTTGCTGTTAGTATACAGTATTTTTGTTGGAATTCCTTTCCAGCTATGAGGGACTCATTAAATGTATTTACAAATCAAATTTACCTCAGGTGTGGCAGTAAATAAGCCTCTCCTGACGAAAAATGTCCTACTCTATATTAAGTTGGCAAAGAAAATTGCAATCATCACCATTTCTTTGTTTAATCAAAATATGCAACGTTTTGTTTATAGTTTATCTAAGTGCCCCAGAAAACTTTAAAAACACACATTTGAAAGTATGTACCTTCTGCTTCATTCTTAATCACGGGTTAATATCATGCTACTAGTCTGACAATGCTAACACAATTTACAAGCAAGACATTTTGAAGGAAAACCTTTTAAAACTTACGCTGTACCACTGAGTTCTTCTCATACCACTTTTGATTCAACATTCTTGCAGTTGTTGGGAGAATACAAGGTCCTTGTATAAGTTCAATAGAGAACCAACAGTACCTTTTATATTTACATTCCTTTTAAAATTATTAATTGCTATTTTTTAAAAAGGTTTTTAAAATTCTTAGCATGTTAACAATAGATTACATAATATTTTAGGTGATCTTAAAACATGAAGGCCGACAAAGTACAAAATAGTGAGGTTGTTTTATGTTAGTATGAACATTCATTTAAATAAAAAATGTTTAGTGGTTGTATTAAATTTGCTTTTGGAGCTCTTTTCATACTATGCTTCATAACAAAAGCAATAGACATGCTGCCTACTTGTTAGATGTAAAATTTCACCATTAAATTCACACCGAATCCTCCTTATGATAATAAAGACACTCGTTGTGTTCTCTGTTTTTCAGCTGTCCACAATGTTTCATTCAAATCTTGTGTTGATTCGTAACTTGTGTTTGATATGTAACCTCTGTTTTGGGGTATTAACTGGTTTGTGTACACATTTGTACTGATTTTCTTGACAGTGAACAAAGAAGCAGAAAAAAAAGGCTAAAGGATGATAATTTGCAAAACTTGGTAATGAATCTCTAAATTCTAGAATAGAAATGTTTATCAGAGAACTGTAGCACAGAGTAACTTGGCTCCAAAATCCATTGTTGTGAAGTTTGTACTGACATGTCAGACCCAAACAAAAAGATTGACCAGCTGTTCAGAGCAAAACACTTATAATTTCTAAATACTGCAACAATAGAGATTTCAGTTTTGTTTTTGTTTTTTTTAAGAAATGCACAGATTATTTTTTCATACATATTTGGAGGTGTTATTTGTTCACATTGTACGGGATGGAAAAAATACGCAGGCAAGACTAATAAAGTGATGCTAACGTGCTTTATGATGCCATGTTTACCTTCAGCTTCCAGCTCTAAGACCGATGGGATCTCTCCCACAGGATCACGTATATAACATCCATTTCTAACTGTGCAGAGCACGGTGGATTCAACAAAGGCTTCTCCTCAAAGGCATGCTGTCCATGGACACTCTTATTTGAAGTCCTCTGCAGAAAATAAATGTGGCAGAGCACATGCGGCTTTGATGAAGTTAAAGTGAGGCATATCAGTCTTAACTAAGGCAGGAGGAGAAACCAGATCAGGATGACAGCATGGAACTGATCTGCAGTGACCTCTGCCACCGCTGGTAAGATGACGATACACAGTCCTGAACATTTAAAGCATCTTTTTAGACCGATAGCGTCTGTCACAAACAACATGTCTTGGCTTCCTTTTTCCACAGGGTGATGACAGAATGTCAAGCTCTGTGACAGAGGCAGCGTTTCCTCATACATTCAAATCTGCTAAATTGGTGTAACAGGTGATTCGAGGCAAAGTTGAGCAGATGCTGATGAAGACAAATCCTGCTGTGTTTTTCTCCATATCACACGGTCAGTGGGAGTTGCCATACCATAAGAGTATTTTCTAAAGAGTCTCCACTTGTCCTAGAACCTACGCCTATTCCTTCCTTCAGTCTACGAAAACCTTTTCCTCCTGATATGACTGCAGCAGATATCACCCTGTCCCTACGCACCGCGTCCTTCTCACATGGACGTCCTCGAACCCACATTTCCGGGTCATCGCTGAGTTCGTAGATAGATCCGTCCTCCACGCTGTGCTCCAAAGACTCCAGGGACGAGTCGGAGGCCTCGTCCCCGTGAGCTGTCAGCGGCCGTCCCGGTAGTCCTGATGTGGAGCGCAGCCTGTACTGCAGCAGAACGCCCCGTCCTTTTCCTTTCTCTTCCGCTTTGTAGCAACTGGAAGGTTGCAAGGATTCCTGTGAGGAGGAGTCACTTCGGTCTTCACCTCCACAGGCAGAGTCTGGTCCGTCCCCAACAGAATCCCTCTTGAGCAGATCAGGAGACAAAGTGCTGGTGGTTGCCACAAGGAAGTCCACAGGTCCACAATGAGCATTTAGAGAGATCATTCCCTTTCCTGTGAAAATGAATACACATTTAGGTTCCATCCATAAGAAAAAACACTGGGACGAGGTGGGCGTCAATCACATGCTCAATAAGAATGTTATGCAACCTGAATAATGCGGAATAAAAAATGACTTGAACCTCACTTTCCATCATGCCATTAACAGTTTACTGAAATTATTTTTCATAAATTTGTGACTGGTGAAGCAATAACTCTACCCATAGCTTGTGGGGCATTTACATATTATTCAATAAACTCACTTGCAATAAGGCGGCTGGGAAGTGAAGACTGTGCAAGTGGGGAAGTAACCACCTTATTCACTTGGTGTGACAAACAAAACACTTCAAAGCAGTTTTTAAATATTCTGTGTATGTATATATATATATATATATATATATATATATATACACACTGATTCCCACAGTCACATAAAATGTGAAGTGTGACCTCTATAATGGACAGTGCAGAGTAATTTTCCATCAAAAACAGTTTTTTCCCGTCTCTTTTGACCTCAGAAGATGATGTTCAGCCATACCTGTTATTTTGGGGATGCCCTCCAGTTTAGGAACTGGAAGAGTGATGATTAAACCTTGGGCTGTTCCCACCCATAACAACCCTTGGCAAATTAGAAGACTTGTCACCCGCATGTTCTTTTGACCTGTAATATAGACAGAAAATTGATTTTTCCTCGTCAGCTATTGTAAGAGAGTAACAGCCAAAATTACAGTATGTTCTAGTAAAAGTATGAGAAAAAAAAAAAAAACGTATTATTGCCGAGTGCTGTGGTAAATCTAATCTTTGAAGCAGTTCCCAAAAACTTGGAATTATTTTCTTGTTGCCAATCCAGATTAAATCCAACATTCTTGGAGAGACCACATCCATTGCAGACATTTTTTGTTTGAGATCTGTGCAGATCTGAATGGGAGTTGTGTGGCTTCACACGCTGCTCTACAGGTGTTTGTGTCTGGAAACATGTGTCAAACAGAACATGACATGACTGGTAGTGTTGCTCACAGGAGCCAGCTGGTCCCTCTGTTGTTCTTCCACTTCTTGCACCACTGATATTACAAAACCCACTGTACACTGTTTTGTCTGATCATGTTGTATAAATGCCTGTCTGCTGAAAATAAACAAATCCTTTTCTTAATGAGGACAATAATGAGGACGTGACAAAAGTGGTAGCATCCCTGAGGTCAAAACTTTGAATTAGGCTAGATTTCAATTTAAAGCCTTACATACAGTGGACCTCAAAAGTCTACACAACTCTTTAAAAAGACCAGGCATTTGTGATTTAAAAAGTTACACAATAAAAATCCTTTTTCCATCTCTAGTGTGTAATGTCATATTCAATTTAACTAAAAATAAGTTACAAGTCTCTTAGAATAAATTGTCATTAAAAGTCTTGCAACAAGTTGCGTAAGTGTGCACACACTTAAAGACTGAACTTCCTTTTGGTAACATTTCAGCATTTAGCCTTAGTCAGAACACATCTAGCGTCAGTTATAATAGATCTGCTTACTCTAAAATAAAGTTCAGGTATCTTTCTTAAAATTTCCTGACATTTATACCCGTCTGCCAAAGTTAGAGCATGGAGAGACGTTACAAAGGATTGGAGGAATATTACTGTATACATACAGTATACAGTGTACCCTTATTCTGTATAACTCAGAATAAGGGTACAAAATAGTTAAATTACACAATAAAGACACATCCTAATGAATTTAAAATGATGGAACAACAGTAACAGTACAATACGGATGTACAATATTAGAAACTCTTGCAGTAGCGATAATACTGGTAAAAATTGCAATGACAATACCAGGTGCAATACAACATATGAAAAAAACATTAAAAATAATAAAAGTAAACAGATTTTATGAATCATCCAGAAAAAGAAATCCTATAATTCCATGCACTATTCATATGTGAAACAATTTATTGAATAAAACCAATAAGTGAGATTGCATTCTCATTAGGAAGTTGTCTATGTGGCAAAAAAGTACTTTAGAAATTGAACCAAACTGGTTCTTCCCTGTGGTTTAAGAGATGTATAAACTTTATACATTCTAAAATTCTCTCATATCCTGAGCTGGTCTCAGAAGCTGATACTGATGTCCTCTGTTAACATGACAAATGGTGTAACTCAGAGATGCCCTCCAGTTTAGGAACTGGAAGAGTGATGATTAAACCTTGGGCTGTTCCCACCCATAACAACCCTTGGCAAATTAGAAGACTTGTCACCCGCATGTTCTTTTGACCTGTAATATAGACAGAAAATTGATTTTTCCTCGTCAGCTATTGTAAGAGAGTAACAGCCAAAATTACAGTATGTTCTAGTAAAAGTATGAGAAAAAAAAACAAAACGTATTATTGCCGAGTGCTGTGGTAAATCTAATCTTTGAAGCAGTTCCCAAAAACTTGGAATTATTTTCTTATTGCCAATCCAGATTAAATCCAACATTCTTGGAGAGACCACATCCATTGCAGACATTTTTTGTTTGAGATCTGTGCAGATCTGAATGGGAGTTGTGTGGCTTCACACGCTGCTCTACAGGTGTTTGTGTCTGGAAACATGTGTCAAACAGAACATGACATGACTGGTAGTGTTGCTCACAGGAGCCAGCTGGTCCCTCTGTTGTTCTTCCACTTCTTGCACCACTGATATTACAAAACCCACTGTACACTGTTTTGTCTGATCATGTTGTATAAATGCCTGTCTGCTGAAAATAAACAAATCCTTTTCTTAATGAGGACAATAATGAGGACGTGACAAAAGTGGTAGCATCCCTGAGGTCAAAACTTTGAATTAGGCTAGATTTCAATTTAAAGCCTTACATACAGTGGACCTCAAAAGTCTACACAACTCTTTAAAAAGACCAGGCATTTGTGATTTAAAAAGTTACACAATAAAAAATCCTTTTTCCATCTCTAGTGTGTAATGTCATATTCAATTTAACTAAAAATAAGTTACAAGTCTCTTAGAATAAATTGTCATTAAAAGTCTTGCAACAAGTTGCGTAAGTGTGCACACACTTAAAGACTGAACTTCCTTTTGGTAACATTTCAGCATTTAGCCTTAGTCAGAACACATCTAGCGTCAGTTATAATAGATCTGCTTACTCTAAAATAAAGTTCAGGTATCTTTCTTAAAATTTCCTGACATTTATACCCGTCTGCCAAAGTTAGAGCATGAAGAGACGTTACAAAGGATTGGAGGAATATTACTGTATACATACAGTATACAGTGTACCCTTATTCTGTATAACTCAGAATAAGGGTACAAAATAGTTAAATTACACAATAAAGACACATCCTAATGAATTTAAAATGATGGAACAACAGTAACAGTACAATACGGATGTACAATATTAGAAACTCTTGCAGTAGTGATAATACTGGTAAAAATTGCAATGACAATACCAGGTGCAATACAACATATGAAAAAAACATTAAAAATAATAAAAGTAAACAGATTTTATGAATCATCCAGAAAAAGAAATCCTATAATTCCATGCACTATTCATATGTGAAACAATTTATTGAATAAAACCAATAAGTGAGATTGCATTCTCATTAGGAAGTTGTCTATGTGGCAAAAAAGTACTTTAGAAATTGAACCAAACTGGTTCTTCCCTGTGGTTTAAGAGATGTATAAACTTTATACATTCTAAAATTCTCTCATATCCTGAGCTGGTCTCAGAAGCTGATACTGATGTCCTCTGTTAACATGACAAATGGTGTAACTCAGAGATAGGTTTTTCAAAGTTAACATTCTGGATTTTGTTATATAGCATGTTAAAAAGAGTGGGATCTTTCTTTGCTGCATTTGTTTGCACAGTTCTACATTAGTGCCAGCGGAGGAGAGCTGCGTTCTTTTCATCCAAGATCATTCTTTGTTTCCAGCTAACGCAAGGCTAAAGCAGCATTGTTAAATGTGGGTTTTATTTTTGAATCCATTCTATGATTCCACATGTTTTTGTCTTCCACTGTGGCCTAGTTATCATAAGGCCACTTATCATAACATCCATGGCAACCTTAATTGAATTACTCCAACACTTATTTTGACACAACCAAGAGAAAGCTCATTTGCATGTGTAGCTGTATTTACACGCTTGTTCTGTGCCATGCTTCAAATTTGATGCTTTGTACAAAAGGTTCAGTGGTGTCATTAATTAATTTATTATAATGCACGAAGATGAGTCATCCAACGCAGGAAACAGATGCTGCATGTGTAAGATAAAACAGAAACCATACCATTAAATATTTAATAGCATTTAGGTTGAGTTTTGTTGGAGGAACAGAGCACAGGAAAAAAAAAAGTCCTTTATTTTAATTTGTCTCCCACCTGCTAGCATTGCTGTATAGTCTATTGGAGCTTAAGTGAGCAAGCGATCCTCATGAACACCCGCTCTAAAGGTTACCATGAAGTCTGAATATAAGTCAGGGGATGTGGGGACTATGCTTTGTCTTTGCATAAAAAGTGATAAAAAGGGATAATGTAAAAGCAGTTGAGATTAAAGAGCTACAGCAAGCCCTCCAGCAATCACCATCCTCCAGTGCTTGCAACAATATACACACTGCAATATCATGAGGGAGTTGGCATTTTTCCTGAAAAGATGCTTGAAAAGATACATGTCTTTTATGTCACTCAAAATATTTTGGAATATATATATATTTTCCACCCTAGGGATTGATCTATTAAAAGCATTAGTACATAAGAGATCAGCAGTTTCCTTAGCCTCTGAAAGTTCTCTCTTGTTTACTGCAGCTGGAATTCCCCATTGAGTAGAAATCACGTTAGAGTAGAAAGGATTAGGGGGTATATCATTACTGCATGTCCTAGCATAAGTCAAGGAGAAACCTAGGGGAGCCGAGACCCAGTGATGAGGGAAAACTATCAAAATTTCATGTTCCGTTTCTGTGGTTGCAGTGTGTCGAGGGAGCTTCTTGTCTCCTGTGAGCTCAACAAATCACGACTTAAGTCAAAGATCCTCCTCTCTTTGTGAACCCTGTAGACATGAGCCTAGCAACATTTTTTTTTGCACCCTGCAACTTCCCCCAGGGCCAAACCTTAAGGCAACCACATTTCTTTACACATGCTGCATATTTTAAGGAAGAGGAGCGGAAAATGACCTTTGGGCCAGTCGTTTTTTTTTCTGAATACCATGATTGTGGAAGTCTGTCCTTTAAATCTCTACTCCAGCACTTAAAAGAAACACAAAACTTTGAGCTAAATGAGAAGGTTTTTTTTAAAATACATCCTTGTTGTTGTGCTTTGTTTTTTCAGGCAAAAATCCTCAGTGTGTTGGAGTATCGGATGAAATCCAATATGAAAGGCAAGATGTTGTTATATTTTGTCTTTAAAAAGGTAAATGGTTTCCTCATGTGAGATGTAGTTTTTTTTTTTTGTTGAGTAAAGAACCCAAATACCAAAGGGATTGTACCAAAACTTCAGGACTTGAGATTAAAGAGCTGGGTGTATGAACAGGTGATGATATGTTTATCATAGTTCCTCCCTCAAACAGCAAGTAAAACAGCCATCCGCACTTGCTGATAAATATTTCATCCACCAGTAAGGAATGAACACTGCGAGCGCGCCATCTGAGGAATTCAAAATGGACTGACTGAAACAGCAGTGACATGTAAAATGAAGGTGAGAGGATCAGATAATGAAACTGGGACAGAAATAAAGTAAAATGAAAGCTGTAAAACTCGGGGGTTACTGGTACTAGTACACACACGGGAAAATCAGATGCAATATCAAAACAAACGAAACTCAAGAAATATTCTTTTCTGTTGTAATATTTGTAAAAAAAAAAACTTGAAGTAACCCTTGTAGCATGGTCTGTCTCAGTCAAATGTAAACTTTAAGGTCAAATGTAAACTTTTCTCCAGGTCCTGTCAAAGTCTTTCTTACTGGACTGTATACTGTGTTATTCTGTTTCTATCTAAAGTTCTTGGAAGATTTTGCCCACAATACCCAACCTAACCCTCTCCAGAAAACAAGTGGAGGTGGGCGATGAGGCCACATAAGCAGATAAAAAGCTTAAAGTCATACAGTTTACATCTGACCAACTGAATCGCTTTGTTCTCTTCCGTTTTAATTTTAAACAGTTTTAATTCTGGTATTTGGAGCTGACGGAGCAAGGCTGTTTCTGACTCTTAGTTTCATCTGAATTTTTACATTTATCGCTTAAATTAAATTAGGTATAGAACAATACTGGAAATTATCTGGAGAGTAATAATCTCTTTGTTCTGTTGATACATTTTTGCATCCATATACAAACAAAAATAAACCCCCAAAAGAGGGAAAAAAACCCAACAAAATTACTAATGTTGGTACTAAGTAAAATATTTTTAGAACAAAGTATAACATATCAGTAAGAAAACTGTTCATAGCAGAAACCATTGTGTAAAATTTTATGAAACAATAAACAATTTTTGTTTTCTATATCTGAAGCATATGAATGCCTGAATGCATACAAAGGTGCTGATGTGTGTTGTCTGTTTACCAGTGTTCTGCAGCATTGAACGTGTTGAAATGTTGATTTCCTGCAGAAGCTCCAGTGTTTCTGTATGAAAGAGACGAATGGAGGAGCCCTCTGAGAAGGACATCCACACCCCCCCACCAGCACAGGCCATATGTGTAACACTGATCATTGGGTCTGGATGGACTTCAAATTTCTGCAAGAAAAAAATATATGGATGAACAATTAAAGCGTAAATAATAGCCCTGTGAAAGAACAAGCTCACCCCAGACAAATTTTGAGAAATTCCAACAAAGTGGGCGGAGCCAAGAGACACTGAGGGGTACAGCCAAGTGTGGGGATGAGTGGAGGGGGTTAAGTGAGGCTGTGGTCAGGATGAAAGAATCTCTGTTGCCAACTTGACACTTTACTATATTTAGCAACTCTCTCTTTTTTTTCTTTCAAAAAAGTAACTACTGACAAATCTCGCAACTTTTTTTTTGTTACTGGAGACGTTTGTGTGCAGGCACCAGTCGCTCTGCAGCCCTGCTGTGTCCTGAGCGAGTGAGTCAGTCATACAGCACAGCAGTCAGTCATACACAGCCATCCGTCCTCAGCATACCGCCAGTAGTCTGAGCAGAGAAGACCCAGTCCACTTCATGTTCACTTAGAGAATATATCACACATCACGTGCAGAGCTGAAACAATAGTGATCGATGCTCTTCATGCTCACAGTTCCAACTCCTGATTTGTGTGTCTGAGTGAGATGTTTTTATCCCCAAATGCGGTAGTGGGTGACGTAAAGCTTGTGACCAATAGGAAAATTCAACTGCAGTAGCCACCACTGAGATGACTGCAGGTAAAGTATAGCAGAATTAAACTAATTTGCATTGGATTGTCAATATTTGCACTGAAACATTAAGAACGCACCATTGGGAACAAATTTAGATACTTTATGTACTAAAAGAAAAGTTGATTTAGTTGATTAGTTACTCTTCAAGATGCTTGCTAAGCCCTCTTACTGATGCTGTCCCGGGATTTTGACCAAAACACATTGTTCATGGCAGTATAGTGAATTTCTACCATTTTAGTTTTCGTAAAACTTAGGAGTTCTGTTAGTTGTATGTCAAGTATTTGTCATATATCAACAAACTTCAATGTAATTATGGGGGATGACAGTATTTTAATGTTAAGTACAAGCAAAAATGATTGTTAGTTTTCTAAATTTTGTTAAAACGATGGATTCGTTTTGAAATCTGCACAGATTCCCTTTATGGAGGATGGACTGAACTCTTTAAGATGGTCAAAGCTTTGAATATTGCTTTATAATCTACCTCTGCTTCACCGTTTTCCACAACTTTATCCCTGATCTGCCTGGTGTGATCCTTAGTCTTTATGATGCTGTTTGTTCACCAATGTTTTCTTACAAACCTCTGACATTTTTAGCTGAATTTATGTTGCGGTTTAAATTACATATAAATGGCTGTATTTTCCAGTATGTGGACTTTTGAAGACCATTTTTTCCACTGGAATTCACAAAGGGTTATCACAATAAAATAGGCTAAATACATATGCAAGTCAGACTTTTGCAGATATTTAATTAAAAAAGAGAAATTCATAGCCACTTAGATTCCTGCTGTGTTGTTTCTTGATGGTTAGCATATTAAATCCTAGGGAAATATTTGATGAAAAATGAGAATAGAAAAATGTTCAGGGATGTGGAATTTTTTTACTACCTACTCTGTACATGCACACAATAGGAAATATTGATTTCTGCAGACTTGGCTAAAGAGTTTTAATATTTCAATCATGATTCTAAATCAACTATTAAAAACCCCCATTTTTAACAGTTTAAAGCATCATTTGTTTATAGGTTGTTAATGTTGACTGATGAGGTCATCAAAGACCCCCCAAATCACATCCATTAGTTGCCACAAACTTGCTTTTGCAAATTAGATCTAAATGTCCCTCCTAATTTCGTAATTTGCAGAGTCCCAGATCCACAGAGAATGTTTTTTTGCATCATTCTTGCAGCTTCAATCTTTTAAAGAGCACAATGTAGCAAGAGTTTCAGGCACACAGTCTTAATGAGTTGTTTGAAATAAATGCAATGAGCCTTATCGTGGCAACACATGCAGCCCCTGCGGTCTTTGGCGTGACAAGGGGTGGTTTGGGCATAATCTTGGAACTCATATCACCGTCAATACACAAGTTGCATAAAAACTGGGCAATTACTCAGCTTTGGGGTGGGGGAGACTGAGTGAGGATGAGAATTTACCACCCACCCCAACCCAAGCGCACTGGCAGACAGGGATTACCACCTGTTTGTGCACCCTTGCCAGTAGGCCTTCCTTTGTTTGAAATTAGGGAAAAGAAGCCTTTGATGTTTTTTTCTCTTTTAATTGATGCTCCAGCAGCGGGCGCCTTATATAGCTGGGAAACTATATATAATACATCTCAGTGTTTTTGCAGTGATCAGAAAGTTAAATATTTATAATTAGAAGGTAAATTTTACCCTCAGTAACCCACTTTTAATCAAACAGGACAAGCTTGCACAAAAACAGTGTTCAGAGTTTCGTCTTCCTATATGTTGCATAGCATAATTATCACATTAATCATTATCAAGCATGGTGGAGCTAACAGCGACTTTCAGCTCATCAATTCCTGACATACTGTGGTTGCAGATTGCCATCTTGCCAACCATATGTCTGAAACCACCTGGAGGGTGTTCTGTTAAGTGAAGAACAGTACATCACAGGAGACCAAAGAAGTCCAGAAAAGCAAATCACATAAGACGCTTTTTTTTAAAGCATGTCTTTAATATTTCTAGTAAAGTAATATATGCATTTAATCTAGTTTTACACTGAGTAGCTGAATTCCCTAAACATTTTATGATATATAGTCACTGTGGACCAAATGTGCTGAATGCCTGCTGAGCTGTGTCATATACAGGGATAAGTACAAGTCACAATGTTGCCCCCAACCAACAATCTGGTATTAGTCTACTGAATCCAGCAAGATGAGGTAGTCAGTGAAGCTTGACAGTAGTAATGTGCCCTTTTCCACTCAGCGCCGCAGTGTCACACTAACGGCAACATCCCTCCTATAGTCCACCTCCAGCGGCGGGAAATAACAACAGAGCCAGAGTCGCAAACACTACAGCTGGTCTGAACAGCTCATTAGTCCTTCATTACACCAGGCGACAAGGTGTCTTTGTCCTTTGCCATGAGCTGAATCCACATCTCCACTGTGAGGGTGAGGGAGTGGACAGGGCAGCTGAGTGATAGGTTAAACCAAGAGGAGCAGAAAATAATATGGTGAAGAAAAGAACAAGGGGATGCCAGTAAGTACTGATCAGAGCCCGCAAGCACCATACATGTCTGTTTACGTTAAGGCATGGTAGAATCTGAGTGAAAGAGACCTCTGCAGTGGCCTTTAACACAAAGATCGGGCTATAAAAAGCAAAAGCGTCAGTGCTATCAGCAGATTCAATCAACCCCTACTGTCTGACTAAATTGTAGATCAAATTTTACTTGATTGGTTAAGATTTTCTTAATTTTCTCTCCAATTAAGCCGTTTCAAAATCCGATTGTCATTCTCAATTCCTGCTGCTATTTAGGCCTTTTATATGCTCTGATTAAATGTAAAATGGGTTTATAGTTTTTTTTTTTGCTATTTCACTTACACTTTACTCTTTTAGGAGTAAAATGGTTTTTAAAAAACTATTCAAAACTAAGACAGTTTTATAAGACGTGGACCTTGGTAGAGAGAGCGGTTCAGAGCACGGCTGAAATAGGTTTTTTCAAAAAGAAACAAAAATAATGAGCCGATGCCACAGACAGTTCAGCAACAAAATAGCCCACTGAGACATCATTTTAATATTTCTCTGCCACTTAACTTTCAGCGCTCACCTCTGTTCTTTAAGAAATATGCAAAAGGGTATAAATCCAGTCACTTTGATTGTGAAAAGAAAGCTGCATGGATTCAGATTTTGTAGTCTCCAAAGGATAATACTGGCCCACAATAGGGGAAAAGAAAGAGTTTAAGACATTTAAAAATATCAAAAATGTTCTTACAGAGAAATATACTGAATTTTGTAGACAATTTTCATTCACTTATTCTTTTGTAAAGCTTTGGTCCACCAATTTGGATGTTAGCTGAATGCAAATTTGCTTTAGTTATTATAACATAAGTTGGGTTGTCATGATACAAACACTTCAAAAACGACAAAGGTACTAAGACAAATATTTTATACTGCGGAAACATGGTTCTTTTAAATTAAGAGCAAAAAACATGATTAATTACATGTTATGTAATTATGGAACAATTCAGCCCTCATTTAGAAAGATATACAATTTAAAATTGTCACTTCCAGGTTTGGTAAAACAGTAAACAAGACAACACTTCATATAAGTGGTAATATTCTTTAAGGAAGTATGTAACTTTGATTTAGTAATTATTCTATCATGATTGTGCATCCTTTAGACTTATTCCTTATTTTCACATAACAAATACCACTGAATACAGTGACCGATGTGCTGTGTTTCTTTGACTTGTCTTTAAAGCCAAGTATTCAAAGATCAAATTCTGTCCAAAGTGAAATATATTGAAATATTGATTAAATTACCAGGAAGCTTTAAATTATTTTGGATGACTGGATGAATCACCAAGGGTATTTGCTGACCTTTTTGTCACCAATTAACATGTTGGCTTTTTCTCCGTTAAAATAAAAAAAAATTCCCAGATTTGGTCTGAAAGGACGAACTGGTTTATAAACCAGCTGCTTTAGCCGCAGGAACTTAATTTATTTCTGTATAGTATAATTTGGTCATCCTGTCCATAATTTTCATTTACCCCAGTAGTGGGTAGACAATGTAATGAAATTATACAAAGATGGAGGCTAAAACAAATGTGTTAGTGCTATCAAACTTCCTTAGTGTTCTGCTGGTGCCAATTTAGGAACCACAGGAAACAGTCTTGTTCTTCCAGAAAGAGTAAAGGTTATTTTTTAAATAACAGATTTAGAATTCAAGACTTGTAACAAGATGCTTGACTGCAGGATGAGTCGCAGAAAATGAAACAGGGCAGCGATGTCCTTTTAAGTCATAGAAAAACAATTTAAAAGTGCAGGAAATTTGACAAAACAATGACAATCCATGTAGGAAAGCAACGCAGCCAAGAACGTGACTGTTCAAACCTGTCCTGTCTTCTTGGAGGAGCAAACATAATTCTTGTTCAGGTTCTTTACATGCACAGCGGCTCCTATGCAGCTCGTACCCTTGGGTCCACATTAGTGAGTAAGACAAGGTTAGCAAAGAGGTAACTAGAGCTGACCTGCCAAGCTCTCTGGGAGACACCCTGAACCAGAACTGTGCTTTCATTGCGTGACCAATCAGCTGCTTAAGCATAAGTCTCTAGAGGACAGGGTAAGGGAAGAAGAGGTGATGAACAAAAGGAGACATTTGAAGCTCAGCTCTTTCCTGATTATGTGGATCCTGGAGCTGACTTGGTAAGCAGCTGTCCTTTTAGTGAAAGTCCAGATTTGTCAACTGCTTCTCCTCATTTGCTGCAGCTTACAGCCATGATAATGAGTAATTACACCATGTTAGAAAACGAAGGTTTGGAAATCAGGACATATTAAAAAAAGCCATGGCTGGTGCTAAAATTAAGCAATTGCAACCTCAGATAAGCAAACAACATATGGTGTATTTCACTATGTCATTAATTATATAACTAAGACTTTGTCGGGGAAAAAACTGTAGGAATTACATTGTAATGCACTGAAGGACAGCCGTTTACAAGCAACAATCTAAATTAATGGCCTTCTGTGAGTTGGTATTAGTCCCCATTACGTGTTCAGGAATTGTGTCCAATACACTCCAATGAAACACTTTGACTCCTTTCTTCTGTAGACCAATCTTATTCCCCATTTTAGCTGCCAGTGTTGGTGTGCAAGGACTCCAGATGCTAAATTCAGCGTTATGAATTGTTGCTCTTTGACAAACCTCTTTTAAAAGTGTAGGAGGAGACGGGGGGGTGTTTAATGTTTCTTACAATGGTACTGCAACAATATTCAGTATTTAAATGCTATCCGAGACTTAGGGTAGGGAATAATTATTTTGCAATTTCTCCGAGTAGCAAGATTGCATAAAGTGGTGCTTCAAACTTTAGGAAGAATTGCCTTGAATACCTTTGTATTGCCTTGAACATTTTCCACTTGTTAAAAATTCTTCTCGTGATGAAAGAATGGACAGTTGATTGGTTGGAAAAAAGCCTTGTAAACCTTTCTGGTTATTGGACCATAACAATACTTTTATGATCTTGCTGATGCCAAATCCACATAACATCTCGTCAGTGCTAGTGATGCATACGGAGGTTTGTGGGCTCAGGATGTTCAATTTCACACAGATGAACCGGCGACTGGACAGAAGCTAGCTGAAGGAAGCTGAGGCTCACTTAACTTCATTTTATTACATGTTGAAATGAAGACTGTATCTGATCTAGTTCATATTCTCCTAAAAGTGAAGCTATTGCTTTTTTTTTTTTTTTGCTTGTTTGATAAATGTTATCAAACCTATCAGTAAAACGTGAACTTATCCATCCTGCATATATTCACTACATAAGCTTTTTTTTATTCTCCAACATAAAACTCAATCTATTTATTCAACTATGTCCAATCACCTGGGACATATAATTAGATAGTAATGGGTTTCAGTTTGGTCTCTCAGTATCATGTTTACCTTGCCCAGAATAATTTGGTTTTATGTCATTCATTATCATAGACCACAGCCAGAAAACTCGCATTGCTCTACACTCTTAATGACAAATCAAAAAGAGAGAACACCTCGGAGGATAACTGCACAAAAATGGAAATAATGACAGACACAACCGCCAGTTTGACTTTTAGAAAATGATAGTGCAAGGCACTGTATCATCACACAGTTCCTGCAGTATAACTTATTTGTGTAGTGCTTCTACACATTTTTTATGAATCTACAAGAGGGCCTGCCTCGTTGTCCATGTAGTGGCTCCAGTGGCAGTAAATCTTGATGACATTGCAGATTAGATTGCTGGCTCTCAAAGGTTGTATTCATAAATCTTCATTGAAATGAAAGAATATTACCTCAAATGTTGCACAAAAAAAAATATGTAAAGATAGCATAATGTCTTGTTGGTTCTCTAAAGCTTTAGCGACGTTTTAGTTTAAAAAAAATTACAGAATTCTGTGGACAGAATATGTTAGGATTAATAGATTAATAGAAGAATCCGTTTCCTTTATTTTTGTTTTCAAAGTAGTATTTCTGAATTGTTTTTACTATAAAAGGATTTTTTTTTACAGTTTAGCAATAAAATTGAGTTTTTAATAAATAGTGTACTTTTTGGGAAATTTAATTTCAGAGCAGCTAAAATGCCTTTGCATAACCAGTAAGGTTTTAAAAGTGATGGTTACTTTGAAAAAGCAACTTGACTTCTGATTACTCTGTAAAAATGTATCTTAGTTACTTTACTGATTACTTGATTTTATAACTAATTAACTTGGATTACAAGTTACTTTATTACTTACATTCAGCAGCTGTGAACAGCCTCAACATAACAACCTGGGTGAGTAAATCTTGTTTAAGGGAAGCATTTCAGTAATCATGTCCGAGTGTGTCTGGCGAAATTGAACTTCATTTTCTAAGAGATTTAGAAAATAAAAATTTGTTACTGATTTTAAAAAAATAAGAAGGTTTAAGAGTGGGGGTGGAGTTGTGTGTGTGGGATGGCAGGTGGAAGTTCAGGTTTCACAACACTAAGTTCTTTTAGATCTTTAGGTATTGTGATGTATTTCTGTATGTTTTCTTCTTTTGTGGTTAGGTCACTGTTGAAAAAAAGATTTTGTTATGAAAATTTTAACCCACAAAACAAGAGTTTTAGGATACTATAGGGCAGGGGTGTCAAACTCCAGTCCTCAAGGGCCGCTGTCCTGCAGTTTTTAGATGTGCCACAGGTACAAAACACCTGAATCAAATGGCTTAATTACCTCCTCAGTTCTCCAGAGCCTTGCTAATGACCTAATTATTCTATTCAGGTGTGGTGCAGCAGAGGCACTTCTAAAAGTTGCAGGACACCGGCCCTCGAGGACTGGAGTTTGACACCCCTGCTATAGGGGTTTACCTGAGTTGTAAGGGTAGATATTTGTATGACTGTGACAGAGTTCCCACAGCTTGCCCACACAGATTCATCCAGCACCAGCAAAGTCCGTATTGGCTCCGCTCCCAGGTTAACGCATATTGGAGATTCAGGGTCCCAGAGGTCATCTGCAATAACACATAAACCTTTTTATCTCAAAGATTAACAGAAAAGTCAAAAAATCATAGGCTTTTTTTTTTTTCCAAGGTAGCTAATAAACTAGAAAAACAGGCCGTCAGCATTTACACCAACGATGTCATATGGAGTGAGGCAGCTGTGGTCAACTTAAACCACCAGTTTCAATGAGCAAACTTGTCGATGCAAAACACCTAGAACATCAGTGAAGAAGGTTCAGTAAAGGTCTTTTTTCCCGTTTCTGTGAAACAAGTGATGTGACAGAAAATTTGCAGTGGGTTGAATAGAACTATGATCTTCTATTTGAATAAAAAAAAGTGACACTGTAAATTATCACACACTGTGCAGAACAACATTTGCTTCTTCACCACCCACATACTAATAAGTTTCGAGTAAACTTTAATGCACTCTCCCACTGTGCTATCACCAGCTTCTGACCCTTTTTGAAAGGAACTTCAGTTCTCAATGTCTCATCAGATCATTCTGCCTTATTGGTGTGAAAGTGAAGCAGACCTTTTTCTTGGAGTCCTAATCACAAGGCCAGACCTTGCAGGTAACACAATAGCCCATTTTAAAGGGGATTACACAAGCCTTTCCATTTGCTGTGCCTTAATGAAGGGAAATTAAAGAAGGGGGTGCATTCAGCCATTTAATTAACATTTTCAGTTGTTTATTTTTCCTTTTCATAGAAGAATAGCTTTACAATACCTTCTGACTTCCACAGGTTAATTGTTTGGCATGTTCTAAAGGTCATTTTCCCACCTTTTCAAAATTCACACTTGCAAATGCGCCTCTGATCCTCTGTTAACCGAAGCCTTCTCCATCTTTAAGGCCACATTTACACAGTGCCGATTTTGGATGTCTCCAATGATTGGAATCTCTGACTTTGCCACTGTTTGAAACCAGATCTCAGAGTGGAACTTTTTGTTAAAAACCCCCCATGGAGGTGTGGAGTACTCCGCAGGTGTGAAAGCAAACATGCGCGGAACGCTAGGCTGCAGGGTTTGTTCTACGACAGATAAAAACAACGGCGGATTGCATTGTGCTGCGTGTGCCACTCATCCTGTTCAGCTCAACATAACTTCTGATACAGAATATGCATGTGTCACATGAGCACTTGGTTTATCGGAAAGGGGTTAAATTCAAGTCGTCTTCGCAGTCTCGTCTAAATGTGGAACATTTGCCTAATAAACATCCAATAATATCAGCAGCTGCCAGACATCGGTCTTGTGTTGATGTTCCTAAAGACAGGGAATGGGCTTGTCACGTAGAATCAAATTTCTCACCAGAAAGCTAGCCTAATGTTTGATGGACATGTCTTGAGAAACTAAAGCTAAAGCAAACCTAAAACAAAGCAGTAATGTTTTGAATGTCAAACAATTTTTCTGGTGCAAGTGTCAGGTGACTGTATTTTTTTCTAGTTGTTGCAGACGGTATCATGCTTGACAAGGGCATGAATCTTTAACAGGTGTGCCAAATCCACAAACATTCTCTGACACCCTCGGGAGCTCTTCTCCTGTCCTTTATTGTTATATATATCTATAAAGCATGAATAGTAATATTTAATCAGCATGCAGCAGCTTGGTGTAATTAATCATTCTCTCAGCTTGGGAGAAGTGGGGAGCGCGGTAGGCAGACAGGCACGCTGACATACTTTGGCCAGGTAAAAGGAACCCACTGATAGAGCTATTGTGCTCCTGCTGGCTCTGAAGACTACAAACCTCTGCTGAGATGGTGTTAAGCCCCATTGGCCTTCTGCAACGCCTGACTAAACATGGCATGCCATCTACCACATGGTGAAATGTTACGTTCATATTTGCAGTGGGTGTGAAAAATCCCTCTGAAGGAAAGGGGAGAAACATAATGACAAAAAGTAATTTAAAGGCAACCGTTTTGGCAGCTCAAAAATAATGAATGCATTCTGTGATTTTATTTCCCTAACACCAATATTTATAGGGTAACTAAATAACAAGTTTGCCTTGAATATAATAGTTTTTGTGGTAGCTACGTGAAGTGTGAAAACTATTACAATAATTATTTCAAGGTTTGAAGAAGTTAGCTTATAAATGGCCCAATGGTAAAACATAAGATACCCAAATCATCTGATGTTTCAATATGAATAAATAAACTAGCATAACAAAAAAATATAAACTTAAAAAAATATTGCTTTCTTTTTGTATGCTTTTTCAGGGTTGTAAATGTAAGCATTAAAATAAGTTAATATAATCATTCCAACATGCCTTTGTACCTTAAGCACTGTGTTTTTATTAAATTGTTTTGAATTTTTTTTTAGCATAACTAAAAAAATGTTTTTCCCTTCAGAGGGACTGCACTTAAGATATTCCCCATAACAGAAAAAAAAATAAAACCATTAGTACAGAGAGAAAGGGACTAACCAAGAACCTCACCATTGTTATTTCTTCCATAAACCATCACTGTACCATTCCTCAAACCCGCAAACAGGAAGCGAGCGGAGTGCTTCAGGCACAGCACAGGGCAGCCCTCTGGGTTGTGGAGGGTCAATAGGCATTGTGCTGCCGTGTCCGCGCTCCCATAGACCAGAATGCTGAAAACACAACAGTAGCACGAGCAAACATGATAAATGAGTGTCATTTGAAATGACAGAGTAGCTCGTTTTCATGCAGTTTGATTTAACAGTGCACGAAGCATTTCACATGTGGAACCACTCTGTCTTTCGCTTGCTTTAAATGCCACCTGAACTTTGCAGCATCTTATTCTCCTCACGATGAAAACTGCATATTGCTGTTTATTTATCTCTGGCAAAATAAAAAAATCTGCAGCATTGGAGCTGACAGTCTTATGAGACTTGAAATTGTTAATTTGTTTTTCTTTTTAATTTTATTCGCATAGCTAGATGAGTTATTTTTTTTCCCTAGATAGGTTAACATTAACTGAAGGATAATGAGTCAGCACAAGTAAACTGCCCTGTTCTGTATTTTTCAGTCACATCTGTGACTAAAAGAAGCCCACAATCCCTACTGTTAATTAAGGATACATACAAAGGTAACAATGCGTTATCTGACTGTGCTTTCTGTGAGAAAATCAAAAATCTATTCACTGTTGCTGTGACTGGAGACTGAGATTAAATCCATCCTTTAAACCTTTTGATCTCCTCAGTGAGGGCATCAAAAGCTTTATTGGATTTAAAAATGAAACTGATCTTTGCACAAGTGGCAGTATTGATACTTTGCAGGAATATCAACTCTGACTTCTTGTTCTGATGAAATATTGACAGGCAAATCTTTACAATTGAAAATCTTATAAGGGGTTGGCAAATGATAGTATCTGATTTTATTTTATAACAAAAGCTAAACGAAGGTGTAGCGAAAGGCATTTTGTTACATTTTTAAGGATAAAGTGCTTACCGGCCATCATCTAATCCAACACAAATGTTGGTGCCGGTCCCTGCGGCGGCCTTGTGAGTGCCCACATCTTCCTCCTCTGTTGGTGAAGGCGCCTGCACGTACTCCAAGCATCGAATCGCAGAACTGATCTGTAGGCTCTTCACAGCGCGGGGGGTAGGCCTGTTGAGGGAAAAAACCTCTATGTGGCCCTGAAAACCTTCGCCTGCACCAGCCACCTGTATGGAACAAAATAAAATCTCATTGAAAAAGGACAAAGACTTAAGAAAGAAAGACTTAAGCAAGGAATACTGTTTTTCAATTTTAACCTTTCTTCTCTGTGATCTCCTGAAAACTTCAGCTGATCGGATGGATTTTATAAATTACAGAAAATGTTTTCTTAGTTTAGAGTGACTCCGTTTAATAAGATGATTACATTAAAATAATCTGAAGATTTCACATATTGGTTATAGGAAAATTACTATTATTATGACTGAGGTGATTGCTCATACTTCCTCCCCTACAATCTGTTGTCATGGTTACACTAAAATCAATTTCTCATTGGGTGATAAGCCTTGTGAGGAGTCTTGAAGCTATTCCTGCCAAGAAGCTGTTGTGTGGCACAAAGCATGCACAGATCTGACCTCTCAAAAAGCTTTTGTCCATCAGAGTAGCTGGATCCGACCCAGTCATAATGCTTGATCGACGTTCACAGACCGGTGTTATAAATGTATTATTTTATATTGTACAACATGGTAAGCTGTCTATTTGTATAAGAATGTTTTTTATTTGTTTCCATGTCGTGGACATATTTATGGCTTTGGTGACTTTTGAGAGCATGAGCTTTGTATTGACTGCATGGTTCCAAAGTGAGGAACCTGCAGAATATTCCAAAATCCAGAAGTGAGAAAATTAATCTAGACAAACCAACTCATTTCTGAAAAGAGAGGTGAAAAAATAGAGCTGCTGGATTACCATGGTGAAATAAGACTTTGGTATCTCTTAATCTCTTAATTTTCTTTCCCCATTTCCAACCATCCCTCCTAATTTAAAACAGATCTTAAAAGAATGTATTATAATGAATAAAATGGTCATTTCTTTATCAGATGTGACTTTTTCCTTTAAAACCATTAGTAACAGTAGAAAGGTGTAATCAATGCTTCAGATACATTTTGTTTGACTGATTGATTAAAGACAATTTTGAAAGTTGATCACCAATGACTGGTTTATTGACATTAATGTATTTTGAAGTTAATAATATATTTTTCATTTGCTATGAAAATGTTACGATACCTGATGACATACTTATTACAAAGATTATTCTGTTGAAACTGAAGTTCAGAAAGCAGTCCTCCTCAGATCATTGTTAAACTGCTTTACATATCTTTAAATTGTGAAGGTCAGAGGAGAACTTGTCTTAGTTTGAATGTTTCTTAGAAGTCAACAATGGAGGCTTAAAAAAATGTGTGAATCATTGATCCTTTCAGACCTTGTCATTTTTATCCCCACATTCTTTTTCATAGCACATTGCATAATATCATCCCATGAAGATCAAACAATCATCTAAACGTCTACAATCTTTTCATCACTGAAGAACAGAGAGGGTCTCATAAGTTTCTGAAGAGCTTTGAGTTGCCTGACAATGAGGTTTTTCTTTTTCTTTTTTTGCTGCCTAGATCAAATGTGAGATATATTACTACAGTCAAGCAAAGATAAAATAAAAATAAAATCATTTTCAATTAAATCAACTTCTTATAAGAAATTATACAAGGTCACGCCATACACTTCCAGATTCTGTTTTCAGGACCACTGAAAATTAATAACACAGAGCAGCTGGGAATCTATGGTGTTTGGTCGCAGTTTGGAAAATAATTTTCTCATACAGCATCTAAAGATGTCTTTGAGACCTCCACAAGCAAAAGGGCCGTAAAAACGATACCATACTAAGGAAGACAGCAAGATATTCACATGAAACTACAGCAGTCATAATGAGTGAAAGAGGATCCAACATGTCAGAGTGAGTGGAAATCTAACAAGCAGAAATTTAATCAGGGCTTGACTTTGTATGTATCACTGCTGTATTGGTTTTTAAGTTTCCTTTTAATTCCCAATGTTGAAATAAAATAGGAAAACAGAAGTTATCCAACCTCTCACTGACAAAATTTCACTTAAGGTGGCATTGTTGTCACTGCCAAACAATTCCTGTGTTGTGTCTTGGTTCTAATGTGATTTAAATTGTTATGCCTGTAGGAGGTCAGACAAATATGACTTTCATAGAAAAAAAAATTCCACCTGCTTGATGTAAAGACAGCAAGGAATTATTTCCTCTGTATAAATCATAACATGCGAGTGGGACATGGGCTAAATATAGTCTTTAGCTTTTCTCTGCAACACTCATCCTTATTTGCATGCAATCATTTGTTTGATTTGTATCAGCACACAGAATCTGGACAGGAGCAATCCTTTGGGCTCTTGAAAATGAGCCAGAACAAATAATGGTCTGTTGCACAGGGTGAAAAGAAGATTGGGAGCACTCATCTTGCAGCAAAGGCTCCCCCACTCCAAAACAGAACAGTTTCAAGTCACTGAAGAACAACAGCCAGAAGCAGTCCAGACTCAGCCAGGCATTTTAACATTCTTTTCTCATATTCTTCTAATTAAACTTGTACGTATCTGTTGAAAATGCTGTGTTCTGGTGACATCATTGCCATTTATATAAAATACCAAACAACTGGAGTTGTGTCCTGCAATACAGTTGTGTTCTGCTTTAATCACATACCTAAATCAGTAAATGCTCTGGTAGCATTTAGTAGATTGTTGCTATGAAACCAGTGAAAAGCAGAATGAAGTGGCTGTGTCTGAATTCACTTAATACAAAGTAAAAAAAAAAACAAACTGAAGGCTAAGAGTTCATTTATTAACCCTGACATGGATGCATCTACGCTTTTCTCTACAGCAAATGTATTCTTGTTGTACACAATAGGAAGCAAAATGGCACCATTTGAGGAGATTTTGTTCCCAAAAACGAGGACTACGAGGGTAGAAAAAGTGGGACGGGGAAGGTGAAGGCATTCAGGCAAACATTGCAGTATCAGGCTGATTAGACACAATGTCATTACTCTGATCAAAGCGTGCAGAAATCCCCATAGCCCATCTCACTTTAACATGATTAGTGTCATCCCTTATTTGACAAGGCTGCCAGGGAGGTAGAACCAACTGGGGGCGTGAACACTCAGCCACTAATTATTCATACTGGAACCGCAGGCCTTCACTATTATTATGATTATAATTATTATAATTATTGCCATTAATATTTTATTTTTGAGGAAAGTGCTTTGTTTATGTTTTGTAACATATTGTTTTAAATAGCTTCTCATGACAGCAAATGAAAAAGTCACGTTTAGAAGTCAAAGAGCTGACTAAATGGTTTGAATGATTTCTTTCCAGAGCTTCAAACACTTCAGATTACTCACTCTCAAGTTTTTAAAAAAAATTTAAAACAAGATCTATTTTTTTGTTTTCCCTTCATTTTAGAAATGCTTTTGTTTTTTTGTTTTTTTTTACAAAGAAGTTGAACAACTTGGGTCAACATAAAAAATATTCCAGTTTGCAGCAAAATGTCTTTAAACTGAATGGAAAATTTACATCCGACTGCCCTTAAAATGTAGTTATGCTTTTATAAGGAAAAAATATTATTATTTATCACACAGTATTCAATTTGAGTAAGTTTTTGATGTTTTTGCCAAACATCAAAAACATCAAGCCAAACAAGATTTTTACTTGTTTGGTGCAAACAAGTAAAAATTTCTCTGTCCTCAAATAAACTTGACTTTAATACATTTCAGAAAACGAAAAACGTGAATATTTCACTCTGAAATGCCAATACGACAAAGTTCATTCAGGTACTATCTCAGACATTTTTAAATTATGTGTCTATGTGGAGAATATAAAAAAATGCTTTGTAAAGGATTATAGAATCAAAATTTAAATTTTCCAAATACCTTCACTTAAATGATGCAGTGTCCAATATTTGAACAGTGCTCTGCTTATTTTGAAGTATATTACTAGATTTGTGATGAAATCTTGTTGCAGGACATATTTAACTGTGAAATTTGTCTCCCAAAACTAATTTTTGTTAATGCCAGTAACTGATTCTGTTTAGTGAGTTTTATTATGAGCTTCAAATATAAAAAAAAGTGAGTGCTTAATGCTCGAGGCCCACTTGTATACGTTTTACACTATGAAACAAGACTTAGCATTCTTATGGAGAAACCACAGGCATTTGGTTGATTTAAAGTTTAATGGACAGAGACAAAAAAGAAAGACGGAGACACAAGTACAGGGAGAAAAGATGCATAGAGAATACCAGCCAACACCAGAGAAATCTGCTTCTACACCCACAGAAAGAGAAGGAGAAACGGAATCAAAAATGTTGTGATAACACATGTAACAATAACTAAAAAAGTGAACACCTTCTATAGTATACAGAATTATGTTAGTTTAAAGGCTGGACATCAACATTAACTTTGCAGACAGATGTCTTTCTGAATAATGAAACAGTGATAATCAGTCTGTCATGCAGGTGGATCATTCTGGTTTGTTATGACCACACCTGAATCCAAATGTAAGTAAGAAAATGTAAAATGATGAGCTCTCAGGATGTGCTCAAGGTCTGAGTGACCTGTTTAAACTATAATGGAAAGTAAAATATAATTTGTTGCAAACTAATGTTATTCATATCATAGAAGCAACAAAGCATTTTATCATGAACCTTGTGTGATACCAAATGAATGTTTCTAAAAGAGCTTTTACGGCGCTAAAAACAAGCACAAAAATGTTTTAGGGTTACTCAATTGACTGTAAAGGGTAAGTGGGCATATGCAGATAAGCAGGTTCTGATGGAAGCAAAGATCTGATGGTGGGCACATAGAAAGCATGGTTTCATCTCATTACTCGATTATTCGAGGGCTTATTGGATTGGATTAGTTGTTTACCAAAATATTAAATTGCTGCATAGCTACTTTAAGTAGGACTCGGGTTACAAAATGCATTTAAAAAAGTAGCATGCAAAGAGCTGCAAAGTCAAAAGGGAAACACAGCTTTGTTATACGTTTATGTGGTGGTAAAAAGCAGAGGACTAAAATGCTGAAAATAAAACAATTTCAGGCAGCAATCAGGAATGGGGCCAAGAATGCTAATGATGTCATTTCCTCATCTGAGTGAATGTCGAATCTCCTTTAGAATGGCACCTCAAATGCAATTAAGTCTGAGACGCAGGGCCTCACTCTCACTCGTGGAGGGCCAACACTTGATTGAACCACCTTTTAGGTCAAAAGAGGTGTACCTGATAAATTAACCAGCCTTTCCATTGTGGTCAGGGACAAAAATGGAAACTTTTGAAGAGGAAAAAAAAAAAAAAGATTCCCTGCTTTGTTTTTTCCACTCTGAAATCTTTCCTTGTCCTAGATTGTGTTAAATTCCCGAGAGGTCAGGGGTAGTGAAGTGGTAGTGTGTGAGAATGATTTGTCCCACTCATCATAAAATTGTGTGTTGCAGTTGTTTGCTACTCACAGCAATATTAAAATTATTTACAGTAGTTTCCAGGGGACAATTTTCAAATATATGCATAGTTAAAGGCAGATTTATTCTCGTTTACAGCAAAACATTTAAATAGTAACTGCCGTGAATGGTATGTGCAAGAGTCTGCATTTCTTCATGTGTCACTATCATAACTTACCCAGAGGTAGCCTTGAGGTAAAGAGGTACTCGCTGCAGAAAAGCCCAACAATGCACAGTTAACAGGGTTGTGAAGAGCAGTTTCAAGCTAAAAGAAAAAAAAAAGAAAACATCTTTATTATGCATGTCTTCAGACAGTAATTCCATTGTCTTTTCAATATATTGTTGTAATTCTAGATACCATAGGGCAGTGGTATCAAATTGACATAGAAATAACAGAGTTGGTCATTCTAAGGTAAAAACCCAGCACATACAGCGTTCATGTTTTTTTTTTTTTTTCATCCAGACTGCTTCCCGCGCCCCCCTTGCAATGGCACGGCGCCCCCCCTAAGGGGCATGCCCCACAGTTTGGGAACCTCTGCCATAGGGTAAGCTGGTTTGAGAAATTCTGCAATAAAATTAAGTATGGGAATCTAACTTTTAACTGTATATGATGTTTTTTTTTTTGTTTTGTTTTTTCAGAGCAGACTATTAAATAAAAGGACTGAGACACAGAAAAACCACGCACTATTTTAAGGAGTGTGACTGAATGGCAAAGAGCACAGTATTTCTTGTCAAGTTAATTTGAAACAAAAGAGATCCATTTTCAGTCCAGAAAAAAAACACCTCCCCTCACCAGTGATGGTAGGCTACAAGCCTACCCAGTAATGGTATGCTTGTTTTATAATTTCAAAATAGAATTTCAATGACTAATGTTAAAGAAAAAAAATTATCATCAAATAAAACAAATGATGTAGACAGATTTTTAGTTTGGATGGTACAGGTCCTTTTATCAGCATAAACAAAACAAAAAAAAAATCCAAGGCTGAGGAGCTTAGTTCAATTCAGTGACTTGAAATCTTCAGTACCTTTGTATTTCAGAAGAATATTCATGTTTTTTGAATGAGAGTTAAAAGACAAAACGATTTAGAAGCATGTTTTTCAATGGCTACGAGTTTCGGAGGCCATGTAAATTATGTTATAATGATTCTTCTCATCCTAAGAGGACTAAAGCACCTGTTTGCGCTTTGTCAAAATCAATGATCTGTCAAATAAGTAAAATAAATATACAGTGCTTATTTATATTGCACAAATGTTTGCCTGAAATGGAGTGACTGAGGTTGACATTTACAAAATGAAGTGCATGTGTGATAGTACACCAACAACCTCTAACCAGGCGCTCTCTATTTGGGAATGATGATTACTTTGGAATATGACCGCTAAAGGTAGGCCATGTAGCCGACAGAACAAATAATTGTGTGTTGTTGGGATAATGGAGACCAGAAGTGGGTGAGTTGCTGAATTCGAGAAGAGGAAGAGAGTAAGTGAGAGAGTGAGTGAGAGTGTGGAGAGCGTCGGCGAGGAGAGCTCCATGTCTTTAACTGTCGTCCTCTATGGCAGCATGCATCAATCACAGGTAATTTATAGCCACCCGTGGCAAAGACCCTCCCTCTTTTCTCTCCATTTGGGGTTGTTTGTAAACACTAAACAAAAAAAGGACACTGGCCAGATCACCGCTCTCCTTACATGCTCTGCAAAGCATTCCTCCTGTTTTTCTGTCTGTGCCCATCCATTCAAATTCATTTCAGAGATGCACAGCTCATCCTCTATCAATCTATCAGTCCTGTGTTCCCAATTCTCTTTCCCATCATTCACACTTTTTTATGCCTGCCCCTTTTTCTTTTATCTTTGTCTTTTGTCTCTCCTGCCACCTCTTTTCCTCTTCAAAAGCTGTGAAATGTATTTTGATAGGTAATTAAGCAATAGCCATAAATGGTGTCCATGTGGAAAAGCCCTGTGGTTAAAAGAAAGAGCTCTGTAATGGACCAGAGGGACTGAAACTCTAGCGGTTCGCTACTGGATGGATTTTATCAGTCACCTGAGACTGGCAAGCATTTTAGGCCAATATCCATAGACCTTGATAGCATTGTGTCTGAGTACATTGCACCATTAGAAGACTAGAAATGTATACATGGTAAATCTGCCCTCCGCTGCTTCGTATGGTATTCAAAAGCATTAATGTAGGATTTCGAGTGAAAAGAGCCAATCTCAGTTTATTTATATTAGAATAGTAATTAGCAGCTTGCAAATGATCCCATATTTAAGTGTGCATTAAAAGAGGCAAACCATTTTCCATAATGGATACTTAAAAGTAAAGGCACACAATTATTGAATATATCAATGTGCTATTCAGTCTGTGTAAATGACAAATCTTAAATATTACATGAAAACCTTTAGATAAAAAAAAAATGGCCACAATGAATGAAGCACACTATGACACCATTGCATTAAAACAGTAGCAATGACTACAATCAATACAGTGAACTACTGGTCCACTTACTGGACCTCTTGAAACAGCCAGTGGAGAGAGCAGGCTGAGCATAATAACAAAGCCTGTAAAATTGTTTCCACCTATGAATGTGCTAATTATATCGACATCGGCACACAGGAAATGTGGCCCTACAGCAACGTCCATATTACAGGCACTCCCAAAGCTAATATGGTATCAGTGAGGCCCCATTTAAAAATCAATGACATCCAAGCTTTCTCAAAGTCTTCGGTGGGTCTCGTTTTTGCAGCCTGTGTGTCCGTCTGGAAGGCTGTGGGAGTGGAACAGAGAGCGTAAAGATATCCTCTTGTGTGGGTGCATAATGAGAAGGAAAGGTGAGCTTGTAAGCCAGCTGAGGAGATTTGATGGAGGATTTCAGGGAACACAAGGAAGGAAAGGGAGAAAATCAGCAGGTGAGCCAATTAAAGGATGATTTGTTAATGTGATGGGAGGGCGAATTTCCAGCTGCTGGTCACCAATGGCTCCAACAGTCAAAAGAGCATTACTCCCACCTCTCATCTCAAGAGGTTCTATTCCATCCACTGGTTTAAGCATATCAGCGCAGAAACGTTTACCGTTTGTCTACAAGATACATTTCATGTGTAAAGCTAAATCTCCTTCCAGTAGGACGGGAACATTTATTGTCAACATTCCTTATATATTATGAAGACTTTTTGCCAAGAGATACTGTGGTACACCCCTTGGCACATTATGTCAGCAGCAGCAAGTAGCAATAGTTATTGGTCGTGGTCTAATATGACAGGAAAGAGTTTTAATGATTCATGCTTTTGGCTGTCAGACTGTCAGAGCAGTGCTCCCTTGGTAAATATGGCTTCTCCAAATCCAATTAAGGTTGTTTCAATTCCCAAGGCTACTAAGTTGCACTGTTTTTCCTTAAAGCAATTTCCCTCTGTAAGCACTGTGAAATCTTTTTCTTCTCAATGTGTGGAAGATATAGAGATTTGTGACAACTGCTTTCCAAAATACAACAGTGCATTACATTAACTGGAGACTTTTAATGTTATTAATGATGATATGTACGGCAACAACAACCGCATTGTTGGTCTCCACAATTCCCATGTAATATATATGCTTTATTGGAAATAGTGCTCTACAGTCACTTTATAAAATACTGCCTTATGTGAAAGTCCTGACCAAACACTTCTAGGTAATTGTAAAAAAAAAAATAAAAAATAAATAAAAAAATATGTGTGAGCAAATGCTTTTCATTGCACAGTATAGCCTGATGAAAATCTAATAAAAAATAATATCTCAATAAACAGCCAGTGAACTGGGTGTCGTATACAGGACCCAGGGAAAGAAATTAACCCAGTACTTTTTTCTAATTCCAAAGTCACAGTACCTTCTCCCAATTCCACATACCAACAATCTTTTACACGCACTAACAAGCACTAATAGAAAACTTCCACTGTTTATTAACTGGTAATTGACTGGTGCAGGAACTCCCTCTTGACTGCGACTCCACCGCCTAAGGCTAGAGGCAGGACAGCCACAAAGTGAACCGCCAGTCAACCTGAAATTACTTATATCCAGACCACTGTTACAGGTAATGGAAACTAAAGAAGCTGAAACGGAAGATATTTTGCAAAGTTGGTCTGCAGGTAATTAAGATAGAAAACTATGATGGACAGTGATGTAGGTTCATTTTTTAAAACTGAATGGGTGGTTTTAAAACTCTAGCAATTACAGGATAAGGGCATATTAAAAAAATGGATTAACTGGATTTATTTTTTGAGCATTATACTACTTATTACTGATGTAAAGAGACCTAATTATGCAATATATTTAGCTAAACATGTTCAGAAGGACAAATCACACACACAGAAAATAAATCTGAATGATTGTAACTGTATTTTTTCTTAAAGATGTGCTAAATTCACTTTCTTGGCAATGGAGAGTGATATCTATTATTGACCTTGCATAGGTGATGCATGAGGGTAAAACTCATTTACTAGGATTAATAGGAATAGTAAATGTCTAGCAGAAAGCTTTGCTAGACAAAGCTTTCTGTGGCTTCAAATGCTTTAGAGATTGAGACAGATTCTACATGAAAATACCGATTCCCATCATAGTAAAGTATTATCATAACATTATCACTCAGAGCAAATTGATATCGATTTGCAGATCCTTCACTGTATAGGGTTTCTGATTGGTATTTTCTGACTACTATGATACAAAAACACACCACTCAACTGAAATAGAAATTCTGGACGGGTCAAGATTTCAGGTTTTTCTTTAATTTGTCACTTGTCTGTTTTTTTTTTCCATAAGCAGATGGCTATTTAAAAGAGTGAACCATCTGGGAAGCCTTTGTTAAAAACAGTTTGGAAAAGGGCATGCACTTTCAAACATATTTGGCAGGTAAGTGGGTGAGCCATCTGTCTGTCACCATATATTCCAAGCTAGATCCAACCAGTCAGATCAACAGAATGGAGCCTGTTGGTACAATCAAACTCCCGCTGAAGTCAGTAGGGAAAAACTGTGAAAACATCTGTTATGTAGAGGAAAGCCATCACTGTAGTCCTTTTTCAGTTTTCAGTGGGTTAGCTCTGAGATAGTTGACAAAATAAGCATGTATAGAGGGGGCTGTTTGTTGACTGTCACCATATCCAAAACACATGAGTGTCTCCCATGGTAATATATTGATAGGACTGACACGTATAAACTAAATACACTCCTAAAACAGTATGATTTTTAAAAAAAAAAATCTTTTTTAAATGTCAGCAAGGACAAGATATCAAGAAATCTCTGTTGGTGTATAATGGTTTATTTGGTCTCATTTTATTACACTGTACACTGCACAGCTTGTCACTCTCTGCTTGAAACAACAAATTTTTGCTCTTTTCTCCTTAAGTTTTCCCTCTCCCTGACCTTTTCTGCCCTGATTGATCGAGTGATTTGTCAGAAATGGCAGAGTTCCAGACAGCTGCTCTTTGAGGTGCACCAATCTTCCCCCTAGGCAGTTGATATGCAGAAGTATCTCATGCTACTGTCTCTGGCTAAACCAAGGAACGATGTGTTTATCCATCGATACATACACTGGAATTGTGTCAAGTAACAGACAATATGGAGAAGGAAAAAACAGACCTCTTGTTGAAAAGAAATAAGCATGGATTTATCATATTAAGGCATTATTTGGGACATATAGGTTGTAGAAACTTCCCTGACCAATCTGAAATTTGATCTAAGAGAAGAATAGAGTCTCAAAAGTTATCAAAAATTAGGACTTTTATGGTTTGCCAGTTTAAAGGTTAGGAGCATACTGCCCACTCACAAGAAGAATTGCACTTGCTAAAGATGGAGCCAACTGTGACAAAAGAAATGTGCCCCAAAGATTGTTTTTCCAGGAGTGCCCTCCTCAAGGTTATACTGGTTTATCATCAACAGGAACCAGTTATAACATCACCCCTGCAAGGTAGGAACAATTTATTTATGATCATTATTCACAATCTAAATACTTTAAGTAAAACTGAAAAACAAACTGACCCATTAAACTACATGAGGACGAGCCGCGCTGACTCCACGTTCAACACAGACATTTTATAATAGATCCTGCTTCCCATAATTGCAATACCCAAATTTGGACAAATCGGCTCTTATGAAATTTAAAAGATAACACATGTGATCAAATCCAAATAACTCTGGGCAACTTCCTGCCAGTAGATATCATTAACTGAGTCTGTGACTACATGTCATTACAAGAGAAAATGAGTAGATTATAGATAATTGCTTTCAAACCACAGTTGCCAAAGTGGGTACAAATCCTCCACACGATGGATATGAATTGTTGCATTGTTGACAAAAAAAACCTCCCAGAAAAAGTTATCAAAATGACCATGCTGCAAAAGTGCCAAATTGCGAAGGTGGAGTACGACTTTCATCCTTTTATGAGACGTTATAATTTCTGACATTAATGTCAAAATGATAGTCTGTTATCATTTTTGTCAAAAGTTATAAAGTAAATCAAGGCAGTATGGAGTAAAATGTCTTAAGGAATACTGTCTCAAAGTCTGAGACTTTAATAGAAACAATTGTCATTCTCAGACTTTTACGCAGTCATTGATATATGTACAGAAGGATCCAAATAATACAGTCATATTCAATAACTTAAAATACGCATTCCCAGTCATTTGTCAAATTAAAAGAACCTTTTGAAAATTGACAACCTTTAAGAAGGCATTCAATATATGTCACATTAAGACTACATTTCTGTATTAAAGTTTTTTGTTGGTTTGATGTTATGTTCTAGCTTTAAATGTTGTGTTTTCATTTACTATAAGAGAAAAACCACCATAACTAACAGAAATAAAGTCTTTCAAACAACCATCTGTGGGTAATCCATGTAATACGGTTTATTTAATGATGACGTTTCTGAAATAAATGGACATTTCATTGATATTCAAATTTTCTGAATGGGTCTGCAGAAGGTAAGTTGATTATTTGGTCCTTAAACATATTACCTTTAGTTCTAAAATAGAAGAAAGAGGTATTCCAAGCGTTTATATTTTTATGAGCTCACTTGCACATTTAGGGTCAATGATAGCATGTATACAATTCACTCCCCAAACCAATCTTCTTTTTTCAGAGAAGAAAGACAGTTCAAGGGATGAGAACTGTTTTAAACTGGCGATACCATCACTAAAGAGGCAGTAGTCTCTAGTATCAGCTGTCAGCCAAATATAATGTAGTGTTGACTTCCTTTTCCAGGTGGTTTAACAATTGGCTTTTTGATTCATGAGTTTCCAGCTTCTCACAGAATGGCTGTGGCAGACAATTTACCCAATTCACTGCTTTAACAACCCAAACAAAGACTGTAAGGCTTAATGACATATGAAATCACAATCAGCTTTAAAATGATTAATGACCACACTGTTCAATCCCTTTAAGTATCTAGAGAGAAGGAACAAAAACTACTTTAGGAACACCAGCAAAAAAGTTGAGCTTTAAAAATTCAGAGTATTCTGATTACAAATTATTTATATTTATCTGAGCCATCGTAACAAGTGTGCAATTGTGACATGGCCATATGGCGACACCAACACGTTGTTTGCTCATTATCTGTTTTTTAAAAAATCTGACTCTCAAATTAACCTAATTTTAAAAGACAACACGATCAAAGTCAAAACTTGCAGTTCATGTTATAATTTCATGTGCTTCATGACACGCCTTGATTAAAATTCCCCTAGCATCCACAAGCACAGATCAAAGGGCCAACCACCTGCTGTGCATGCAGGCCTGTATTAAGCACAGAGTGTTCAAAGTCATTTGAAGACAATACGATTTAACCATCTGCAAGTAGATGTGTTGATTTTTAACTGTTCTTAGCTCTGCCAAAGGTCCTTTGGAGGTAGTTTGGGCACAAGGCAAAACCATGTGGCTCTCAGCTTAATATTGAAACTAACTCAGGACATCTCTCAGAATTTAATAAGCACTGTCTGAACAGTAACGATTCCCCGTCTCCCCTAGCTATGCCACAGATTATATCAGCAATAAGTTGAATGAAGTTGGAGAGAGGTTTTGCATATCTCTCTTCAGAGCCCCAGCTTGACATTGGTAGGACATTATAAACTCATATTCATGACTCGACTGAGATTTCTTCCCCGTGTCCTTCACTGCTGCAAGACTGCCAACAAATGTAATGCAAATTTACTCTGTTACTGTGCCCCATCTTCACACACCCATACACATGCACGTCATGCCCCCACCCTTCACCCTCTCTGACTCCTGTGACCATGTCCATTTGGACTTTGGATGAAAGAAGTGCCCTACCCCTGCATTAATGGTCTGAAAGAAGACTACAGGCCAAAACTTCCCTGTGTAGTTTATCACTTCCAACATCTTCACTTGTATTTTCCCAGAGGCGTCTGCACCAAGCAAAGACAAGCATTGTACAAGAGATTTTTGCCATCCTCAAAGACAGAGGCTGACACAATGGTTTGTCATCATGAACGGCCATAAAATAAAACCCTGGGCTTGAGATCAAAACCCATCTTCTGTAATCCCTAATATCTAGGCTGTCATGCCAGCTCAATCCCAACCATGTGACGCTGGAGCTGCTTTTGCCAAAGACACTGTGCAGATTAAGGAGCACTTCTTGTATTTGAATCTGTCTCTTCTTGGAAACTTGCTTTCTATTTGGCATCAGATTAGAGAATCCCAAATCACAAATGTTTCAAAAATGCTAATGGACTTGCTCAAGCATCACATTGACCAGTTGAGCTCAGTTCTATATTTAGATTTAAATAGATGATTTTTTCATATTTCCAAATGAAAACAAAACGATTGTCCTACATGTCAAACATTTGGAAGCAACTTCAAGTTTCCTTTCACAATGCTTTCTTAAAAAAAAGTTCAATGGGTTTTAAATCTTTCTACTGCATGATCAGGCTGTGTTTAATTTTTGTTATCAGACCACTGTGGAATAAATGTGAACAAAAGCAAATAAAGTTCAGTTTTAGGGTTGGGAAGATTTGCAAGAATCACAACCCTTAGTGAAAAAGTTAGAAACAAGTTGGAGTTTTCTATGTTGTCGTTGGAGCCCAGGAATGTTTCAATAAAAGAAAATGCAAATTCCAGCAAGAAAAAAAATTACCATTACCAGCAAAGTTGTATTCTGATTGACTTCTTACAGAATAATAATTTTGGTTTATCCCAAAGTATAACCCTGCAAAGCCAAGATTCAAACGGTTATTAATCAGACTGACATTCTGCAATTGCAATAATAATAATAATACATTTTCAAGGTTAGAGTCCAGTCATCATATGACTCCATCTTTATCTCTACTCACAGCTTATCTTTTATGTTTAGAGGTGCCTCCTGATTATTTTGTTGCAATTATTGTGAAGGAATTATATTGTAAGCTTTGCAGAAAAAAGTTTCCCTGATTTCTGTCTAACCTTATACAGTAACTCTCACCCTTAGGGAATATGAGAATTCAGAGTATTAACTTCCCATTTCAGGCTAATTAAAAACTTATTTTCGTTTAAAATAATAATAAAACAAACTTTTCAAAACCTCCCAACTAACTTCAGCTCAGATTAATTTCAAGCAAAGATAATGGATGTATGCGCACTGTTCTTTTTTTTGCCGTTTTCTTAGCAAGAAGGAGTAATGGAAAAAACTGGGGAAAACAATGCATTCCTGTTGCTTTCTGAGAGATGACCATTCCAAAAACATTTGTTTAATAAATTATTGCACTACAAGTTGCTATTTTTAAATGAACACTTGTCAAGTGAGAACAATTTACTGTCACTGCAATCCATATAAATGTACAATGAAGCACAATAGGGTGTTTTGCAACATTACTGCACAATCTGTCACATATTAACTTTTTTTATACTAAACAACATAAGATTTGCTTAGCATTACAACTAACTGTGCTGTAAAGCCTTGGTGTGGTTTACTTATGTAGAAGTGAACACAACAGTCCTACTAGCAGGCAGAACAAAATAACTGTACCAAGGTCGTTTGGAGGAGGTGGTTTTGGTAGTTTAAAACTCTAAAACTGTTCATTTATAGTGTGAATATGGTCCAACGTCGATTTGACACAGCTACCAAGTACACGCTGCAGGTTAGAACCATATGCTTCCCTGTAGTCCAGTAAGAATTACCGCAAACATAGGCTGCATGTCTTTCTTGCAAAGCATAAAGCCCTATGCAACTTTCAAAAGGTCTTCTCAAAATCCCTATGGTATACCTTATTAGATAATTTTGCATTGTACATTGATACCAAACCACCGGAAAAAGTGATATGTCTTCATTCATCAAATTTGGAACAAAGTACACAAACGACAGGTGTAAAAATGGCCTTAGATTCATTTGGCTGTTTTCTTTAATCGGCCACAAAGAACAAATATGAGGCACATTTTCACTGCTACTATGGTATGGCATATAATTACCCTAAAGCAGATGTAGTAACAGAACATATGTTTCTATTCTTGCAAACTAGTTTCATTGCACTACTGTTTCTAAAACAGCCATCTTTGTCTTCAAGTGCTAAGGGAAAGTGAAGCCAAGAGCCTTTTGAGAGAGAAGAACACAAGGGTAGAAAGAGAGATTTGAGTAACTAATCATCTCTCCAACCCTCAAACCTTCTCCCTGCCCCTAAATTTGCTCGCTCCACAAAATTCTGTTGTAATAGGGGTTAAAAGGCAGCTTTGTGTAAAAGCTAAGAATTTGACCATGTGTTTATGTCTTAAACCTTATTTTCCTTCTTTAATCCCATTGACATTGACCTACTACAACAAAATTAAGCAGCATCTACTGTTGGGGTTGCCAGATGCTTAAAAGTATTAAGAGGGAAAGCTAATTAACAAAGCAAAGACTGAAGAGAGATAACAGCAACAAACTCTCTGATGTGGCACAATTAGAAATCAAAAAGGATGCAGGGTTTTCTTCCCCTTTCCCCCCAAACATAAGTAGTTTTTGCCCATCTTCTTCCCCACATGGATACATAATCACAGGGAAAGAATGTGACCAAATTAGCACATTTAGCAGATCTGCTGGATTTCCCTTTTGGGTAGTTAATTTGTTCCTGCATGCTATCTTGACAAGTACAGAACGAGCAGAAACCCTTGGCAAGAGAAACAGAACTCCACTCTGAGGCATGGTTTCAGTGTCTATGATTCCCTGTAATTAGTATGTTAACTGTCACAGCAACAGATTGGGGCCTTTGCAAATGACCTCACTGTCAGGCAGTGGGTGTGGCTTTTCTTTAAAATTAAAAGATAAGGAAATGCACTGCCCTCTGTTGGAAAGGACAGGAAAAAAAAACATTATGAAAGCAAGGACTTGTGAATCCAAGATACAAAAGTAACAAAACAAAGGCTACGAGTGCCTCTTCTTTACCGTTTAAATTGCAACAGTAAAACTGGACAAGTGTAGGGATTTGTTCTCAATTTCTACCAGTAGTCACAATAGTATACAAAACAGAAACTAACAGAAAAAATATTTATATTTCTCTTCTGTTCTTTCCATTATTATATAAATAGCTTGTTTGGTTGATTTAAAAATAGGACTGTATCCTCATATTTGTGCTAAAGCACACTTTTAGGCAGTTGCAGCACTTATTTCACTACCCTCATAATTATGCCAATATCTGCAACTTTTCTACAGTCTTTCAGCAGTGGTGCTATTTAGGCCGATATGGAGAGAAGTCAGCATTTACTTATGATGTCCATATGTCATGATGTTGGTGGTTTCACACTTAGAATAAAAGAAAAATAAACAAACTGATCAAACAATGGTCCAATTGAGATCAGAGTTATTAGTTAAGTATTTTCTGAATTGTTCTTTTATTCTATTTTCTCAAGAACTATGAAACTAAATGAGACGTTTTCCATTTCACATGCCAGAATTTACAAAGTAGTGTTCACTCAAATTTCCCCTTTACTTCTATGTTTTTATTTTTTATTTTTTGTTTGTTTGTTGCTCCCTACAGAACACCTGACTTTTTTGCGAGTGGAGGTGCACAGCCAGCACTTTTCTGCTTCATTCTTCAAAGTGCCCACAGACTATCATTTGAGTTCAATAAACCTGGCTACAAATTCTGCTTAGCACTGGCAGAGTACAAAACAAAAGGATTGACCTCTGCACACTCCTAGCACATTAGCTGAGATTTTGGAAACTGTCACAGCTGCCTCAGAGTTGTTCTTATCGAATAACAAAGTTTGACTTGTGACCTGACCTCAGCATGGGGTCCTCTTTGATTGGGAATCTTAAGCAGTTGGACGGTGTGTGCTGTCACAGTCCTCTGTAATTCTGACAGTGACAAGTTTAGTGTGCCAGGAGTTAAGCTTTGCTGAACAGAGGCACTCTTACCAACAGAGCCCAGTCAGGCCAGCCACAAAGACACGTTTGCCCTGATCCAGCCTCATAATCAGAAATATGACTGACACTTTGTTAAGCGTGTCTTATATTCCATATGCCTCCTTTGAACTCATGGGTTGAGCAGCAGTGATTTGGTATTGTGAAGGGAGAATGATACTTTTATTTTCAATAATTCAAGAGCCTTCTCAGAATTTATAAAAATACAGGGGCTAATTTTACTCCTGAATCAGACAAAAACAAGATATCACAGTAAGATCCATATTCAATGTGTCTTTGCAAAATACAACTTAAAAAAATAAAATTCAGTAGATTAACAAAACATTTAGTGTATTTGTAATCCTATAGTTGCTTCTTTGGCAATAAATATCAGCCTCACCTACTTTATAAACAAAGTAGCGTGGCATGTAAAGTGGCTTGGGCTCTACAGCCAATTTTTAGGTCAAAAACGTGCATCATAAAAATCATTTCTATTCCCACAAAATAAAAAATTAAAATGAAAACTAACTTTAAGGAAGGTCTAATTACGAATGCACATTCCAAGGTC
This sequence comes from Poecilia reticulata, assembly GCF_904066995.2. NCBI lineage: Eukaryota > Metazoa > Chordata > Actinopteri > Cyprinodontiformes > Poeciliidae > Poecilia > Poecilia reticulata. Next base: position 7,658,121 of record NC_088834.1, read on the forward strand.
TTTGACATGAGATTTTGTTACTGGCTTACAAAGAATTTATATTTCACCAACAATATTGTATATTTCCCTCATCATCATTGCAAGCAATCACGACACTCAAGTGAAAGGAAAAGAAACCTGATTTCAGAAAAAAAAGTCACTCGCAGTTCTGTGCTGCTTGTTCCTTTTGTTTGCCACAACAATATTCTTCGGAGTCAGAGAGAGGACTGCTACGCCTGTGCGCAGAGAATGAGCTTTTAATCCATGCTGTGGCATCTATTCTGAACAAATGCACAAAGTGGTGATATCTGTTGCTCTGAAAGGTAGCAAACAACCTTCAGGAAGAACAAAGCAAGCAGCATTGCATAAGGTGTCAACCTGATGCCTGTGGCTTAAATAATTAGAATAAAAAACAGTCTTGGGAAGAGGAAATAAATCATCAGAAAGATCTTGCCTGAGGCAAAGGCCACCTTTTCACACTGTCCTTCTCCTTTTGAATCCATATTTCATGACACAGCGTCTCATCTGTGATATGATACGCACACAGCCTTCACACATAGCTCTTTCATTCAGTCTGGGTGCAAGAGCTTTGAGACATTATGTGCGTAAATTAGTCATTCCCCAGACAATGCCATAAACGTAGGCATGAGAACAAAATACGTTTCCTAGTGCAAAAAGATGCCACTCAACAAGCTCATTTTCTGTGCATGCAACCACTTTTATGTGGTAGCCGAGTGCTCAGTGCCTCTCGCTTATCACTCCATCAGCGGGGAAGATGGATGACACAGTGAGTAAGAAGAGCATAGACAACATTCTCCTGAAGTACCAGCTAGCCAAGTAAACAAGTGCAGATCCCAGTGACCTCGCAGAAAGCTATTTCAACAGGCGCCGAGAAAAGTTACAACTTGTAATGGGATTAATGGATTTCCAAGCTTAATTGCACATTTTTGTTTAAAGAAAAGGAACAAGACGCAAGCATGAAAGATGATGATAATCTGTGGGATCTATCCGGGCTAGTGAAGTGCATCAGAGTTAGGATGTGATGCTCGCAAAACAGACACAATCCTTTCATAAGTAAAAAAGAAAAAGTAAAATGGATGCAGCACATAATCCTTCCCAGCGGAAGGAATTCTGTACTTTAAATTTTACATGTGGAAATTCTCAAAGCTATGCATGAGTTCTGGCCTATCAGCTATTCCTAACCCCTTCCTCCATTAATGCTTTTCAAACAAACAGTATTTACCAGAGTTAAAGTCTTGCTTTTGGACATAAAATAACCTTTTTAAGACTCCAGAAGAAGCTAAGCGTTCTGGTGTGAATTATGTGGCCAAGAGATTCCCGTCCCCTCGACATAAAATACTGCAAATATAAAGGGTTCATGTGAGTGTGCAAGGAAGCTTGAAACAGGACAGCAACAAAGCACTGATCTTCTTCAGAGCTTTGCTGAATAAGCTGTTTAACAGAAATACTGTGCACAAGAAAATATGTGTGTCCTAGATAAAGACAGGTATGTAATTTAAGCCCCTTAGTTCCCAACGCACTTTGTGATGCCAGTTGGTAAACAGCTTGCTGTGCTGTCAGATTACTGGCTTGCGTAAATTCGCCCTTTATTGGTGTGGACACTTTGAACTAAGAACTTAACTTCTCAAAGTAATGTATTTCAGCATCTCAGGTATCTGGAGCAAAAGACTGATAAGGTCTTTGTAGGGTATTTTATTCAAAAGTTCATCTGATTTTTCACTGATATCTACATCAACCTAAAGAGCCTGTCTGGTTAGACCATACTTCAAGCACTAATGTACTAAAACTACAGAATCTGGCATTAATTGTTCCACTTAAAAGTGAATTCTCCTGTGTAAAAATCTGTTACCCTTTTGGCTTTAGTATCTCATATTAATCCCTTAACCCAACCACCTCACAGCTCCCGATGGGCAAACTGCCAAACCTGTTCTGTTTCATATTTCAAAAATGGCAGAAAGGCCACTGAAAGAGAGCGTGCCATGACTCCTTAAACATCACAATGTGGCTTGTCTATTAACTAGGATAGAGTTGGGTTTTCTGCATGTTTGCGTGTGCCTGTGTTTGTGTGCAAGAGAAAAGGCAGGGGGAGGAAGAGAATGAAAGTGATAAATTGAGAGGAGTCAGTCCTCCCCCGCTGTTCTCACTTCGCAGACTTGTGATAAGGTTTATCTCCGGAGCCTAACGAGTTCGCCCTGTAGCCCTCTCAAGCTCCCACTGAGTGGACCTCGGTATACAGAACTGCATGCAGCTAGCCGTGGACTTAGCTCCCTTAGGTGACCTGTGTGTGCTGTTCCTACGTTGCTTCAGAGCGAAATTTTTGCAGGAAATAGCTTCAGCCCCTTCGGCCACATCTCTTTTAATCTGGGATTTCTTTTATGCTTCCTTTTCTTCATCCTTTCTTCTCACTGTAACTCAGACTGCCAAGAGAAGCTGCAAGAGCTGGAGAAAGAGCTGTGGAGTTTTGGCACACAGAGGCACGTGTCTCAGAGGCAATGGCTGAGGCAAAGATGGAGACACGGAGAGAGAGAGGGGACTGCTGCTGAGTTAAGCCCCTAATCACACTCTGCTCTGCATGAAGGACTTAAAGTCACTCCATTTAATTCTACCTTCTCTTTAGTCAGAAAAGGGAAAGAAAAAATGCCTACCTCTTCAGCTTTCTGATACCTAGACTTCATTCCTTTGACATGGCCATTCTGTTTGTGTATGAAATAGCAAAGCTACACAGAGCGCTCACTCAAATATGGTCTAAAATGTGTATTCCTTGTCAACGTCAAGTTTATGTCCATAGCACATTTAAAAACAACAGTGTTGACCAAAGTGTTTCACAAAGACTAAAAATAGCCAAAGTTCAAAGGACTAAACTCAAAAATCAATGAGGACAATAAAAAGGATAAAAAGCTGAAGTATACAACATCATAATCTAATGCGACTAATGGAACTCAAACTGATCTCGAATTGACAGCCAATTAGAGAAAAAAAGTTTTCAGGAGAGATTTAAAAGACTGTACAGACACTGCAACACGAATATCAAGAGGCATCTTGTTCCAGAGTCTGGTGGTTGCAACTGCAAAGGCTTGATCCCCACTGTGCTTTAATTTGGCCATCGGCTATACCAACAGTGCCTGGTTATGAGATCTAAAAACTATTTTTGACTGTAAAAGATAAGGAGAACGGTTAAATAATTAGGTTGCAAACCATTTAAAAATGTAAAAAGTGAGTAAAAGAATCTTAAAATCAATATGGCAATGAATAGGCAGCCAGTGTAAATCTGCTAAGGCTGGATCTGACCATGCCTTCTGGTACCCGTTAAAAGACCAGCAGCAGAACGGTACACTAACTGCAGACGATAACCGTTTGCCACACAAAAAAGGAATAAGCAGCACAAAAGCACCAAGATGCATTAAACTGTTTTTACTTTTTAATTTGCCAAGCTCTTCAGTGGTATGCTCAGGTGCTTCATTTATTTACTATTAGAGCTGAAAATTTAAGAAGATCATCAGAGACTGCAATGTCCCTCTGGCTTGAAAGATATTAATTGATTTGGCTCTGCACTCAGTCACATGTAACAGCCTTTTGGCAGAACTTTTCTGGATGCCAGAATCTGGTGGGAAAACCCTCTCTACCATGTCAAAACTTGACTTTTTGCTCTTCCAGCTGTTGTTTCTCCTGACTTTGCTCAGTCCTCCATATGGCTAGCAGAGTACAGGTTAATGCATAGGTCTTAATCAAATGACGGAACATTGATTAACACACCGGGGTTCAGCTGCCATTAAGATAATTGCATTATCACTTTATAGCATCCTCCCCAGTAGACATGGTAATTCAAATTCTCCTTTGAAGCCCCATGTCTACAAAAGAGATCCAAATATTCTTTTAGCTCTAAAAATATATTTGAAACTAAGTTTACTGACTCCTAAAACCCTTTAAGTATATTCCTTGCTTGCTCTGACCATTTAATTTGTTGGAAGCTTTTATGTCTTAACAGCTTGTATTGATTGAAATTCTTCAGGTAGCAACTTGAAGAAATGTTCTTGTGTAACCTTGTAACTCCAACAGTCTATGCATTTTTGAGTGAGACCATCAGTGAGATGGTGCATTTTTAGTGGACTTTGATTGCATTCAATAGGAAGTGAGTGTGTAAAATGGCACTCTATAATCTCTTTTGATGCAATCTCTCACTATAAGAAAAAGAAATCTGTCATAACTGTGGACTAATGGCGTGTTCAGAAGTAGAGTTCATGTCAGTGAAAGTCAAATTGCTTGACAGTTTTATCCAATGTAATCCAATTTGAGGCTCTTTGCCTCATAAACACAGAGTTTAGAAATATCAGGGAATCAAAACATGCTCAGCTACAACACATTTAAACATCTAAGAAACAAGCGGTGATTTGAAATCATTGTTTCAATTCATAAACACGGCAAAATAATCCAGGTGAGAGCTTAATTTGGTTTATCTTTTGTTGCATAGATTTATTGGTATCATTGCTGCTCACTTCATTACATTGCTGGTTTCCCGGTTAGAGGATTAAATTAGAGTCTCCTAATCTTTTAGTCATCCAGAACATGCAAATTGGTTTGCCTTCATAAAAATATAATAGATTTGTTAGGAAAGTAGAGAGATATTGCCAATGTGTGTATTCTAACAGCATGAGGACATACAACAAAATATCAAAATGGTGAACTCATCAACTTAGAGAAGAGAAGGAATATCGTAACAGCTGCTTTGTAAGGAGATGCCACATGCAAACACAATATGTATATACCAGAACATATAATACTAAGAATAATAATTTTTTTTCCAGTGGCCCTAATCCTCTTTATTATACAAAGTGGCTAAAATCAGAAAATAAATCACCACTAAATTACAGCTGTCTGGACACATGCAAGGTTGGTGTCAAAAATCAGAGGGCAATAGGCAGACTGGTTAAAGATAACTGAACCGCAAAAGGATCTTAACTTATTACAATGAAGATATGCAAAATACATTCTCTGAATGGAATGCATCAAACCTTAAAGTAGACAGGCAACATCAGGAAGAGACCACTCAACCTGTCACTCCCAATATCTGACAGGAAAAAAAGGCTAAATTTCACACATGCTCATCAAAATTTGGATTGCACCTAACTGGAAAAGGTTTCCTGGTCAAATGATTCTTCATTTCAGCTGCAACCTTCAAATTTTAGGGTCAGAATTTAATGAAAACTGCATTAGAGCTGGAAGTATTGATCCAAATATTGACACTATTGATACCAAGGTGAGTACTGGTATTGAACTGATACTAGTGTGATGAGACTGAATGCAGTTTCTCCCCCATATGTCCAGTAAATTACTGGAATTTACTCACATAGTTCATGTCAGCACATATGCAGGAATGAAAATGCCACATATCCAAAGGTTACACTTTTAATTTGAAAGCAGAATTTTATATCTTTTTAATTCATTAATATGGCAGAATATGATGATTATTTTGTGCTGAATAAAGAGGAGAAAGTAGTATTCCTATTTATGTTACAAGCAGATTACAGTCAAAGACTTAGGTCAAAAGGGAATTATTTTATTTATTTTCTGCTACATTGTGTAATATTGCAGTTGGTTAATAATAAAAAACAAACATATTTTACTAAAATCTTTGCCCTGTATTTTATCATAATCAACTAACTGAAGTCAAGTCACCAAATTCTTCAATGATAATTACATTTCAAGAAAAAAAAAACACTTGTATCAGAATTGGTATTAGTGATACTAGCCCTGAATGTACACGCTTTGATACCTCCTGCCTTGTAAGGGTTTGCACTGATGGCTGTGTCCTGCTGGGTCATGCACTCTTGTACATGCCATGTACCCCAGTGGCCTCTGCAGGAATCACATCTCAGCCAATAGAGCTTTGGGTTGTGGTGAAATGAAAGATTGTTATAATCAGTGTGAAGTTGACAAATCTACAGCAAATGTGATAATTCCCTTCAGGATTAATAGCTAATGATGTCTGAGCTGAACTGAAATGTATGATGCTTTCACAAAAATATGCACTGAATTTTGAGTGTATGCCACAAAGAACTAAGGCAGTGCTGAATGAAAAACTGCACCAAACTCAGTCCTAGGAACTTGTAATTATATATATATATTTTTTTTCTGAAGCAAAATTTACCAAAATAAACTCACACTCGCCCCATCTTAATTTTAGCTGTTGAACTAACCTTGATTAAATTTAAATGTGTACTTTCACAATTTCAAGATTAGAATTAGCAGGCCCTCAGCATGCAATGATTAAATAAACAGTGGCTTAAATCTACACAGCCTGAAGTAAAGTCTAAAAAAATCCACCACCTGAGATCTAAAGAGCTTCAGGCTTCCAGTGGGTGGCTATTTTTCCCTTGATCCAACAATGAAAAGATAGCTCAGTATGACTCCATGGACAAAAGCCAAGAAAAAAAATATTAGGCCACAGAAAAGGAAAGTCTTCTTTTCATAAAGCCGGTGAACAGGTGAACATAAAATGTACCTAGCAAATATTTTATGAATGGATACAAATTTTACTTGTTGGAGGTCAAAAGTGTTACAACTTTGCTTTAGTGAATGTGGGAACAATAGACAAAAATATTTTGTAAATATTTATTCATTCTAAATCTTGCTGAGACATTAGATCCCTAATACTGGAAATGTTCTTCAGGTGATAGAAGGCCAACTTTGTACCTGTCTTTCTGTGGCTTTGAAGGTTCAGGTCAGAGTTCATCACCACACCCAGATTTCAGGCTTGATTGCTGGTTTTTAGTAGTAAAACCTGAAGCTGTGCTTTGACTCTAGTTCGTTCCTCTTCAGGTCCAAAGATAACTTCAGATAATAACTTATACTACAATATAATTTTTAATTATATATGCTCACTTTGTCATTGCATGGATTTATACAATCTCACAAATTTTTGTAAATGGTAATATTTTGCACACGTTTCATGTGATTTACAAAAAGAGAATGAATCAGTGAGTGAGTGAGTGAGTGAGTGAGTGAGTGAGTGAGTGAGTGAGTGAGTGAGTGAGTGCAAATTTACCTTTCTTTCCGCTGACTTTGTAGCAAAGACAGGCATGTGACAGGCAAGCAGTGGACAGGAAAATGGTACTATTGTTTTCCCTTCATCTTCTCCATATAACCAACCTCGAGAATTTTCCTCTCCTGAAACAAGCAAACAAACAAATTAAAGTTTTTCTCCACTCCTCACACAGACTAGGTGTTTATTTCACCAATTCATACTGCCCACATTAGCAACCGTAAACTTTCTATTTCTGTCATAAGCCAAATAAATAGTAAACATTTTCAGATGTATGTCAACTATGTGGTTAGTATTTGAAAATAATCACATAACTTTCTCATTTCTGGATATGTTAACCTGCATTTTATCCACACTGAAAGAACGTCCCATATTTAGTTTAATAATTCAACCCATCTCAGACTGGATGTCTGCTCACTACAAAGTTTCATCCTCACATATACTTCGCCGCTCTACACGCATTTCACTAAAGTCCCTCCTTTAGTGCACATTTATCTTTGTATAATTAACTATTTATTCATTCCACATCCTGTAAATGACATGGAATGATATTTTGCATGCGAGTCAGAAAATTACCTGGAAGCAGAAAAAATTTGGATTTACAGCAATTCTAAGCTGTGTAGTCTACGTTAAATAAATAATTTTTAAGTACAGGTGTGATGTTCCAAGCCTCTGAGAAACCATCCACCAAGACACAAAAAGATTTGAGGGCACATATATAAAAGGTTAGTGCATTAAGCCCTGAAACATTCTCTAGACATGTGGGCGATCATAATCATATGCCACACAGGGTCTACATGGGTTAATTGAGGGCAAACTGCAGCAGAAGTGACACCAAGGCCAGTAGATTCTTTTACCGCAGAGTAATTATCAACTTTCTTCATTAGCTTTAATAAACTTCTGTTCAGATATACTGGCTATGTGTGCTGAATCTGTCAGAGTACACACAAAGAGAAGCTTTGAAATGAACTCCAAATGAATATAAATAAATATCAATCTTTACTGCACTGCAAGGAGAATGGTAAAAGTGAAATAAATGATAAACACAGACTTTAACTGCAAAATAGTACAAGTATAAAATATGGAGACCACCCACTATCTCGCAACTATAGGTAGGGATTTAAACATTCATTTGCAAATTAATATCCGTTAGTTATATGTATAAGCATAAGAAGTTAATCAAAAACTGCTGCTGGATTTATTTCTCTAAGAAGTATTTATCTTTAGGCATATCTGTTTCATAAAATTGCATTGTTCCACACTTTATGCAAGTTTAAGGTTAATGTTTTCTGTCAGCTAATTTTCCATCAACTGAACAGATACTTCATTTATTCATTTTATTTGTTGTAACAACCTAGAAACAATACTGTGACTAATGGTTGTTGTTGGATTAATCACTGATACAGTGCATGTGCTTCTGTATGTATAATTCAGTTGGCAGATATGTTATTAACCAGGCAGCCAAGCTGACTTCAATGCTTCTAATTGCACAAGTCTAACTAAAAATAAGCACTGTGAGTTTTACTCCTTGAATGCCTTAATAGATTGTCTAGTATGTCATTCTCAAGTAAAGTCTGTTTGCCAAGACTTTCATCCACCAAAGACTATCAGCCATTAAAGAAAATATGAGGCACATAAGGTAAAAAAGATGAAAAAAGACAAAAATGTTAAACTGAATGAAAGGTTGTATAGAAAGGGAAGCCTAGATACTCTTCACTCCTCACTTAACTGAAAAACATATAATCTTCATTAAAGAAAGAAACCGGCATCAATATCTATTTTAATTTAAGATGTAAGCAATAAATCCATGCCTACAGTAGGCACATAAAATGCAACGAAAGAAGGTCTGCATCTTTTCAGTGTTTTGTAGACTTCCGTACAAAATGTGACATTTAAAATTGGTGTTTACATTATTCTGGTCAATTAGTGTAAATGTTTTTCACAAATCATGATATGAGGATTAAAGGTTTGTGTCTTGCTTTTCAGCAGTTTTGTAAGTTATGTCATCTTAATGGAATGACACTCTAGCATTGCATTCTTACACATTCGACATTGTAGCATACATAATTTGATCGCCAAAAAAAGCCGGTCTCTAATGAATTTTTGTAAAAAAAAAATGCCGAAAACTTTTGGGCATATAGGCAGCAATTTTTACTGTTAGACAATCAACACAGCTTCTACTACTTTATTATTAACTTTACTTAATCCTAAGCTATGCTATGAAGACACTCTCTGCACTAGTAAAGATTCATACACCTCGACATGCTGAATGCTTGAAACTTAAAGCAAATTGGATGCTTTAAGTTCCAATTTGACTGGAGTCTGATTTTAGTCAATCAGACTCCAGTCTGATTGATTTTAGTCATAATTATCCAACACTTGGGAGGCATTCAAAGCTTAAAATTTACACCATGTGATGAAATGAAGGTGATGCTTAAAATGAAAGAAAAAGTTAACATCTAGCAAACCATAAATGTCATAGAGACCTACAACAAATATTTGCCCCTGTTGATATTGTAATTCAATGCTGGTAAAATCAAGCAATGATGGTACAAGTTTAAGTTTCACAGGAAGTGTGCGAAGAGGAATACTTTGCTCTTTAAGAAAAGCATGAAGGGCAAGCTAAAATTTGCTATAAAGAACATACACCAAGAAAATTACTTCTGGAATAATGGTTTTTAGACAGATGAGTTTGAAACCTAATTATTCGGATAGCAGAATACATGACAAGTTCTTTAAGTCAGAGCAATGTTATCCTATGCTAATTGTTCAACTAACTGGAGTTAACTAACCATGAAGTCCAGCAGTTTTACTCTCACAAGTATTGCGGTTTTTGCCAATATGCTCCACTTGAATTTTTATTAAAAGTATGTTATAAACTGCTTTATGTTTACTTTAAAGAAAATATGCACAAATATTAAATACAGGAAAAAGAAAGAAAAGAAAGAGACAGGGATGGCAATAAGTTAAAATGGATGAAGGGGTATGGGAGAGAAAGAATGAAAAAGAGAATAAAATAAAACCCATAAATAAAGAGACAAAGAAGAGAGATAGTTCTGAAAGTATTTTCTATAAAACATAACACAAAGTCTATGTGTTTTTAATACCCATATTAAAAATTCTGATTTAAAGAACAGCAAAAAAAAAAACAATTTTAAATGTATCCAAGATCAACAAATATACTCTGTTAAAGATGATTGTGAAAATCATTTTACTACACATTCAGATTTTTGTATTTTAGTGAATGAAACAGTAAATAATGTTTGGTAACTAACAATTTTGTACATTCAATTTGTTATTTTTCCATACTCATCCAGACACAGAGAATAATAGAGGTAAGTTGCATTCTTTAAGACTGAACCTTGCAGTTTAGTGAATTAACACAGTTACAGAATATAAACATTCATTAAACTGACTTCAAGATGTTATTGGACAGATTTGTCAAAATCTAAACTTAAGCATAATATCACCCCGGAAATAGTTTTTAAAATTTCCATTGTTTTGGTATCACATATATTTTGTTTTTATGACTTGTTGATATGAAACAATAAATTTCAATTTAAAGATTCTAGAAACTAAAGCTGTAGATCTACAGACTCCCAGCATCTCTTAAAAAGGTGGTGGGAATGAACACTTACAGGGAAAACTTAGTCTCAGTTTTGTTATTCCAATCATGCCTTTGTTTCAAGTCTTTGCTGATAATTGATAATTGCAGGCAGGCTAATCACCCTGGACACAAAGGGCAAAGATATAGCCTAATTAAATACAGCACGCAATGAATTCCATGGATAATGCAAGGTGATCGTAATTAAATCTGAGATAATGTTTACTCATCATAAACATTTTGCATGTTTGAGCACAGCGAGATACGGAGATAATCTTTGCAGTCTGACAGATTAATTTCAGAGCTAACAGAAATAATTCCAGTGGAGGAGTTTAGAGCTGACTTTCTTCTATATTTGTGTTATAGGTGTTCAAACGAACATATTTAGTCCCTAAAAAGTGACAAAAAAAAACAAGGTAACACATTAGTGTGCTCATTTGTTAATAGACAGCAGTAAATCTGGTACGAAAATTAAATCTTCTTTGACGCCCAGCAGCAATTGTATCTCTTCATCTCCTGTGCTGTCAACATGGCATAGGCTCACAGTGGATCGAGAAGGTGTGCCAAAATGTGTGTTAGTTCCTCTAAACCACACTCCACTCATACTGATACACAAGAGAGAAAAAAAACCAAAACAAGTTCTTCACTCTTAGCAATGTAACCGCAGGCAACGGCCTCCTGCTCGGTCTTTCTTCCCTACAGCGGGACTGAGGGACTGATTGCTTGTCTCAATCATCCTTTTAGTCCTACTCCTCCTGTCACCAACCACCTCTTCCTACTCTCCACATGTTCACGCAGACACACAAGACACATAATCATGCACACCCTCAACATCCCCCTCTCCTTGCTCTCGTTCATTCTTCTCATTCTGTCTCCTGCGCCTCAGCAACAATCTCTCATGATTTGACGGGCTCTTCTTCTTGTGAGAGCCATCAAAGTCTGACGCTTTAACCCTTTTCTGAAAGAGCCGAGTCTGAATGGTAGAAAACAATTAATTCTGCACTGAGGAAGCCCATTAATTAGGCAATGCTTTTGGCCATTTCATGAAAACCCTTCAGAAACAGCAGGGCCACTCAGATAGACTTAAAGAATGCAGTAGCACACCAGGTTTCTAATAGGCCCAGTGGGTCCTGGCAAGGAAGCACTATGGGGTAATTCTCACTTTCTATTTCAAGGCTTTATAACTACTGTGCAGGCCTTCATAAAGTGACACATGTTGTTTACGGGAGAAGCATAACATTAGCCTTGGCTTCTATACCACATTGCGTAAATCCCCCATCCACTAACAAGGCCTGTTACAGGCCTAACTAATAATACAGAACGCATAAATGCCATTAAAAGCTAACGATATTCACAGATGTGGTAGAGAGAACTCTTCCAATGAGCGATGTAGGCTATGTTCCCTCTAATTGGAGGTAACAGGATAAACACTAGTGTGGAGATGGGTCGGGAGAAAATGAGTTTCGCGATATTTAATTACTCACTAAATCATGCATGATAACATTTGCCGCTTGTGTTGTCCAATATTCAGGGACATTCCAGAGCAAGACAGCCATTTCAGACTAAACAACACCATGGTTCAGTGAGTTTAAAATGCTGATTCAACTGTAGGTCTCCCTTTGAATAGAGGACAGACCTGCCTATGACTGCAACGACGAGGGAGCCCCTGTGACGCTACACCATCCGTGAAATTAAATCAACAACTCCTTCATTGTAATTACCTTTGGTGAATTGGGAAGGCAAAGTGTTGGTGTAAAACAATTAACATGTAATTGTCATCCTGACCAGGTTGGTGGTGATATCGATTCCCAAGAGAGTCAATGAAACCCATCTTGCCACTCGCTTCTATTAGATTTGTTTTTATCTAAGTGATGGATAACGCAGTAGTTCCTCAAAGGGCCAAAATGGAGGTTCATTCATAAACAACTGTGTGATTAAGGCCTACTCATTCTGAATTTTCTACTACATTAAATTTGTTTTCTCACAATTTTTTTCCAAACAAGAATAATGCAGTTTATTTGGTATCTGTCATGCATTAGTTACATAATAAAACTGACTTTGCAAGTCATATCTATGATACTTTAAGTGAACTGATCAAAAGCTGGGAATTAATTGTTCATACAAACTATACAATATTAAGCAAAGTAATTTATGTTCATGTTCATAAACCAATCACACTCATAATCCGTCAACAATCAAAATAATTATTTTTCTAAGCTTTTTATCGATACGTCTCTGACATATCAAAGGAATCAGAACATTTATGTGTAATTCTTAGAACTAGAATGTATTTAAAATCAATGTCAGCAAGAGTTTATTTGAGACTCAAATATATAAACATTGTTAAGTGTTCTCTTAAGCCTAAAGAAAATTATGTTTTAAGAATTTAAAATGTAGGTTTAAGTTCTAATACCTATGAGGGAGAAAATAACCCCAGAAGGGAATTATACAGTTGAGATGATCAGCTTCCAGCACCAAACCTTCATGACACAATTGAAAATTAGTGCTTCAGTCTGTTGGTGAGAAATTGTTGGGTTTTGACTCCAACAGAACTCGCCTTTGCCAAAGGTCATTCTTATCAAGTACAAATTCATGACGGAACTGATTGGATATCTTAAAACACAATAATATGTGCAAACATTTTAAAGAAAGGACTTTGTACAATTAGGTAATTTCATCTAAATATTTGAACCCTTCCTTACACAAAGACAAAACTGTTTTCTGCTGCCTGATTTATGCTCAGGAAATGTTGGTAAATAATTCCAGTAACCTGTGTCTTACATAATTCTGCATAATAATTACTTTTAACTTTGAATAAATATATAAATAATGTTTATTCCCATTTAAGCAGGCGGGCAATCTATATGATATTCAATGGACACTTGAATATTACCGAATTTAACGTGTAATGTTTTTATACAATCGATATAAAGAATTACTTGGCACTGAAAAGTTTTTATTTTCAGTGACATGGCTGCATACCAATGATATGCAAGTAACTTCTACTTTTCGAAAAAAAAAAAAAGACGAGAGAGTTTGCAGTAATGTGCCCAGCATCTGAGAAGTAGAACAACCCAAGTCTCATGAGTCATGCAAAACAAAAAATATTCAAAATGCAGTTCTTTATAAATAAATAATGTTATTCTGACATGGAAACATGAATTTAGCTAAACTCTCAGACATAAAGAGAACAATCATTTAAAGTATTGGCACAAATTTAGAGACATGCTGTCAATCACTGAGAGAAAAGATGGATTCCATTCCAGGCTCTGTGATTTCCTTGCCATAACTCTACGATGTTGGTGCATTTCACTCTACTATGCTAATGCATTTTTAATGAAATCTTGTATTTATTGTTGTTGTAGTAGAGGATAGGATTCACTTGCTCTGGCTAAATGTGTCAACCTCATATGTGTCAATAGAAAACACATCCATCCATCCATTTTCTTTACACCCTTGTCCCTTAATGGGGTCGGGAGGGTTGCTGGTGCCCATCTCCAGCTAATGTTCCGGGCGAGAGGCGGGGTTCACCCTGGACAGGTCGCCAGTCTGTCGCAGGGAAAACACACACATGCAATAAAAAAAATGGTAGCAAAAATTATCAGAAAACTCTCAAATGCACCGAGGGCCATGTTGGGAAACCACTGGTCTAAAACAAGCACTGGAAGAACACAAGTAATAGGATTTCATGACAAATGCAGACAGCCGCTTAAAACAAAGTGAATAAATATGATAGAAAAGAGCTGCATTTGCATTTTATTAGCATTGTATCCAATGTGCTGACTGCCAGTGTGTTTTCTACAACCAAAAAATTCAATAAAGAAATACAATTTGATCCATGTTTGTTATTCTCTGCTGAAGTGAACACCAAATAAACTTTGCTTACTGAATTAATTCAGACTCACTGAGTTGAAAGGCAAATTTAACATCATATTTTTATTTCTTTCCATGCAAATTTGTATTTACCTTTTATGGTCTACCCAAAAAAATATTGATAGAACACATATGTTTCTTATTAGAGATAGATAAGGATAATTTGCTGTATCTTGCCTTGAATATCACTAGTGTCCACACAGCTGCCAAATGGGGGGAAGCTGCATGCAGTAACTATGCAGCTTTCCTCATCAGTACGCCTGCTGTGTTGCTGATAAAGGTGTGAGGAACAGGGAAAGGCTGGCGATGCTGCGCTTCACTGCAGCCCCAGCCTCCTCTGCTCCTCAACTGACGCCTTTGATGTCACTCTGTCAAGCGCAATTGGAGTGTCTACAGATACACCACATGCCCCATACACCTCTATACCCCAAACTGTGACAGGTGGGCCTGCAGTACAGTCAAGGAATCTGGTGCGCGTGTTATATATTTATTGTTACATAGACCTTTCAAATAGTCTTAAAACAAACCGCCGGGAAACTCTCTGCTAAGCACAACACCTTTTAGATTTTTGGTTGACCTGTTATCCCAGTCATTGAGAAGACTGGAAAGCACTTTGTTTATGAATGTAGCATGTTACTTCCTTTAAAAAAATGTTTCAAATAAATTAACTAGAAAAGACACAGTTAAATCAGATTAAATTAGATTGTACGCTGCTTTATTGTATATTTTATTCAGAGATTACTAGCTTGTCCAACAATTGTACTCAAGAGCAGCATTTCTCCAATGTATTATTCATGTAGAAGTCAGACTAAAAAGATATTCAAGTTGTGAGTAAATGTTTGATCATAACATCTGATTTCATTCAAACAAATCATTTGAGAACACAATGTAATCAAACAGATACAAATATAAAGCTATGCTTAAATTGTGATACTTTAGAGATTGAAAAAAAAATTTCAAAACTAATATCATCATTACACAAAAAACAACTTATTCAGATCGAAGAACTCACTACCCAACTCTGCTCCTACTACCAACTGAATCAGAGTCAAGAAAGTAAACACAGTCAGGTAAAAGGGGAAAAAAATCAAAGGATTGACTCTATAAACTACATACAAAAAGTAGATATTCAGAATAAATACATCTTTCAATAGACTTGCATAGAAACTGTTTTATGTTTTTAGCAGCAAAGCTACATCCAAATTCAATGTACACAACCTGCTAATAATTCAAGTAACCTGTTTGGTATTAAATCCTAAAAAGAAAGTATGCATATAATTAGTCTAAGATGATTAGCTGTTCTTTCATGCAATAATGCTTTCATATAGCCACTCACAACAAGCAGAAGCTCTTTAAAACTGAGAACCTCAGCTGCATGGTTAATTTATTCATTGCTGAACAAGAGAATCAAATGAGCAGAAATAAGTTTGAGAGAATTTAAATATGCATTGCTAACATATGCTAAAGCGCAGTTGACATAGGACATATGTGAAGAAGGGACAGAGGTGCAAAGCACATTAAATATGCATGCAGCAAAAGACAAACATACATAAATGTAGTGCTGTCTATAATACCTGTACTACCTGTACCATCTGTTTGCAACAGCTGGATCATAGTAAACATTAATGAACTCCTGATGAGCACGTTGTGAACTGCATGGTCAGACTTGTTTCAGCGAGGTAAGGGTTAGAGGACAGAGGTTAGGAAGAGATGAAAAATGAAACAGGTCTTGTGCTCCCTGCTGAGACAGGTCTGGGGATTTGCTTGTTGTTATTTTGCCAGTGGTGAAAGTTGACCGCTGACAGGTCTCCATAGCAAAATGTTCAGAAAGGAATTTCAAAACAAGGCTCACCAGCGAACGCAGAGAAATGTAGAAGTGCAAGAACTTCTAACAGTACAACTTTTTCAGCAACTTTAAATCCTTTTGTTCTTTAGTGGAATTTGGCTTCATAATAAGTACGTTTTTTGTTTTTTTTATTAAAAAAATTCCACATGGAGCTTTGAAAAATAAATAATTAATAATCTTACCTATTTTTTAGTTTTCCTCAGTACATAACCTTTCAGTGACCTAGTTAGTAAGGTTTTTATTTTATCCCTGATTACATAAATTGCAACAGCAGTTGTGCACTTCACTAACATGGTGTGAAGAAAACAGTGATAATGTATCCAAGCATTTGCACCCTCACTGTCGGTGCTTTCATTGCATTGCATCATCCTATTTAAGAAGAAATGACACAGTGATCTTCTTAGTGAGTGTGTTGGTGTGGATGTGTGTGTGAGTCTGCAAGTATGTCATGTGTGCTTACTTAGTGCAATCTTGGCCAAGTGCAGTCGGTTGACCCAGGAGATCTTACTAAGAGGGTTGGGGGTGTTGAAGACCACCATGAAACTAACTGGACGGCCAGACCTAAAGGAAAAACACACATGCACAGACAAACAGACTCAGACCGAGATGCATGCACAAATAGATCAATATACAACTAGAGTTACAATGGGTCAACTTATGTTGAGTTTTATGTATACTTTATTCCAAGGTTTACCTTTACCAAAACCAGAAAAGTACAGAATTAGATTTTGATGCGACTTTAATAAATTAAATCCAAAGACAACAGATCAGAGAAAAGAAGACTTGAGTAGAGAAGACTGTTTCATTTCATAGAAACTTAAGTTTAATACAGTAAGATTTTATGTCAGAGCAGCTTTATCCTTGAAGAACTACAGTCATTCACCTCAGTGTACAGGCGCGCTGGGCTTTCAGCCTCCACATAAATATTCAAAGCGTGCTCTGATGATCGCATAGCCTGGTCACAGTAAATTGCTTATAGGTGGGCACAAGCACTCAAAAAAGGAAAAAAAAGAAAGCCACTAATGTGTGGGCTTTGCTGGCACAACCAGTGGCAGGCTCTGATCAGTTACAGCCTTTTGGAGCCAAATCAAGCTTTGGCACAGTTGGAGACCAGAGCTCAGATGTGTGAAAGAAAGAACAAAAGCAGAACTAAAGAATTTCAAAATGATAGAGACTCCACAACTAATGAAGTCTTTGAAATAAACCTCGCCAAAGCACATTTACATACATTTACAATTAAATGTGATTGTTATACCTAGAAAGTCATTTTGCTCAAATCCTTTGAATTGGGATTTTCTTAAGCAAAAGTTACTTTTAACCTTACAGAGACTTTCACAGAGTTTAAACAAAAGACAAGAGCATAAACACTGAAAACATAATTGGAAGTGAATGAGTTGATTGTCCTGTGATATGATACATGAATAAATAAACATTTACTGTGAAACTGGGTCACTATTGGTATCTATTACACATTTTCTGGATTAAAAATAACTGCATTTTCCAAATCTCACAAGAGGTCGAAGCCAGAGTGGAGGAGACTGAATCCTAATAAAACACGTAGGGTTCCAATCTTTTTTCAACTCAATGTCAACATGTCCTTGAGAATGAATCAAAACATCCCTGCTATGCATGCTCAAATAATTAGTGAGTTGTCCAAAATTAAAATTTATTCAAATGATACAGATTGCAATTATATGAAAGATGGACAATTGAGTGTTTTAGGAGAAGAACAAACATTATATAATGCTTTAAAACATGCAACGAAAAACTCAGATAAGGGTGTAGGTGACATGTTCATGTATCCCATTTACCATATTTTGATTAAGGTACCTTTCAAGCTTGTAGGCAGTGAGAATTTGATACTCAGAACACATTGTTTAAAAGATTGAATACACACCACCTTGATAAATCTTGATCTAATAAAGTCATTGATTTTATTTGATAAAAGTTTTAAATTTAATGAAGAAATTCATATTGTGTCATATACAGCTGCTAATTTAAATTTGTATTCACAGCCATTTACCATTGTTAATTTTTTTTAAAAATAGTCCTTTGTTTTTGCATAACTTTAAATTTGTTTGCTCAGGGCCTTTTAGCATACCAAAATCCTACATTAGTCAAACTATTTGAATTTTGCCTCAGTCACTGTAAGGTAATTTAGATGTGAAATATGTGGTAAACAAATACATTTATTTTAAAAAAGGGATGATAATATGGTTTTGCTTTGCAACTACAAAAGAAATGATACAGTGAAGACAAATGAGCTATAGAAAAACAGCAGGTTATTCATATCTGAATCTGAACAAGGTGTCAAACAATGACTTACAACTCAAACTACAGCAGCAGAGAGCAGGTGAAGGGTGATCTTCACAGCTCCACTCTGAAGTCTAACTATCCATTGGCCCTCAGCAAGAAAATGTAATTATATCGGTAGCAAAATGGCAGGAAAATTATAGTTAGTGTTTAGGTGCTGTTAATGTCTCCAAATAAGACATTAAACTCTTGATATTTTCACATTTCCTGCCAACTTTAAACATTTTTCTAACTCCAAAACATAGTAGGGCACAGGATGACTGCCCTAGTGCTCCAAAACCCTGACTTTACAAATCTTCTGGGAGAAAACCTGGAACACACAGTTATGAATGTCAGCATATGTTGATTCCAAGAAAAGTGAGTAAGAAAATAAAAATATCTACAAACTTTACTTTTTTATCTATGCATATTACTTTCACAAATAACAGAAAAGATGTTGACATAACTGTGTGCCTTGGGAGCAGTGATGGTTGTAGAGTCTTACAACTGCTGGTTGAAAGGACCATTATGATGCCCCTTTGTGCATTTAAAATTCAACAGGTCACTCGTTCTGCAATAGTGTAATGCATGGGGCGAGTGACAATGTCCAAGAAGGACGTTATTTTTGCTAGTTTCCCTTACTCCCACTATCTGCGCTAGATTTAGAGGGCATCCTATGGCACATTGACACCCAAGTTCTTATAAGACTATTATCATTATGTGAGTTCCCTGGATGCTCAACAGTGTCAGAATAGTGAGTCACCATAGCTCCTTGATTTTCACTACATTGATCTGGAGGTGGTTCTGCTGGTACCAGTCCACATAGTCCTGTGTCCACTCTGCACTGCAAATCATCCTCACTATGAACTATGGCATAATCATCTGAAGATGGTGAGTCTGTAGTATTGGCAGTAGAACTCTGCGAGGACCCACTCCGCAAACCAACATGTTGAACACATGTTGGTTCAACATGTTGAACACATGTTGGTTTGCGGTGAGGGTGTACCTAAAATCACCCTCTGCACCCTCGTACTTTGGGACACCAGTGAGGCAGTTTAGTCTCCACTGACACAGATTATGTTTCACTCTTTAGGAAAATGTACCCGATTTTCAGTGGAGGAGAGGCATCATACGCTCCATTGTCAGACTGGCAGGCAAACTGGTGGATGCTTTTGCTGTGATACCACAAAGAAGGTCTTTCATAGCTCCAGGCTCATATTAAACTTGTGTTCCATAATGCCACAAAGTTGGTCTGTACAGCACCTCAGGACACTACGCATTTTCCATCTGGACCTGCAGCTTCTCACACCTTGATCTTTACAGCTTGTACCTCATACGTAGAGCTGAGAGGGAGCGGTTGTGGAGTGGGGCTGTGTTTTGGAGATGTAGCGTTTGAAGCAGAGAGAGTGGTGGGTGAGTAAGAGCTGAAAGGTGTGAAAGATAAAGCAGACAGATACTGAAAAGGCACGGATGGCTGGTCTGGAGGATGGGTAGTTTTTTTATTAAACCATTTGAAGAACTGATTCATATCATCCCCCATCTTTCATAACACATGGACATGGAGTTTGGTTTATGGTATGAAATCAATTTCTGGCTTAACTAATCCCCATTCATTGCTTCATCCTAACGACTACTAGCATAGTCCCCTTACCAATGTATCCTTGGTAGCCAAGTGTCCAGAGTTTCCCCATCTATCTTACACAAACACAGCAAAAGCTCCTCTCTGTCATTCTGTTGACCCAAAGAAATGAAAACATACATAGTTAAGAGTCTCTCTGTGATGAGCATGGTTTACCACGTTTCAGTCAGAATCTAGATGATTTCCCAGCAGTTCCTCTGATGACAGGTAAGCGCCACTAGATCAACCAGCTTGTTTCACATTTCCCATGACGAACGGAATAACAGGCCTGAACCTTCTTCCCCTGCTGAAACACCCAGAGTCAGCATGGGTCCCATGTCTCTATCTTCAGCTCGTGGGTAACATCGAAGGCTTGTGGGGAAACGGCACAGCGGCACACAAAGCTAACAGCTGATCCCTGGTATAAACAATGTAGCTGTTCTTGTGGCCCTCTGAACACAAGTGCAGCTGAGAGAAAAATGAAACGCGAGATTGTCCAAAAAACCCTTCGCTCTATTGTGGGTCCAAACAAAGGTGGAGAAAAAGAAACGCATATAAAAGCTCAGGTCTAATATGGGAGCTGTTTTAGAGACTGCTGGCTCAAGCTACACAATAATAAAATTGAAAAAAGACCCAAACAAGTCAGACTGGAAATGGAGACACATATAGATGTATCTAAATACAAGAGAATATCATTAGAATTTTATTTTTTTTTATTTAAGAAATTAACTTTTAGAGCATTAGTGTTATTTAATTTCTATGTTATGGCCTGCATTTACATATGGACTTCAGAAGCAAACTCTGTATTACTGGCCTATAGCTGCCAAGATCTGTTGGCATTTTCTCACTGAAAGGAGAGTAAGCCACAAAAAAAACCATATAAATTAATGAAGCTTCCTGTTCACATAAAAATATTAATGGAAAGTTGAGTTTCAGGAATAAAATACGTATTTTCAGCAATGGTCCACAAATAACAGAGATGGCTTAAGATCAATATGAAGAAAACCCCATTAAAGAGTTTGGGAGAAATTAACAAGTGACCTGAAGTGAACTTTTCAAAGTTAAATTATAGATGTTTTGTTTCTTTTTCAACATTCCTTTTGGTGATATTCCAGAAATTTGAGTGGGGGACAGGAGATGTCAGATAATAAAATATTTTTTTATGGAAAGGGGCTGCAAGAGTTGACCACAGCAATCACCCAGAACAAGAGTCACTACACATTATAATGACAAAGATTCAAGACAGCATAGATTCCTGACTGCTCTCCATGAATGACTAGCAGCACAAATTAATCAACTGCTAAATGATGGGACTCACAAAAAGCTATGTATCCCGGGCAAACAGTCTGATCATGAAGGACCCCCCAAAAAAGAGCAATGATATCCAACTATGGGTGAATCACTTCCTTCTGTGCAACATAGAAACTACTGTCAGACATCAAAGCAGCCAGGTTGAGTGGGCACATGGCTCATTACCTGACTGGAACCCAGAACGGAATTGGCAGGAACACCAGAGGTGTCTATCACCTCCAGGGCAGTCACTCAACATTGTAAGAACAGAGATTCTACCAAATACAGGTGTTCACTTTGACATTTAGCTGTCTTAGTCACCTGCTTAGTCCGTTTTTTTTTTAGCTTGGAACTCATTGTATTGTCTTTGTCCAGTTTTTTCCCCCCATTTCTGCTGACCTAAAATAAGATTCTACTGTAAGTCTAAAGGGAGACTAGCATTACAACCTCAAAATTAGAAAGAACTCAATGTCTAGCGATTCAGAAAAGCTTGAATTGTCTAGATTTATCAAGCTCTCATAACTAGAAGTAGTTTCCCTGATCGAAGTTGTGCTGTCTTTTTGAAAGCATTGAGTAGCTATCAAAAGAAATAGCCTTTTCCCAGCTACCTGTGAATTCTACACCAATTCTGCTGTTATTAGAAGGAGATGAAAAGAAAAGGAGGAAGAGTGTGTGTGTGAAAAAGGTGGATACAGGGACAGACACACACGAGAAAGCCAATTTCACTCTTAAGCATTATTAGGAGGTAATTGAGTGGATAAGTGAACGAAATCAGAAATTCTTTTCCTGCCATACCAAGTAGTGCTTTGTCCAAACTATTTAAAAAATGCATATAGCGAGAAGGAGAGGGACATATGCAAAATGGGAACAAAGCAAAGACATATCCGACATGTTGAAAAAGTTGAATTTTCTCACTGAGGTGTTAGTTACTCATTCTTAAACATAGCATGTGCAATTTGCCAAAGAAAGAGGGAGAGACCAGGTGTGAAAAGCTTCATGCTTTTCACTTATGTTGATTCTTTAGGTAGTACTTCATGCACACACAGCATCAAACATGCTAAACTGAGAGCAGTTTCCATTTCTCTCCGCTGCCCAGTGACTGACAGCCGCAGTGCAGGTGTGCTGCGCGGCCAGAATAGAGAACGAGCTCACGCGTGCCGGCAGAGGGGACACCAGGAGAACTAGGAGTGGAAGGAGAGTCAAAAGGGGAATAGGACTGAGAGAAAGCAGAGCAAAGTGAGGAGCAAAGGGAGAAGATGACCCAGTGATTTAAGGGGGCAGGTCAGCTGTGACAGTAATGCACAAGAACGGGACAAATGCAGATGTGAGTGTTAGTGGCACTTCACCTTCATCCTCCTGAAACCCAGTGTGCCAGATAGAAACTCGGATTTGCAGTTGAGAAAACTTAAAGGACACTGCGCATTCATTTCTAAATTTGTAAAATGCTAAAGCTGCCACAACCTCTGTCACTATTTTGTTAGTCTTGACTCACTGTATTATGCCTGACCAGAATCACTACATGCAGAAAAAAGACAAAGTGAGACAATATTTTGTTTTTGCCATTTACAAAGGTTTATCAATTTTCAGACAGACAAAAGAGACTGTAGCATTATATTTAGAGGGCAAGGTTACATCCGAGATAATTCCAAAAGGCTGCAGAAATTAATACAATGTTAATACTCAAGCAGTTATTTTGGGGTTCATCTCCATGGTTGGGAATACAATAAAATGGCATTTGAGAGTAACTAATTGGATCTATTATGATAACTTTGGCTTAAAATAATAAACATGAAAAAACAAATCATGATTTTGTTGTATTAATTTGCATTTTTTTTAACCTGAAGCACAATATGTTTTGTATCCTAACTGTCTGTGACTGCATGCTTGAAAAACCATTTGGAAAAGTTAAAGTGAATCTAAGAACATAATTTCAGTGTATTAAAAACAATCACCTGCTGTTGCTGTCCTGTAACAACCAAGCTTCAACCAAAACAATAAACAAACCCTTACAAGTTAAGCTTGTTGGCTGATTAAACACAAACAAAGCAATTTGTAGAACAACAACAAAAAGCATGTTTTTATTGTGTTTTTACTCTGTAACATGGTTTAGACTTAGATATGTGATTCTATGCATTATAATTTCAGGGTTGGAAACATCTCGTCTCCTGTCGTAACATAGCATGAACTTCACTTTTTTTGCCACTAGTGGCATTTATTTTTAAAGAAATCCAACAGAAAGGGAATGGAAAGAAGGTGGTGAGGGAGGACATGCAACCGAGGAGCCACGTAGCAGAGTTGTAGTCAAGACCACCTAACCAAGACCAAGTCAAGACCAGCACCCCGCGCTACGTGACACAAAAAAATTATGTTTTACCTATCAAAATTGCTTCTCAAATTGATCTGAAAGATCCACATTCCCATGAAACACCTAGATATTACATACGAAATAAATTTAATCAGTAAAGATCCTTCCAGAAGAATCGGATTGTTCCTGAATATCATATCACTATATTGCAGACTTTGGTCACAGCATTGCCCATAAATGCGACACCTCAGTTATGAGTGTGACAACTTTTTTGTCATCACAGATGCAACATATGTGTCTCTGTACAGCTAGCTTAGCTAGCATCACGTCCACAGAGCTTACCTTTCTTTAAGCTTTCCTTCCAAGTGACGCTAAAAGGTGGACGAAGTCCCCACCGTCTGTGAAAGCGAAGCGCTGCTTATTTTGCATGTCGCCATATCTTATGATTTATGCAGCGCTATTATATTAATGACGATCAGACAGACATCTTCTCCACTCAGAGGAAACCACTGCGCATGTCTTGGAGCACCGTGTGCGAGTAAAGGGAGAGGCGATGGGTGACAACAGACACGTAAGTCACGTTATTGCTTGGATTTTACGGCGCCACCTTAAGTCCCTGAACTTCACGTTTTAACGGAAAAAAAGCGCAACGCGACTTGGATGTTACGAGTAACGCAACAGTTTTGTAGAAATGTAGTGAAGTAGAAAGTACTTCACTACTTCACTACCACTAATGTAGTGGAGCAAAAGTAGAAAGTACCCATTATTAAATCTACTTAAGTACAGATACACAAAACATGTACTTAAGTACAGTAACGAAGTACTTGTACTTCGTGACTTCCCACCACTGCCACCTCCCCACATCACTTGTCCATGCCAGTGTAAGATGATTGTTCTAAGAAATACTCCCTGGCCACAGAAGCTTAACTTAGGTCTGTCTGGGAAGAAAGATTTTCCCACAACCCTTACAAATCTCACAAGCATACAACAAGTTCATAAGGCAAAACTCTCCGGAATAAATTTAGGTGAGAATAATATCCTTCCCATGGTGTCTATATTTATAATAAAAACTAGTTAAGGATAAAAAAAAGCAGCAATCTACAGGAAATATATTTGAAGAGTGAAGAAAAGAAATGATGCATCTTTGGACCAGGTCATCAAAGCCAAGCACTTAAGACAGGGACTTCTGACGATTTTGGTTAAGGAAGCCACAATGACAAGATAAGTCATCATAGCTTGAAGGAGCACAACATTTTGATTATGATTATTATTTTATTAATATTGTAGCATTTTCTTTTTATTTGTACCCAATAAACTAAATTACCTAAATACAATTTATCCCATTCTTGAGTTGTGGTCAAGGGCCACACAAAATCACTGACTTAAGATATACAATTGATTTAAAAATCATCTTCTTTAAACTTTTGGGTTTTAAAGAGGAAGTGATTTTGGGTACATTAGTTCTACAAAAGGATGGTGTTTTAGCTTATGTCATGTATATGTCTGTACATAAATGGTAAAGTTTAACATTTTTTGAGAAAAGTTAAAGACCATAATTTTTACATAGCAAAATCCAAAGATTGTTTAAATATGGAAATATTTACTTCCATTTTCATAATTAACATAGCATTAAAACAATCAATAAAGATATGCCAGAAGAGAAATAGAATTGAGTGAAAAAAATTTCAAGAATTGAATTTGAGTACCATCAAAAAATGGTTGGAATGATGCTGAGTAAAGACAATGTGCAACCACAGTAGGAACCCATTGTTGTTTGCCTCCAAGTGTGATTGTGTCAACATGCAGGAATGTGAAAAGGAAAAAAAAAAAAGGACAAAAATTATCAAGCTGTCCCTGGACAAACAAAGAGGAGTGGAGGATGCCGGGTGGAGGGTGGTGGAATCAAATTCTACATTTACCACCCCTCAAAAAAGAAAAAGAAAAAAGCTTTTATAGAATGACAAAGAAATAGAAAACAGAATACCATTCATATGCCCATTATGCATTATGCCTTATTTTGTAGGATATTACAGATGTTGTGGAAAGAGCCTCATAAAGTAATGAAAATAATCCACAAATAGTAAACTTAATTTTGATTAGCTGGTATATGCTGTAAGCTGTATAATAAGAAATACTAGATCAAGCTTTGGCCTCGTACACAGCTATTGTTATTGTTTTTATTTTGCTATGCAATATATTTTTGATGAACTCTGCCTTCTGTTTAATTCAAAGAGTGAACTTGTGTGAGCCACATGCACAAAGTCAAACATCCTCTCCTTGCTTTTGGAGGAGGGCAATTACATATTTATATATGAATAAATAATAAGTAATTCTTTGTTTACTGTGATTAGCTGCAGATATTTTCTTCACTTTGATAGGCAATCACATCTACATGTTTGACTAAGTGTTCCTTTTTTGCCTTGATTAGCCCTGATTGGTATTAAATGTGAACACCTTTGACAATTACCTTCATGCAATTATTCACTCCTCTGTTCGTTATGTGTAAATTGCACTCAGACTAACACTGTTTCAGTTCAAGCTGAGATATACATTTTTTTCAAACCATGCAAAGCATTGTGGGATGATTTGGGCTTGGTGCCTGCACGTTCAGGATTACAAACATACACTGGCTCAAAAATAGCTGTCGCTCCCACTGACAGGAACTCTCCTTGGTGCTGAAATGTGAAATCTGTATTGCCTAGCAGTCACTATTGTAGAAAGATTCCCTCCAGGCAAAAACTAATAGCCAATTGTGTATTATTATGTACGGGAGGGTGAAACCAATAGCCTTTAAAATTTTATTCATATTCTTTAAATTACCACACTGATTAATTTATTATTTTGGAGTAGCAAAATTAACACTCAGGATGTAATATTTTGCAGTTTTAAAAATCTTAGTCACAAATACTGTAAATACCAATATTGTTTATGAGCAACAAGGATTGCTGAGGTTGACTACATCAGCAAAAAATAGCTATGTTTTCAATACTTTAGCATTTAGCTGGGTTTAGCTTAGCTCCTGTTAGCATTAAGAAAAGACATTTAGAACATTTTAGGGATATTTTACTCCATAGTGGCTTATTGGCATGAATTAAAAGTAAAAAAAAAAAAAAAAAACCCATAAAACAGAGGATTTCAACCTTACAAAACTATCTGATTAAAACACTCTCTGGAGTGAAGTTTTAATAGTCTGAATTCTAGTTAGCGCATCCTGCTCCATTGGAATTGGCTCTAAGCAACATACACAACAAACACCACATGCACAATAAAAACGCATAATTTGATCAATTTCATGAAAATGGAAATTTTAAAATTGAGTCAAGATAAAACATTGTAAGAGTACACCAAATGAAATGTGTATGGTACATATGCCAAAATCTGAATAGGGAAAAAAATATTTTTTTTTTACTTTTGTTATACTAGTCTGCTCTGCACCAAGTCAGCTCAGATATGATTACAGTGACAGTAGGCTCCATGTTTTGCACCTATTTAAGATCAGCCTAACATGACAAAGGAAACAGAGGTGTCTGGTAATTGATGCAATTAAAACAACCTGCTTAGAGGCAAAGCTCAGTTGAATAAATTACACAATGGACATAAGAAAAGGGAGCAGCCAGGTGACCTGGGAAGACTGAGTACATTATTAATGTGTAGAACAGCACAGGATTCCATTAACATAAGCAGGTCACAGCTTACTCAAGACCAAGACCCTGACTCGTGAAAAACTGAACATTTTGTCCCCACCAGTGTCCACCAAACATCTCTCTGCGTGATACTCATCTTTCCACTTTGCTAATCACACTTTTTTAAATTAACACAACCAACATGAGCGATTGGAGCAAGCGTCACTTCTAAAATAACTGCACAAAACTCGATACCCCTGCAAAGCAGATTCTCTGAGCATCTGTTCCCATCTCTGCATGGCTACAAACAAACACTCAAATTTGTCTGCTGTCAAAGAACATTGCTTATTTTTTAGTTATTTTTTGTCACTATAAAACAAGCATAATCGAAATGATTTTAACTACAACCCAGCTTATAAAAATACCCTGCTATTTTATGAACCGCAATGCCACATAGGCACAATTTGGCACAATTTATTAAACATTTTCTGACTGGCTGAAACGTCCGAGAATACAGCTTCTGTATTGCCATATGGTCCTTCGATTCATATAAAAACTAAAGATTCTGCGATCTTTAGTTTTCATAATCTTTAGTTTATTATTCTGTCTAATAATGTTCTGACAAAAGGATGCATTTTATGTGTTTACTACACACTATTGCAGGTAATGGTAAATTACAATTAAAGTAACTCAGTTTAGATTTTTACTCAAACAGCCTAAATTAATTTTGCTTGTGTTTATATTTATCCAGATGACGCAATATCATAAAGTATTTTGTACCTACGTTTTTTACAGCTGGTAAACGTTCATGCATCCTACTTCAAATAAAATATATCCATATCACACAGTCAATGGGGTTATGAAAATGTATACTGTTTGTACAGTTAGAGTTCAAAGCAAACTCCTTCAAAATAGCAACTGAAGCAGGGAAGAGTTATCCGTTGTTTTCTATCAGAGTATAATCTTTGTGCAGTTTTTACAGTTTCCCAGATCTTATCAACAGAAAGCAATTTAACTGTAACTGTAACTGGTGATGACTGATAAATGCAATATCTTTATACTCTTTCAAACAAATCTGAATGTTTGTCAGATATATATATATATATATATATATATATATATATATATATACACACACACACACACACACACACACACAGGTCCTTCTCAAAAAATTTGCATATTATGATAAAGTTCATTATTTTCCATAATGTAATGATAAAAATTAAACTGTCATATATTTTAGATTCATTGCACACCAACTGAAATATTTCAGGTCTTTTATTGTTTTAATACTGATGATTTTGGCATACAACTCATGAAAACCCAAAATCTCTGTCTCAAAAAATTAGCATATAATGAAACGAGGAGTTAACCTAATCATCTGAATCAACAAAGTAACTCTAAACACCTGCAAAAGAATCCTGAGGCTTTTAAAAACTCCCAGCCTGGTTCATTACTCAAAACCGCAATCATGGGTAAGACTGCTGACCTGACTGCTGTCCAGAAGGCCATCACTGATACCCTCAAGCAAGAGGGTAAGACACAGAAAGAAATTTCTGAACGAATAGGCTGTTCCCGGAGTGCTGTATCAAGGCACCTCAATGGGAAGTCTGTGGGAAGGAAAAAGTGTGGCAGAAAACGCTGCACAATGAGAAGAGGTGACCAGATCCTGAGAAAGATTGTGGAGAAGGGCCGATTCCAGGCCTTGGGGGACCTGTGGAAGTAGTGGACTGAGTCTGGAGTAGAAACATCCAGAGCCACCGTGCACAGGCGTGTGCAGGAAATGGGCTACAGGTGCCGCATTCCCCAGGTCAAGCCACTTTTGAACCAGAAACAGCGGCAGAAGCGCATGACCTGGGCTACAGAGAAGCAGCACTGGACTGTTGCTCAGTGGCCCAAAGTAATTTTTTCGGATGAAAGCAAATTTTGCATGTCATTTGGAAATCAAGGTGCCACAGTCTGGAGGAAGACTGGGGAGAAGGAAATGCCAAAAGGCCAGAAGTCCAGTGTCAAGTACCCACAGTCAGTGATGGTCTGAGGAGCCATGTCAGCTGCTGGTGTTGGTCCACTGTGTTTTATCAAGGGCAGGGTCAATGCAGCAGCTATCAGATTTTGGAGCACTTCATGCTTCCATCTGCTGAAAAGCTTTATGGAAATGAAGATTGAATTTTTCAGCACAACCTGGCACCTGCTCACAGAGCCAAAACCACTAGTATTACTAACCATGGTATTACTGTGCTCAATTGGCCTGCCAACTCTCCTGACCTGAACCCCATAGAGAATCTGTGGGATATTGTGAAGAGAAAGTTGAGAGACACAAGACCCAACACTCTGGATGAGCTTAAGGCTGCTATCGAAGCATCCTGGGCCTCCATAACACCTCAGCAGAGCCATAGGCTGATTTCCTCCATGCCACGCCACATTGAAGGCTGGTGTGCAATGAATCTAAAATATATGACAGTTTAATTTTTATCATTACATTATGGAAAATAATTTACTTTTTTTTGAAGGACCTGTATACTTACATATATATATATATATATATATATATATATATATATATATACACTTGCATTTAAATTGTAAGTTAAGATAAATCAATCAGTTGTTTATGTGTCATAACTGCTTTTGCCTCACAAATGCTACATCAACTTATGTATTTTCCTTCGAATCAACAAACAACTCTACTCACAAATAAATATTTTGTAAGGAGTCAAAGTGAGACTCGTCTATCTGGATGAGTCAGGCAGTAAGGATGACTTGGGTAAGTATCAGTCTTCTAAGTATGAACGGACCTGTTGCCCTTACAATGGTAAGTCATCTGCAAATAATACACTCTTAAGCAAAAATGATAGGTCCTCTCATGAACAGTCTGTGCTTGGAGATGGTTGGCAAAGAAAAAAGAAAATCAACAAACACATTTAGTTTAACTATAAAATGTGAACTTCATATCTGCTGCATGTCACAGCATGGTCCCCATATCGGGGCCTTTGGTTGCTCCTGCATATGCACCTAAAGTGGATGTTAATGAACTGCTGTCACACGTAGGAGGGTGCCTTTGAGGCAGCAGTCAGGATTCTCTCCACGTACTCGTCTGTTTGCAGTGTTGAGGCTGTGATGTGCTGCCTGACTGCAGAGACTTGCTCCTGGGCAGACAGGAGGGGACCAACTCAGTACAGGGGGTCCCTGCTGCGGTACCACTCTCTCACCAGCAGAGAAAAGGCTCAACACCAAATGCAGGCGTGTGGATGTGTGTTTCTTAATGTGTGCCACTTTTATTGAAACATATGCTTGCTTAAGTGCATTTGCATTTGTCACCAGGAAGCTTGTGTGAAGATGTGTAACTCGCAAACACAGATGCTGGAAGTAATGTTGCACAAAGCTGATTAATTGTCAAATTAGTAGCAAAAGGAAGCAGGAAGAGTAAAAAAATAAAAAATAAATCAAACTTTTCCATAAATATGTTTATGAATGTGTTGGTGCGTTTGTGTTTGTGGAAGAATCTCAGCAGACAGAGTCTGGCCAGTACTGTTCTCTGCAATCTGCCACTATTGCACCCTGGGTAGTGTCAAAATGATTTTGAGCACCCGCTGTGCCACCTGTCACCCTGTGCCCCCAGGCTCATGGTGGTCCAACCGTCCAATTAGATTGCTATCACACAACCAAAATTTGACCCCGTTTGCCTTCAGGATATCCATCTCTCTTGCTCCCCAAATCCCAGGACCATTTCCTTGCATGATTTAAGCCCAGGTCTTGGTCTACATTAGTGTTTTCAATTCCCTGCATGTTTTAGGTGTTTCCCTTCTACTGCACCCAACTTGAATAAGTGGGTGATTAACAGGCTTCTGCAGCACTTGGTGACATGCAGGAGCCAGTGCAATCATTTGAATCAGGTGTACTGGAGCAGAGACGTGTCTAAAACATGCAGGGCAGTGGACCCTGAGGACAGGGATTGAGAAACCCTGGTCTACATAATCTAAATCTTAAAGACAAATATATACTGTATAGCAGGCACCTATGCATGAGGTGGAAAATCTTGTCAATGCAATTTCTGACAACATTATTGCAAGAGTTCAGCAAATAGGTTACCTCTTTAAGGGGAATTTGGGGGCTCTGTTGTAAGCATGACATCTGGCTCCACCAAACATCTGAGTAAGCAGATTGGCCCTGCAGGCCTGGGGTGACAGCCGATGAGGAAGCTGGGAGATGTGGGAGAACTGATCTGAGCTGCTACTCTGCTCAAGCTGTCACTTTAACTTGGCTTGGCACAGTTTGATTCTCCCTGGCTCTGAAGCATTAGGCCCTCTACTTTGACTGCCACTGCCCTGCCGGCACCAAGCCAAGCCTTTCATGGAGGGGGTCGCTCATCACTTTCACTCTCTTTCTTCCTCTCCTCGTTCTGCTTATTCTGTCTCTGCAGGGCTCCAGCTTCTTTATCACAATCTTTCTCTTTCTGTCCCCCCCTGCTTGTTTCTTATCCAATTCCCAACAGAAGCCACAAAATTGGATCCATTATAATCTGCCATTATTTGCTATTCCCAGCAGCTCCTCTGTAACACTCTAAGCTACTCATACTCTCTTCTTGCCATCTTTGTTGTTCTCCAAGTAGGTGTTCAGTCCTTCAGTAATCATGCCACCCACATAAATTCACCTCCATATTTTAAACTTCATGTATGACAGTGAAGCCACTTCAAGAGTCTGTTTGATTGCCCATGTGAAACTGAGATAAACGAAGACTGCTTCTCTGATTAAACATTTAAATTCTAAATACAGAGTGAATCTGTGGTTGAATCAGTGATAACGACAAGGTCAAAGGGAAAAATGTTGTACATTTGCCATTGTTGTTGTGCCCAGAAGCTTTCAATTCACGAGGTATTTCTATTCTTACTTCATTGCATTTTGGTTAATTATAGAGCTTTCATGGGGGTTGAGGCATTGAGAAAACTACATTTCATAGAGGATTTTAAAAATTACATTTCCACAAAAATGCAGACTGTAAAAAAGAACACAAAGAGAGGTTAAACGCTAAATGACAAACACCGTTCTGTAAAATACAGCAGTATATTACAAAACAGTGCAAAGAGAATAAAATAGAAACGTGTTTCCCTTCGACATTTAGCATTTCACTATGTCTGGATCTGTATGGTTGGATGAATCACTGCACAGGTCACAATATTCCAGTTTACAGTAAACTGAGATTGAAACTAAAGTATATAATCAAATTACTGATTCAGTCACAAACCAAAATTTAACTAACTTAAAAGAAAACCATGTATATCTTTCAACAGATCTTTTGACTCTTTGACCATCTAAGCCTTAATCTTCAAAAGAAGCAGACAGTAAAGCCCTTATGAACTCTTTCTTTAGAAGTGGTTATATAAACTCCCTCACACATTTTAAAGTGTTAACTTAAACTAGGAAACCCTCAGACTGAGAGATCAGTCCCTAAACTGAAAAATAATGTAGCATGGATTTTCATCATGAATTGTAGGTAGTCCAAGCTATGCAAAAAGTTCAAGTAAAGCAGAGCGAAACCAATAAATTATACAAACAGAACATTTTGTGACATTTTTTTTATTTATTCATTCACAGAATTAAAAAAATATACTCTAGTTAGGCAATTATCCCCTCAAGGCAGAGCAAACCGTTCTCATATTTAATTTGTAGAAATGCAAAGGTGTTCCAGTTGCCCAATGATCCTCAGTAATAGGAGATACCATATGTCACCTCACTTCCTTTAATGGAAGGTGAGAAAATGGTTTTACACAAGCTGTCTTTCTGAACCCAGAAAGATGAGATGTTGTAGGATCCCAGAAAAATTAAGCAGTGTTTTTTTTTTCTCTTTAATGGTTAAACATCCAATTCTAAAATATCCAAACACATTTTTTTATATTCTACTTCATATTTTATTCAACCTTCATTTTAAAATAATCAATAAAGAGACTACAATTAAAGAAGAATTTCTAAACCCCACAAGGGATAAGCGTGTTGAATAATGGATGGATGGATGGATGGATGGATGGATGGATGGATGGATGGATGGATGGATGGATGGATGGATGGATGGATGGATGGATGGATGGATGGATGGATGGATGGATGGATGGATGGATGGATGGATGGATGGATGGATGGATGGATGGATGGATGGATGGATCCATCTGGAAGTTTTTTGCAGGCTCTAACGGGTTGCCAACTTCTTGTGATTCACTGCTACATGTCTCTTAATGTTTGTTGTTTTTACTTTCTTGGAAACTATCATTGACTGTTATGAAAGGCACTTTTAAATAAAATGTGTAATTATTTTTAAAGCTATGCTCTAAATTAGTAGGATCGTTTTCCCATCATCTATGACCATCCTCCAAAACAGCCGCATAGTTTTGTCACCACCATATTTCACAATGAAGATGGTGGTTACAATGAAGGGTGACCTGCAGGTGTACGTAGGTCAAAAAGTGGAATTTTGGCCTCATCTGGCCCAATTCCTGTATTTTTGTACTACTTTGTGACGGGCCATCAAATACAATTCCAATAAAACACACTGAACTTTGTCCTGAAGAAGTCAGAATAGTTTTGGAAGAACCTGTAGTAAGTCAGTATCAACATAGTTATGGATTGAGTGAAGTAGTTGAGATTACTTGAAAAGACAAAAGAAAACTTGCTGAAATGCTTTTTAAGAATACTTGTTTATCTGAAGTGGATCCAACATGTGTCATCCACAGAAACAGCACACTGAAAAGAAACAAATATTTAAAGAATAATGGTTCAATTTTGTATGTAAAAAAAGAAAATCTAACGTAAGATCTGTGTTTCACAGACAAACCTCAAAGATTGTCCTGGAAGCGTATACTTTTTTGTGCATTTGTAACGCATATTAAAAAATTATTAAACTAAATTATATTTTATATTCCATGAGATTCTATTTTAAATCTATGCTGTATAAACAGACTAGACTAACCACATTTGTATTCTTATTTTCACCATTATCATAATGTCTTGCGTAATTTATTGTCTGAAATAAAATAAAACTGGACTATTCCTTTGTGAGTCTGGTTTAATTGCCATTAAAATAATATCAAAATTAAAAACGTTTTAGTGAGCTACCACAAGGAGGACATCATTTTGTGTTGTCTCAACTTTTATTGTCATATTTTCTTATTCCCAAATATGCCATTAGCTGCACGTTTCAATTAGAGCTTTACCTTATGTGAAATTCTACTCACTTGTCTGGCCTGCCAGGCACCTGCAGGCGTAAGCGACACTTGTTAGCACACTGGATTTGTTCTTCTTTGATGCGGATAAGCCTCTGCAGAGCCAGACACCAGTCCTGGGACACGGTGGTGTTTAGGTTCTTTGAAAGAAAGACACACATATTTAAAAGTGGCTGATTCTAAACTAAGGCATGCACAGGTCCTCAAGTACACAGCACAAGTCATGCAGATGAAAACCAAAGGAGCATCCTGTAGAAGCTCACAGTCCTAAGGTATGCTTTTTTTTTTTTTTTTTTTTTTTTGCAAAACCTGCAGTGCATTGTTTGAACCAATTTTCTTCAGATAATAAACTGTGCAATCTTGTTCATTCACTCAAATATAACTCTGAATTTATTTCAGTTCTGACATCCATTTTATTGTAAAGCCTGGGCCCTCAAGTCAAATAGAATGAAATCAATTTTCTGCAGCAAATGAGCTGTGTAGAAGTATTTTGTCTATTTTATTTTTTTCAACAGACAGTATTATAACTAGGTGGAAAAGAATACCAGCCATTAAGTGCCAGACCAGCATCACTTCTCCTGAGGACATTGTGCTCATTAAGCCCGGAGAAGCAAGGGTGCAACCATTAGCCAGTGAAACTCGGGTGATTACTGGAGTCTACCTCCCTGGTTGTGCTACTGTATGTAGCATGTAGTGTCGTAAATGTGATACCAGAAAATTACAAGGAAAGCCACCGATTTGTACAGTACAGGAGGGTGTCGATGGTTTCTTTTCTATCAGTGAGAACATCTCATTCCCACCCTTGTGGCACTATTTTAGGGGAGAAAGATGGAAGAACATGTGCTTCTGCAAATTAATAATTTGAAAAAGTAGTTTTATTTTAATAACATCTTGAAAATCTTTTTTTCTTTTCAGGTGAAAAAGCTGAAAAATGTGTCCTTCTGTTTGTAGAGTTCCTACCTCTTGGATTTTCCACCTTTAACTGTTTAAGTATCTTAATGGGTTCTCTGTTGTACCTCTCATAGTATTGAGAGGTTTCAAATGTTTTGTGAGGTGAGCCTCTGCTGGTAAGTTGTACTTCTATGAATAAAACATTTTAATTTACCATCTTTTGATAACTTGATCACAAATAATTTGTGATGCTAAAAGCATTCTTGGCATAAGTTAAATTAATTCTTCAGCATCAGTCTCTCTGAGCGTTTTTCTCAAAGGCCAAATTTAGTAGCCTAGCCTGTGCAGTGATGTGATGCATGTGAACAGAACAGACTACATTTTGGTAATTGGCTTTTTTTTTTTGGTCTTTACATGTTTTGAGATTAACTGCAATATGTAGGTTCAAGACGTACCTGGTATATCCCCTGCAGTGTGCCCACTAGCAGAGTAACCTCTTCCACAACTGAAAGGTCATGTTGAAGTTCCTGCAGCTCCTGGTACAACCGTGGAGGGCCCAGGAGAGCTTTACCTGGGAGATGGGCACAACAGAGTTTGGATATAAGCATCAGATTGCATAATGCAGCACATGCTGAGAGTCACAGACTCAATACACGGTGATAAAACGCAACTATTTAGTCAGTTTCATTGAGCCAACAACTACTTCAACTCAAAACAGGTAAATGCTGTTATTCTTATGCTGTAGAGATCATTTACATTACATGTTTCAAGTTTGATATCACCTGATTTGCACTAATAGTCATTTGTTTGATCAAGTATACCAGTACTTTACAAAGCTATTCTACTCCAAATTGTTAGTTTACTCGTTCTTTTATGTAGCTTTTTTAAGTTCCAGTATTTAAAAGTTTTTGTCTTGAGCAGCTGTCATGTTACTATTACAATAGAGCACAGAATCCAAAATAGAGCATGTATATCTGCAGTTAATGCTCTTTTATGAGTAAAGCCACTGAATATAGTGGTCAAAATTTTTGCTGTTTTCTAGGTTGTGCTGACATGCAGAACACTTGTTAGCAATTATATGAATCATTTGAATGTTGTGATTACAGATGAAGGCTTTGCCTCCGATTACAGAGAAAGGGGATTAATCATTTATAAAAATGTGCTATTTTTGTAGGGAATGGAGAATAGTTCAAAAGGGATTGAAAAAAATTCTAATTCACATTGAAACACAACTTAGGGGACGCGCCCTGTCACGTCAAGTTAAAACTATTGTGTTGGCACTCTAAAAGGTAGAAATACACGATCTGTTTCTGGTCACAGTGTCATTAAAATATGGAAAAAATAATAATATGATTAGGAATTACTTGTCAAATATTGTCTGCATTTAAAATGAATCCCTTTAAATAAAGAAATTTGTACATTTATTTTTTAAAGGAGAGGCATTGTGTATTTTCCAGGCACATAGTGCTAATCTATAGCAGTCAATTAGCTATGTTACTGCCAATTATTGCAAAAATGCTGTGCATATATAAACAATTTAAAATAAATTTGACTTCCCATTTTGACAGCTCCTACTCTTTCTGACACTCCACCTTTAGCACATCATCACAAACAATGTTGGTCCATTATGCCGTTTACGACCGTTCTTGGGGGCGTTGAGAAGTAGTTTGTATGAAAAGCTCAGCATATGCACAGTTCCACCAGGTGCTTTCTAATTACTGCTGCCCCTAGTCTGAAGGAGCTGTGCGGCGAGAGGCACGGGGGAAGAGCTCTGTGAGGCAGAAGCTCTGATATGCAGTGAAGTATTAAGTTATTCATTGAAAATGTTATATCATTTTTCACCAATATCTGTTTATCTTCTCTTTAGAAATATTATTATTATACCATTGCATATCCACACATTTTATTTATCCACCCTTTTGTGTATTTGAATTTTTATTAATTTGTAAGATTAGATCCTACAAGACAATTTTTACCAGTCTCCAATT
This sequence comes from Poecilia reticulata, assembly GCF_904066995.2. Taxonomy (NCBI): domain Eukaryota; kingdom Metazoa; phylum Chordata; class Actinopteri; order Cyprinodontiformes; family Poeciliidae; genus Poecilia; species Poecilia reticulata. The sequence continues at coordinate 7,695,704 of NC_088834.1, forward strand.
TGTCTTTGCATGTAGATTAAAAAGTAAAAGCTCAAGGTCAAATTCTTGTCCATCAACAGGAAAAGGAAGGCATTGTCTGACAGAACTAATATGGGTGCAGGTGGTGAAGTTGCTTTGGTTGAAAGTCTAGTGGGCACTAATAAAAGAGTTTCAGAGTATAGAAGAATCGATCACCATTATTTGTTGAACTACAGAGAGTGAATTTATGAGTAAAGAAAAAAAATTAGATGGAGAAACTGTTATTTGGGGCTATGATGCCCTTTGCTGGCCAAAGAGAATGCAGGTGTCTCATTAGACGCAAAATTCAGCATCGATTTGAGGTCCGTAGGCTTCAAAGTCTTTCTCTCCCAGTACCAGGAATCAATACCCACGTCTCCTCCTGTCTGCCGTCCCCCGTCCCAGCTCCCCTGGCCCACATTTCTCCGGCAGCAAGCTCTGTGAGAGTTGCCTAATTAAATTCTGCAGGTAGATTTTGCTCCAAAGCAGCCGTTGCACTGTCTCCGCTGCCACATAATAAAGTAGCAGGAGAGGCGAGTAGGTCGGCGAGTTTAGTGAGGCGTGCTCATCCGAGGGGACCTGCAGCTGTTTTGCTATTCGCCTGCATAAACGGAGTGAGAGCAGAGTCATAAGAGAGACTATGGGAGAGGGAAATGGGGAAGGGTGGGCTGGTGTTATTCATCTAAAGAGTGCCATTGTAGCTTTGGGGGTTTAATAGGATCTTTGACACTGGCACACAGTGACATCTGTCATCTGCGCAAGCAAATCAATAGGTGAGACATCTGAATATAAAGGGGTAGTGTCGTGTGCTGAAAGAACAATGTCAGAGCATTGTCTTCTTCAAAGGGATTGCCTGGACCTTTGTGCAGGTTCCCCTGGTCTTCCCGGGCCTGTTTTTGGCTACAGCCCAAGAGGTGAATGTGCTGAGTTGTAATCCAACATAATCCAGTTGGTGAGGCAGGATATGGTTTATACACTAAGACATGACTATCCTCGCTGGCCACAAGGCACATAATTCACTGGTGTGGAAGGCCTGAGCCCAGAGGGGTCTGTCCTCACACTCATCCACTGTGCCAGTGATGCTAGCTAGTGGCTTTAAAGACAAAGCAGCTTCAATGCTTATGTCAAAAACCTTGTCTGATCTCCAGCCAAACCCTCTGCTACACACCACTGATGGAAACCCCCCCAGCCCCCCCAAAAAAACAGCATTTCTGACAGTGGGTCATACGGGAAGCAGGAATAAAAGCGTGTGAAAGGGGGTAAGTCAGTGTAAGAGAATAAACACCTGGAACAACTGGCTTTCAGGGAAAACACATTAACATTGTTTGGCTCTCCATGTTTTGGGGGATACAGACAAGAAGCCCAACAGCAGAATAAAGACACAGAATGATGGAAGGTTTGAGGGGAAAAAAACAAACCCGCCTGCAGTCAAGTTTTTTTTTTTTCTCTAAAGACATGTCTGTGGGGTGGAAGGTGAAAAATGATTTGATTTTAAGTTACGCTAAGGGGGTTAGGCATGTCAACAAGACACTATGCTGAATTACATCACATGGTATGTAAATACATGGTACTGCAAATCCAATTGAAAATTTGGCAACTGATGCAACTGGCTTTGGGACAGACACTACCCCAAAAGGGTCAAAAAAAGAAAGAAAAAAGGAAAAAAAAAGAAGGATTCCTTCACCATCCAATATTTTAGAGTTGGAGAAACTTGCAGAAGGCTGCACTGAGAGCTAATCCTAAATGATCCCAAAACCTTGCAGCAAAGCTGTGAGGATATGAGTATAAACTACCTGAACAAAAGACGAAAAAAAAAACTAAATCCAGAGAGAATATAAACCAGCTCTCAAAAGAGTAGGTGCTTACTGAGCGTGACACAAGGAGCACTGAAGAAGGCACCATTAATATTTAAGTCATGGAGCAGCAACTTTACAAAGTGTGCTGCATTACATCCCGATAAGGCTTTGTATCTTCCTTTTCCCATGGCACATTTATCAGGGATCTCGTCAAGCTTGGTACACACCGGGGTATTGTGAGAGGTGGTGGGAGAACTACTGTTTCAACCACAGATTCCTATCTGCCGCTACCGGCTCTCTAATTGGTCCTAGAAAGGCAAGGAATAATCTCGGCGGATTGATGACTCCTCTCCAGACATGTTTGTGGTCTATCAGAGACTGAGATGAGACCGTGAGGATGATGCAGCTTGGGGCTCCCTACCCCAGCATTACTCTCCAAGATAAAACACCGCAGGCACACAGGAACAAGTGACCATCATCACTATCCCCCTCACAAACACATCCTCAATCAGAGTGACAAGCAGCATGACTGCATCTCCACCCCTCCATCTCCTCTCTCCACTTGAGAACAGGAACAGATTAGCCTTGCTGACTCAGAGAAAGAGGCTGAGACTAACAGTCAGTTTAAAGTGATGAGATTAACCAGGGGGTGAAGCATAGGGAAATATTGCAGCGGCACAAGTTCACATATTTGTTTTTACCTGAATTGCAGGCCCCACTTGGCCTCTTAGTCCCACTCTGCTGAAACAAGGTGTCTTTGCTTTGAGAGTTCTCCTGGCCAACTTCCACTACTTGCACATGCTGAAGGGTGGCGCTCCACTTCATGGTGTACTTGGGGCCAACAGGAACGAGGCTGCTAATATCCGGAGGTCCTCTGTAGGAAATAGTTACCAAATTTGTTTAAACAACCAGGAAATTTTAAAACAAAGTTAGGCAACTACTAGAATTGTCCACTAGGATATTCAGATAAGCAGAAATAAAAAAGGGATTTATACACAATTGATTCCAGAAATGTAAAAACACTCGTGAAAAGAAATGTAAAAAAAAAAAATTGCTTTCTTCTTTTTCTGATATTAAATCAGACTAAAAATGTCCTGTTTCTGGTCAGTTAGGATTTTTGAGTATTTATGTGATGGCTTTGCAAGCTTCTGATAGGTTAATTCACAACATTTCATTTGAACCGAGGCACACCTGTGGCCCAGAGATAAAATGGTTCTGGTTTGAAATGTGAGTGTCAACCCCTCCACAATAGAAAAAGGGTTTGTGAAGATCCTGGCTAAACCTGAAAGGACAGCGTCATTATCCAGAGTGAAACGAGTCCTTCACTAACAAAGGCCACTTAGCACAGTAGAAGCTTTTACTTGAAAAGTACCATAAAAATTCAGATAAAAGTTTGCAAATGTGCTCAGGGTAAAACAACCTTTTATTTTGGATACATGTTGTCTGGATGGATGAAACTAATATTGAAGTATATAGTCATTTTAAAAATCATTACACAAAAAAGGAGGAAGTTTGTAAGGCCAAGAACACCAACTTGATTGTGAAGTCCAAACGTGGCAACATTGTGGTGTGTGGATGTTTTTTACTTTGTTGAGTCAGGTGTACTGCACAGAACGGCATTCATCATAAGAACATTATGTGTAAAAACCAAAGAAATCAGCAAGTCTGTTAAAACCTAGTCACAAATGGGTATTTCAAATGAACGGTTCTAAGCACACCGCCAAGTTAATTATTAAATAAATTAAGGTCAATGCTTTGGAGTGACTATCAAAAAGTCTCAATCTCATAAAAAAAAAATAAAAAATATGGCTGGTCTGTTAAGAACTGTTGGAAGCTTGGGGAAGAAAACACAAACAACTTAGGTACAACTTAAAAGCAAGCCAAACAAATACTAACCATCTGACTTTGAAGAAGATATTAAATATTTTATTATATCACTATCAGGTCATTATATTCATTATTTGACTTAGACTTATCAGATTGCAGGAAAAATATCTTGATATACATCATCACTTATTGTTTTTGTTGTTTTTTTGTTTTTTTTAAATAATACCTTTGGTGGAATTAATTATTTGTTATTTACTCTAGATGAGAATTAACATTGCTATCATTTTTGTGAAGTTCCTAAACGGTATACCCTGTAAGCCTCTGCATATTGGTGTTGAAATGAAACATAAAATAATATTATCCTTTGGGGGCTGCACAAGATGGCTTCAAGTAATATCCTTGACAGGGACTTCGCTAAAATAAAAAAATTAATAAAAATAAAACTTTCCTTGTTTACTACTTGGGTAAGAGAGACAGGAAGAGAGAGATATGATCAATGGTGCTGACAAGGAAGATAAATTGGAAATAAACCAAACACGTTTTATGTCAGTAATCTGGGACTCCTCAAGCTGTTGTTAGGGATTCTACCATTTGTTTAATGCTGATAAAGCTCCTGCAACTTCAGATAGTGTTCAAAAGCCCTTGCAGTCTTTTCTCTTTACTGTGTAGCTCGCCAAATTATCTTTGCAAAACCTCAGGCATCACATAGGAGCCCTTTTTAATCAAATATGTATTTCTCCAAAATGTGTACTCTCCTAAGCTCAACTTAAAATAAAAAAAAAGTGCAATATCTAGACATTAGCAAACTATTTCTGAATGAATGATTTATTCAATTTGCTCAACAACAGGGACTTACTTGACATTTATGTTGGCACAGATGAGCACATCATCAAAAAGGAAGACCTTCCTCTCCTTCGATTTCAGGACTTGTCCCCGCTCGCCATACACAGTCTCAATAAGTGTTTCACAAAGGACCAGTGACCTCTGCTCCGAGTTCAGTTGCTAAAAGGGACACAACAATCAGATCAAAGGCAGATGAGACAGTATCACAGAGCTCCAATCCTCTGGAGCACAGGGCCTAGAGGACAAGAAAGTCAAAAGAAACAATATCTCATCTGGGATTAGAAGCACATTCATTGTGCTGAAGGTCATGGAACATGCATGTATGCATATGCACAGTTGCATGTTCACAGCACTGTTCATTCAGTTTACCTTGTTTAAAAAAGATTGCACCCTTGAAAGACTTTTCCATAATGTATTTACAAAGTGGTTTAGGAAAAACCTAAGAGACACATTTACTTCTTATGAGCTTCTGCATTGTCTGAAATGCTTGTAATTTTCTAAATAAGTGCTTCCAAAACTCCCTTTTGATCATTTTTTAAAAATGACTTTGTATATGGCATTTTATCAACCCGAGTACAAACAGAAATCGTATTTGCTTATGAGCGCTGGGACACACAATCCTTTCTGCCACAATAACAGAACCAATACAAAAACATATAAATACAGACACAGTTTGTTGCATGAGTAAATTCATTCATAAATGTACTTAAAACATTTTATAACAGATGCAGTTACCGAAAACTGTGTTGGCACATGCTGGTTACTTCACCCACACATATGTTAAGCAAAGAACAGCTAAAGGTTTATTTTTGATCACTTTGGTTCAACTTTGCTTTGACAGCTTAAATCAGTTTAGAGGGATGAAGTTATAAAAGCCATTCACACTTAAGATAACTCAAGGTGTCTTAGGAGAAAACAAAGGTATGAAGGTACAAAATAGTACATTAAAGCAAAGAAATGCATAACAAGAATTACTATGAATTTAGTAAAAAGCCAAGAGATGTTTAAAAACTGATGTAAGAATGCTAAAACAACATTTGACATTTACAGTTGAGCTGCAGTAAACAAAGAAGGGATTTAAAAGTGCTAACAGTTTCCCAGAGTCTCAGAAATGAGGAAAAATAAATGCTGCTTTACCTTTTTTAGTTCTTGTCTTGAAAGTAATAACCTGGTAAGTCTGCATGATGCATACATTACAAGAAACTCTACCCACTACATAATGAACTAATAAGATTTTAAAATCTAACATTTTACAAACCCCTAACTGAACCTAACCTCAATACTTCAAAACCAAGCAGCAGATTCCACGGCGACAATTTTTATCCAAGATAAAATCAGAACACTGTGTGTGAAAAGGTAAAGCACACTGCAGGTTTTAAACGTGTCAGTGCCAATAATTCACAGTACTTTGAGAATTACATGTTACTGCATCTGTCTTTCAATTAGTGTGCAAGAATTTTGGCCCAGTCTCCCTAACATTACTTCAGTTTATTGAATTTAGTTAATTCTACACAGCTCGCTTGAGGTCCCTCTCCGCATTTTAAACAGATTGTGGTCACAACATTTTTTTAACATTAAAGCTACATGCTAAACATGGTCAGACTTGTTAATCAAGCTTTTTTGGAGTAGTAACGCTTGTCTACAGCTTTACCTCTTAAGTCCTATGGAAGCAGAAAGAGGGGATTTTGATTTCTCTGTCACAGCTTTACCAATTTGGCTTTGTTTGGATGACCATGTGGAGTCTGTTGAGTGCTTTTGTGCACCTGAGGTTGATTTAAATAATCTGGCAAAGACTAGTGTACTGCTCACACATATGGCTTCCTACAACCCTGGGGGCTAAACACAGTCTTTCTCTCATCATATCCCATTTTTATTCCAGACACAATATCAGGCTCATCAAGTCTTATTCAAAAATGGAAGCCAGATTCTGACAACTTGTTTCACAAAATATGTCTGCAAAATTCAACTTATTTAACCTCACAGAAATACAAAATAAGTCCTTAGTTAACACGAGGTGATCTGTCATATCATTAAAACTCTATCCAGTTTCTCTAAGAGATGGAATAGGCTGCTATGATTTTTATTTTTGGTCTTCTCAGTATCAGTAGCCTCAAATGACTCTGGATGGCTGCATGTATTATGATGTGACTGCATGTGTTACTAGGTGAAAATGAAGTCTGTGTCTCTGCTTAGGCTGCTGCCTCTGGGACCCGACCCCAAATAAGCAGAAGATAATTGATGGATGGATGTGATTTCTTACTTAAATATTTATACTTCCTACTCTGGTACACCAGATCCTTCGACACAAAAGGAAACATTTTTCATTGAAGGTTTACAGGAACAACTTGGAGGATTATCTTCATATTGGAATTCTGCCATGTTAATGCTGTAAATGCAAGGAGAGGAGACTGAGTGAATCAACGCATACCAAAGTCCTGAAAAGCAATGACTGATATAGAAATATAAAATAAGGAAGGAAGAGAAGAAGGGTTTAAAAAAAGAAAAGATGGAAAGAGGACAGCATCGTAACACTCAAGGAGAAGAAGAGAAGTGTATACTAAGTGGAGTAAACGAGTAAACAGAGAGTTGGGGGGGGGCGGGGTTGCAGAGCAAAGCGTGAGACCGACAGGGTGAAAAAGATGGCTCTCTTACAGTTTCCAATTAAATGTCTCATTTACCCCCTAATTCTTCTTATTCAGAGCAGCATTTGTTCAGATTTGCAGCAGCAGGACTGCAATTTTAGTGTGTAATGGAGAAGCAATGCCTCTACCTTTGCATGTGGTACTGTTTAGGGATGATAATGGGCACCGTTTCTGTGAGATGATTTCTCTAAATATAAATGCCACCAAAAATTAATGCTTTGGAAAGCGATATAAGTAATGTGCTATATATTAGTTAAATGTCCAGGTGTTTGGCTCCCAGTGATAACAAAACAGATGAGCTGCAGGGCTCAGAGGCTGGCTCGCAGCTGATTGCATTGGAGAAAACGTGTGTGAGTGTACAAGTGCACGTTCAGGTGTGTGCATCCAGTCACCTTACTGAGCAGGCGATCACTGACGCTGCGGGCAAGTTGTTGAGTCTCTGCAATCTGGTCAGCTACTCGCTTCTGTTCATTCAGCTTCTCAGCCAGCGTCTCCAGCTCTGTCAGTGCGAGCTGCAGGGGAAGACGATCCACGTGGCCCTTTGGTGTATTCTTAAGCATGTCCTAAAAAAGTCAGAGTGGAAAGCAGCTGTTCAGTTCCACTTTTGCTCAGATACTTTTATACTTTCTCCGTTTTAGTGAGCTTCGCTAGAAATACGCAGTTCCGGAAAGTCCTACTAATTAAGTTTTAAGGATTTGTTCCATGGAATGTTTTATATTAAAACTGGTGTTGAACTTTTTATTATTATTATTATTATTATTATTATTATGAATTGCAGTTGGAGATAAATGTTCAGGCATCATCTTCAGGGGATTGGATGCAAGAGAAAAAAAACAACAAATCCATCCACCTTATTTGTTTAACGACAAAAATGCAACATGATAATGGAAATGTACCAGATTTAGCCATAGAGGCCATCTGTGGTCCATCACAGGTTGGATAAAGCAAGATTAAAATATTAAATCGGATGATTATATCAATTAGAGAATACTGTATAAAAAGTTATACAAGTGAACATTTAAAACGTGTTCAATATAGAACAGGTACTAATTTACATAATGCTTACCAATTTAATGGATCATGACTCATGAACCACTGTTTCATGGATTTAAAGAATTTTCTGTAAAATGTAATGTTCCTCAACTCGAGGGCATTATATTCCAAGAATGAGCTGCCATGCAGATACTAGTTATACACACTTGTAAAATTTAAGTTTGACTTTTGCTATAATAATACAAAGCTTGCACAGAGAGTTTGTCTGCCTTTGTAGTGAAGTCCTGCCTTGTTGTATTCAAATTTTCACACAGTAGTTCATGATGAACTGAACCACAGCATTCATATATTTCAGAGAAGCCTCATTAGTGAAATCATTTATGTTCTAAAATGTATACACTTTTTGAAAGCTTTTAGAAACGTTTTAGCTTTTTTTTTTTTTTTTAAGCTGCAAGGATCTGAGTTAGCAAACATGTGCTCCACAACCAACCACAGATCTTAATCATTACAGCTGACAGTTTTGTTGCAGCCTGGTTCTTATTTGTTGCAAGTAATTACACAAAGTCATCATCAGCATGTAGCAAATAACCTGAGGTGGCTAAACATCAGGAAGGGCTTTAAAAATCACAAACTAAAACGCTGTATCCATTGCATACAAGGTGGTAGTAACTGTTTTATGAGTCACACCTGGTGTCATTTTCACCTTATTTCTGGTGGCTCCACAGTAGGGTTGGTTAAATTAGCTCCTCCTGGTGTGTTTGTGGCAGCTGCTGTAAAGTGGTTTGTTTTGGTACCTAATTATATGTAGCGAGTTATATTTTTTTTAAGTAATCTGTTTGCAGTTTAGCCTAATTTCTTCTTTTTCTTTTTACAATAATCCTGAACGTTGAGCTTTTTTCAACATTTCCAAACATGACTGCTTGTTATCAGATGAGGAATAATCTGTGGTCTCAACTTTAATCAATCTATTGTTTTGCCATCAATGAGGAATCAAGAGGAATGTGGCATAATTTAATTTTAAAGTGACACCGAGAGCCCAGATGTGCTCTTTTTACATTTACACTAGTTTATCTGAAGCACACAAGAGGAAATCCTTCTCATACGTTGTGCTCCGTCTACAACATACCACCAACAAAAACATGTTGCCTTTTGAAAAGGATCATCATTTCTACTGAAAGCTCATTGAGAATGACTTTATAAATAACTAGTGACCAAATTAAATCCTTTAATGATTTGTAATAATTAGTGTAGTCCCAATATTTCTCACCCTGCCTGCATGCTCAACTCACAACAGAAAACTACCACTTAAATCATTAAGAGCACATTTGTTTCATGTTTGACCATTTTAAGACAATAGGGAAAACACATCATTGGTAAATTAACCCTTTAGATACACTGACTGGAGTCTTGTTCCAGCTCAGTGGTTCTTAACCTTTTTTGAGGTACCGAACCCCCCAGTTGCATATGCGCATTCACCGAACCCTTCTTATACCAATGAACTGGAAACTGAACCATATCTACAGTTTGAGAAAAACTGTAGATATGTTTATAAAGATAAAAACCTGATTTTGGTTTAATGAATGAGCCTGAATGGGCAAAGCTGTTTTAAGTAATGCTGTCATTTTATACAAGGTCCTTTCGTACATGTTTTTATTTGTATCTGTATTCTACAGGACACTTCACTTCTGGTAACAGAAGAGGCAATAGTGTTTTGCCTGGTGATAATTTCTTTACAAAATTTTAATATTTAGGTCAAATGCACTCCAAGTTTCTGACTAGGGATGTAAAACTTTCCAAAAGAGTTACTTAACTAACTCATAATCACTCTCAGCATCAGAGGATTTGGGTATTGTGGAAAGTTTTGAAGAGATCAGAGCATATTCATACGGTGAATAAAAACTGAATGTTTTATGACTTGCATATCTCTATTTGTCCTGCAACTATGACCCCATGAAAAGCTTGTTCTTTTCTTGATAAGCAGCTCAAATGTACATTGTTGCCTTCAGATTTACTTCTCTGTAATGTATGATTAAATAGATACACTTCATCTTTGGAGTATTGAGTTTCAGCTGGAGGAAAATGCCTGATTCGTATTCATAACTTATCTTTTGAATTCATAGATAATCAATGTCTACTGAGGGATGAAATGAGCTGCTGCAGATACAGCAAGTCAAGCTCAAATCCAAATATTGCCTTAAAATAGAAAAAGGAAAGTCAGCATATAAATCCACGAGAGGAATGATGGTGGTTGCTTGTTACCTTTTAAAGCTCCACCTCTGTGGATGTTGTAAAAAAGGAACCGATATACAACTTGTTGTCTACTTAAGTACTATAATCAATTCACTACCTTTGCAGATTTCAATTTTGACCATATCTCCCACTATCCACCATAAAAACAGAACTCAAGTGGGATTTATTGTATATAAAAAAAAGAAAGAATGAAAAATGTCTTGTACCTGTAAGAGGAGAATGAACTGGGGGAATCGCTGAATGGGCTTCACCATCAGTCCGTACAGAGTTATCCGGTCCACACTGGAGGCCTGTTTCCTCTGAAACCAAAAGAAAAGAAAAAAACTCAGAAGATGCAACAGGAGGTTAGAAACACATAATATTAAAGGAAGGTTTAAGAGAAAATGTTCAATGAGGAGCTTTTTTGTGTTTTTTTTTTATCTCCATAGACCTTGTGTAGGTGTGTGAGTGGGTGAAATACGTACAAAGGTCAGAGCCTGTGTCACATGTGGGAGTTCAAAAGATTACTTTTGTCTTGAGTTGCTTATATTTCATGGATTACTGTAAGCACATGCGAGGTAATATTTTTAATGTACAGTTATGGCACCACAATAATCTATGGTATAGTGACAATGTCAGAAGCAAATAAGTAAATGTTAAGGGGAAGAAAGTGACCTACGATCTCATGTTTATACAAATATCTGACATTAAAATTAGTGACTTATTTTTAAGTGGTTGTAATTATGTATTGAGTTATACATAAACAATCTATAGTAGAAAAAAACATTTACCTTACCTGGTATCAAGATATGCCAAGGTTCTAATAAGTATGGTTTCAAAACTAATGTAAGGGTCTTACTGTGGTCAGAAAACATGCTGGAGTGGCTCGTGATTTCACTCACTGCTTGAATTACAGGATGAAATGGCACTGGTCTCCCAATAAGCTGTCATAGTCTTTGTGACTTTAGTTTTGTATTTAACTTTATTTTGGAATTTCATACTGATTTATATTCTGCTCTTGTTTTCACAGTTCAACATCAGTTACTTGTCTTCCCTCACAGCTGCCCCTTGTTTTTAATTAATCACCAGCTCCATGTTCAGTGAACAACTCTGCAGCTGAAAAGTCTTTCAATTAAAAAGTTCTTGGTCAAATCACCCTGCTAATGCCACCTGCCTGTCTCTTTGTGTATCATTTGGGATTTGTCATCGACCTCCATTTTTGTATATTTGTTTTTTACTTTATTTCAGCCTCCTCCCTTTTGCATACAGGTCATTCTCTTTTCCCCATTATTTGAGATAAGTGTTATGTTTGTCCCATTTTTCCTAAACCATATGAAGGATGTAGCCTTTGCAAACATTTCTAGTGTTGGAGGCAAAAAAAAAGAAACATATTTAGTCCAGGTAATAAAATAATGTTATAATGCAATTTCAACCATCAGCAGAAATAATTTCTGCTTCAGTTGAATCTTGTTAAACATTTCCGTTTTAAAAATTTCTTCCAATCATCCATCTTCTACAGCTTATCTGAGACCTGGTCATTGGGGCAACAGCTTAAGTAGAGTTTCCCTGACCTCCTTCCCCCCTCATTGCCTTTTTGATCCCATCTGGGGGGGATTCAGAGTTGTTCCCAAGATGGCAAAGAGATTTAATCTCTGCCGCAAGGTCTAGTTCTAACCTGAGACCTACCAGCAGCAAGACATGCCCTAAACACAAGTTATCCAGAATGCATGCTTACCAACAAAAGGCATGGTCACAACCCTCCAGGATAGGATGTGTTAAATGTATTTATTTTGTAAAAAGAAGAGTTGATTCTGAACTGAGGTCTTTTCTCCAGATATTATGGTCTCCTCCCACAATTCAACAAAGCGTATGTTAGATAAAGCTGAGTGCATGGCTCTTTGCCAGCTTATTGGTCCTGTGATACACCGGCAATCTGTCTGGGTTGTACTTTACCTCTGAGAACAATTATTTCAAAAATACCATGGGACGTTATTTATAATAATATTCTAATATGTTTTATGTACACTTTGGAACATAGATATACTTAAAAAGAAATATAAAAGTTGAATACATTTCTACTAATCTTAATGGCAGTTTTCAAGTTCCAGTATAGTTGAACATTACTATCTTTTTGGAGTTCTGTTTTTTATAAAGTAGCATGAGAGTATCAAACTAATTTAGTACGTTAATCAATTAATTGTGGTAGAAATCCTGAAATGTACAGACATGCCACTTGTGGCTTTCCAATTTTAGTTTTAAACATCATTAACTTAAGGTAAGGCTCCTTCAGTTTCTACACTATGACTGTCTATATGTTGAGAAATATTTCCAAACTGCTAAATGTGTATATTATTTTGAGTGAAGGAAAGAAATAGAAGTCTATCTTCAGCTAGCTGACCAGCAGTGTGCAGCAACAGGTGGAAGAGGGAAAGCCTTATGTTTCTTAACTTGTTAAGGCAATGGTTCTAAGTTGATGCTATTTGAACACTAATAGAAATTGTTGGAATAGGTAGTTGACTGATAAATGATGAATCAATCAATCTAATCAAACAATGCTTTTGATTCAGGCATGCATTTTCAGCCAATTTCATTATAGTAGATAGAAAAAAATCATCCAAGGTTGTAAAATATGATATGGACAGGTTTAATGATCATTGGTGGCTGTTCAATATTCAAATTCCCAATTAATAGAAAGGCAATATTATCAGTCCCCATTAGGTTATTTTTTTTTAACAAACCTTCCCTCTACTGCCAGGGTGAGGCCAAAGTTGCACCATGTTCCTCTTTAGAACCTTATTAACTGTCTAAAACAAAGTGCAAATAGCTGCTTGAGGACAGTGCAAGCAACAGGCATTCACAGTGGTCAGCAGCTACCCAATCAAAAAATCACATGTCATACTATGAAGACAGCAATTGCAAAGGTTTCATCAGATTGAGCTGATGCTCAGTGACTGAGCACACAAACTGTTTTTCCCAGGTAACCTCGTAAGCAAAGATGGCCTCTGAGTGGACTCAGTGAAACATTGCAGGAGCACTGAGTAAAACCTTTTTCTCTACGGCTTTCCATCTTTTTAGATGAAAAACATTGGAGTGGTGTCAAGAAGAGATATTGACCATCACTATCTGTTCTTTAGAGGGCAGTTATGTATTGCACAGTCAAGCTTTCCTAACGGAGACAGAATCTAAAATCCAGGCTGGTGCCTCACATGAAAACAGCAGCAGAATGACTTTACCAGATTACCTGAGACATCATTTAAATTTCCTTAGTCATTACTAAACCCTTGCTCAGCAATAAGTAAGAGCAAAATGGCCACAGTAATCTGGCAGGGTAATTTTTAATGAATGCTTTTAAAACGAATGACTAAAAAAGTGCTACATAAAAGTTTGATGACCTTGGAAAGACGTTTTATTTTTAATCACTGTTACTGAGCAAAAGAACTAAAGGAAAAGGAGCACTGAGTTAACATTGACACTTTCTTTTCAGAGTCTAGGCAACTAGTGTATAATGTCTGTTTTACAGTTTTGAAGTAAAGAAAAGTAGCAGATTCAGAGGAAAACATATCTCTCAATGCTTTATGTTAATTAGCTTGGTATAACTTTATAATTGGTGACACAAAAAAGTGCCACAAAGAGATTTTCTTATAGTCTTTGAATTACTCTAGGATGAATATAAACAAAAAATGTCTTTCTGGCTCAATAAGGTTGTGTATGTCAGACAAGTTTTAGATCTGAAAGAAGAAAATTATTTTTGTATTGACAATAAAATGGTCAAGTTAAAATTGTTAGGTAGTTAAAGTGTTGCAAGCCATCCTAAAGACAAGCACTAACTCATATTAAACAAAGAATATGAACAGTTTTTTTTTTCTTTTACCAAGTCTTCAAAAATCTGAATAGCATAAGCTACAAATAAAATGTACGTAAGTGGCCCCATCTTAACAAAATGTGGTAACGTCACCTAAAAGGTATGTAGAAATCCCTTTTACACATAGAGTTTTACAACTGGAATATGTGACATTTGCATGGCACTTTATTTCTCCATGATGTAAACTGCCGTAGTTTTTTATAGATTCAACTAGGCAAAAAGACATTGGTGGCTGCCAAGAATGGCTCTTGAGTCAGCGCTGGGGAAACTGAGAAAGTTCAAAGTAGAGGTCTTCAGGGGAATGGAGCATAAAGTGAAGAGATTACACTGAATATGATTATAACCCAGTCAAAGTGGGTCATAATCATATTCACTGTGGCTGGATCACAGAGCCCTTCTGCAATGTAACAAATCTTGGACTTGCATGACAGTGTGTTTGATGCCAGTTCTATCGCAAAATGATACTCATCCTCTTCAGTGAGCCACAGAGAGAATAACTGTTGTGTCTCATAAACTAGGAAGTGATCTAAAAAGGTTAAATTGTTTTTTTAATCAAACAGTAAAGTAGCAACTCAGCGGCCTTGTTTTTTCTGACCTCAGTTATTTAAAAATTGTTTGAGAACATTTTTTTTGTTGTTTGGGCAGGATATGGATAGAATAATTTTGGTATTTCATAATTGGTTTTACACAGCAGCATTCAGCTTCTACACACCACAAATCTGGAAAAAACTCCCAGAAAACTGCAAAACAGACGAAACTCTTTTATATCTCGACTACAAATTTACTGTGTGACTGTGTGTTCTACAACTTTGTATTTGTGTGTGTATTTATGATAATCAAATTTGTAAAGCACATTTCAGCAACAAGGCAGTTGAAAGTGCTTTATAAATTTGATTGACTGATTTACATATCTGTGGTCATACTATGTTTTGTAAGGATGTCAGAATTGCTAGAAAAAAGGCCTTTATAGCCCCATCCACTTTCCTGTTAAATTCTTAAAGTGAATCAGATTAAGCTTCATTAGCTGAGTTTTTAAGACAATACAAACAATATGCAACAAAGATAAGGTTTTTCAATGACAGCAAATGTATGTATTGTGAAGGGGTTTGAATTTCTTCTTATAATGGATGGCAGAATTAGTTAACATTTATGAAAATAAATAAAAACTGAAATAATAAGATTATACCCACAAAGCAAAATTCTAGCCATGATACATTCTACAAAATGTAAAATGCTTATAAAATGGATTACTGATCATGTCATTGACCTTATGGAATGAATTTGCATTTGTTACCAGGCAACCTGAGAGAACTGCAAGAAGCATTGGCATTTACCAGCAAAATATTCCACTGATGGCATGTCCCTTAAATGCTAATTTGAGGTTTAAAAAAAGATAACACCTATAAGCACCAGTTAGGCCTTTGGGCACCTCAACCCACTGAACCCAGAGAACTCAAAATGGGTAAGATGTCACCAGCAACTTCAATAGTGAAAAAAAAACAGTAGAACACCAGCAAATTATTTAAATTCTACATGATGGGTAGTGACCGTTTAAATTAAGGTAATTGGAAAAGTTTGATCTTTGAAATTACAGCATGTTTAAATAGAATCAATACAATGGCCACTTTGTTTGCACCTTAAGTCAGTTTTTAAATCAGTCTGCATCTATCTTGCGTATCAGTAGAAAACTGACTTTCAGTGGAAAAAGATACCTTTTCAGTAAAAGCACAAATGTTCACAGATTTAAAAGCAACGTGTTTTGAATAACTTTTAACTTGTTTAAATTATGTTCACAGTCTACATAAAACAATGAACAAAGTGTACATGATGTCCTGGCTACCAGCAGAGAAACCAACTCAAACTCAAAGTTCCTGAAGGTGAGAGGTATTTTTTTATGCTGCTTCATGTCAGCTAATAGTTTGACATACTGCAGAAGCCATTTTTTGAAATGGCATTTCAGTCCTTCTCAAATGTTCTACTGGAATTTAACAAAAATTAGTAGCTTTTCCTATTTTATTCAATGTTCCTCTGCTGCAACACTGATAAAAGGTTATTGTTCTACTCAAAAATTTCAAACATTTTTTTTGACAGATAAAGTTTTACTAAAAACTACCTTGCCATTCTCCTGATTTCATCAGTTCTTTAATACAGTTTCTCCACAACCAGAGAAACTATGTCACAAGAAACTTTTTTATGTTTTAATTACTTTATTACTTAATTACTTTTTGCTTTAGAAATTTTCTGATAGATTAATGCTGTACATTCACAAAAATACTGCTTAGCTTTCATGGGTTAATTTTAAGTTATAGAGACTATGACACAACAACAACCAAAACATCAATATATTAAAACCTTTCATCCTTCCTTACAGCATATTTCTCTTAATCATTAATTTCAACGTGTTTTTTAACAATGCAGATATGAAGAATAATAAGCTACATATGAAAATAAATCTTCATTTATATATCATTTCAAGAGATGTTGACAATAAAAATAGCCCTAAGTAAAACTATGTTTTGCTTTCTGTATTGTCATTTTATTACATTTTTTTCATTTAAGATAAAATAACCAGATACTTAACATTTTAACTTCTTTAATATGTTAAGGAAGTTAAATCTAACTAGGTCTTTTAACTTTTTGCTTATCATGTCTATAGTCTGAGGCTATAAATATAAGTAGGTTTTACAACTGTTAATGTCAACATGCTTTAACAGACATCTGAAATCCCTGTTTTCAAGGCAAACCTGGGTAAATATAGACCTTTTCACAAGAAAAAAATAACAGTTATACGTGACCACATTTTGATTTTCATTCCCAAAAGAAACTAGAATAAGCTAGTTTTGGAAAGAGAATACTTTCAGGCATTTTGGATGAAAGCTTAATGCCAGATTTTAAATTCCTTCCAACAGGGCTGACAGATGCCCAGCACTGACAGCTGTGTAGTTCTGTCAAAACACAAAACAACCATTTTTTTGTTGTCAGAAATAAACCTAATTCAAATCAAAGAAACAGTAATAAAATATTTTAATAAGACAACAGGGGTATATTGCTAAGATTGCACCCATTCATTCCACATTGGAGAGAAATGTTTGGTTCAACATTGGTAAAAAAAAATTGTGGAAAACACAGTAATTCTAAAGATCAGACTGCTGAAGTAGTTGCTCTATGGAAGTGTGCAAAATTTTAGCTTTTAGCACAATGCCACTTACTGGGCTGAATGTGGATCTTAATTTAAAATCTTTTCATCCAAAAGAAAGTCTTTATGACACTGAGAAGTGGACACTTGAGTAACGTTTATACTAAAATTATCCCAACGACCTCAAAGTTAAAAAGGGTATTCCAAGTGTGTCCTATGCCTATTGCTCCTTGGTATAAATAACATGGCCTACATATGTTTAATCATGGTTGGATGAATGCCATTAGGGAGAAATGTAGACTTTTTCATGCAACTCATATAAGCTTGTATAAGGGGGATTTTCCTGAATTTTATAGATGTCTCACCTATCTGTTAGACTTAACCTTGAGCTGTATGCTACAGCTTGAAAAGTTTTGATCTTGATATTGATTCTCTAGGTCTGGGGCTTGGGGGGGAAAAAGCTAAACAGAAACTAAAAATATAAACTGGATACTTTGACAAAAATAATGTAGAAATTCAATATAGTGCAACAAGAAATATATTCACCTTTAGAAATTCCAAGAATGCCGGTTTGGACATGCATGCCTTTTTAATGAGAGCCATTGCATTGGTGAAGTTGTTCACGTAATCACTGTACACATCCAGCACCATGGACTTAGAAAACTGTAAAAGAGAATAAGATTAATAAAAATATACGTATATAGCAAATATCTTACAGCACCAGAATCATTGTTTAGTTTTGCAACATGTATAGTTTTCCAATATCATGCAGAGTCATATAATGTCCCCTGACTTATATATTCTTGGTAAAAAGAGGTCATAAGATGAAAATAAATCATTTGTTTTTCATCCTAGTTGTTGAAACGGTAAACAAATATCCCTCCCGATCCATTTAGGATGGTGCACACAGAAGAATGAGGTGGAAGACTGTGTGGGAGTGCAGCTGCGTGTGACTGTTCTGTGGTAAATATCTATTCTCCTTCCACAATTACACCTACGCCAGGCGGCTGATAGCGACAATATGAGGAGTAATGGGAAATTGGCAAATCAGATGAAGGAATTAACCCTCTTTTCTCTAAGTTTCCCTCAGGACCCTGCTGGCTCAGATATTACTGCAGACTCTGCAGGTAGAAGTTAAAAAAAAAGGAGCAGCCCAAGCTGGGCTGTATACGGTCCTAGCATTTCCACTGTCAACTGGGCTTCATTAGATAAACAGTAGGTCTTAGAATATCAATGGAACAGCACAATAACACCCAGCAAAGAAAATAATAAAACAACTCCTTCTAATAGGCAAATAATGAGCAAACCATATGGATGAACACACACTGCAGATGCTTAAGCACTGCTAAAAATTGTGACAACATATATCCCTGAGACCATTTGATGCAGTGGAGATATTTATCATGCCTGTAATTGATTTTGTTTGGGGTAAACCATGTCTGTTTGCTCATCATTACTGAGCTAACAGAGACGTAGCAATGAGATCCAGTAGGATACAGTAGGGAAAATATGACCGATTCTCCCCAGAATAAAGACTGATGTAATTTACAGCCAAATATCCAGAGGCCTTTATAGACATTTACAGCTTTTATTTTTTCCCCCTCAATGTCTTGCAATAAATTAGGCTAAATTAATTCTGTGTTTCGTCACTTAGCATAACCAAAGTTATTTCACTTTGCTATAAACCAGAATGATGAGCAATACCTTGGTTTTAAGCCTCTTTCCACAATTTCTATTGTTTATAACAATTTTCTTACAATAGTTCAGCTGCTATTTTGGCCCAATCATTCTGACACAGCTCTCTTAAATGACTCTGTTTTCTAGGTCAACTTCCTTCCACACACCTTTTCAGCTCTGCAAGCAAATATCCTTTGATACCACCAATGACTTTGTTGTTCTTGAGCCACTTTGTAACTAATCTGATTTGATACCAAGGTTCACAGTTCACTTAAAATACCCTTTTATGACCAAGCTTTAACTTTCTGACAAATGTCTTGAGATGTTTCTTCAGTATTTACACATATTGTGAAGCATCAGTCCAAACTGCAGCAAATCTCCCACATGACACGTCATTAACCCCATACTTCTCAGCTGCTGTGTTTTCAGGCTTAAAAATGTAATATATTTTCTATCAGATGTAACGTTGGTCATTATGACCAAATACTTCTTATTTTATCAAACCACAGGAAGTGTTTCTAAAAATTAAGGTCTTTTTCCTCTTGGATATTTACAAACTTCAATCTGGGTCTTTTGGAGAAATGGCTTTTTCCTTGCATTCTTTCAGTCCTTCTCTACTTTGTTGTCAGATTGTGAAAGAAAAAATTTTGTCTTTTTTTTTTAGTAAAGTGTATGTACATATCTGGCATCATCTGCGCCAACACATCGGTCAAGATGTGAACGAACAGTGTGGTTTCTGTAATGTACACTGACCGAGGCAACAAACAAGTCCCCGATTTTCTCACTGCTGTCCCACTCTGCCACACGGGAAGCCAGCGCAATCTGGAACATGGAGTGACACTGTGTGATCTCTCTGATTCGGTGGAAAATGGGCCGGATCTTCCTTGGACTCAGTATGCGCGGCTCTGCCTCCATCAACGGTCTGTGGTACTCCTGGTGAGAATGAGGAAGAAAATTGCAATCACAGATTGATGGGCATAAGCATTTTTGGCCAACCACTTCTTCACAATTCAGAGCCAGAATAGTAATGGAAGCAAAAACATCAGTTGATGGTCTTTCACAGAAGGGGAAAGTGTTGATTTCCTCATGAATTGTCTCTAACCCACCACTGTAATTTACAAGCAGACACAAGGAACATCAGAAAGCAGCACCAGAAACCATTCAGCTACATTGTGGTGTTATACAGTATTGAACATTTCCAATTGTTCAGGATGTCTTTTGTGTCCAAATCATGTTATGTGTCTGGAAACAGTGCATTTTCGTTACTACTTGACTGCTCTATTTGAATCACACACAAAAAAAAAAGTTTTAAAAGCAGTGAACTTCACAAAGGAACATGAACATTAATGCCAACCCCTAACAAAGGCAGGACATTCTATCGTGACAATAAAAGATTTTATTGCACACAAAGCAACCATTGATTGTAGTTAATTTTATTTCACTGGGCTTTTCTTTTATTTTCCAGTGATGATGAGATAAGAGGTCTCCTTTTCCTTTTTATCAAGGGAGATTAAAGAGGAGCGACTGCACCCCCATCGCGCAAGCCTGACAGCCTCTCTTTCTCTGCAGCAGCATGAAGCCCCCTCCAAAAGAGCATAGGTGTTTTATCAAGATTATTTATGCACAGACACCTTCATAATTTGATGAATATCTCTGCTTCTCTTCTCAATGTAATTCACAGTGGCTAAACTGTGAAGATATTGCATGTGGCAGGAGAGGACGGGAGGACTAAGCAGCTCACCTGCAAGATCCTCCTGAGAGATTCCAGGTAGCTCCGCTCGCTCTGAATGATGGAGCCAAGGATATGGCGCCTGACAACCTGCGTGGACAACAGATCAGTCAGGAGCTCAGGCTCTAACAGGACATGATTGGGCTGCGGTGTGTGGCATGCTTTCAGTTAAGCACGGCACCGGCTGATGGATTACACCATAATCATGCGTTAGTCACAGGAGAAAAAGACTCGGAGGAGTCGGTCTGTTTGAACGAGCTGAATCACTGGAGGTGCTGTGACATGAAAGCAGCTGTTCTAGCCGTTTTAAAACACACTGCTTTTACAAACAAGATCAGGAGTTTAAAGCAAACAGATATTAAAAATAGTGAATAACAAATGACTTCTTCAACAGCCTGAAGCGTAATCCTAAGGCTACTGAGTACTGCATTGGTTATAGGCGCATACACCATTGAAAGCTATCGTCAGAGAGCACAATTTGACGAGTCTCTCAGCTCTTGTGCTTGTGTACTGGCTCCCTGGTGAATGGTGTTGATTAGAACTAGAAGTAGCTGGACAGTGTGTGTAGAAATAACTATGTCATATTAACCTCTACCTGGGACTTTTCATCTGGGTTATTTTGTGCTTTAATTGTACAGAATGTCCCTTATGGTGTTTTTAAAGAAACATACAATAACTAGTCGCCTCCAATGTTATATACAAGGTACAGAATTTGTGGAGTTTATGGGTGGAGACTCAATTTTTAGATGGATATGAGACATAGAAGGTCCTGATCAAGACTGCCTCTGTGATTCATTTTAACTTTGGAAGAACAATAATGTATATCCAATACAGTAAACATGTAGACAATACAACAAGACATTGTTAACAAGTCAATGTTAAGAAAAATAGACAGGGCGCTTCATGTAAGTAGCATCAGAGCAATAAATCAATTTTCTTCATCCTTTCTTTTTCTTTTGAACAAGCAATCATGTGAGCAGGTTGTATACTCTTTCTGTAAACCGATTAAGCTGAACACAACAAACAGAGATTTGAGTCTAGTTTATTTTTAGGCTTAGCTTTGTACCAATACTACTTGTGTATGGGTTCAAATAGGCCCTTTCACCTCTTTCACCACATGTTGGAAAGCCCCATTTTCAATTTGCCAAAGTGACAAGCCTCCCCCGAACAATACACTCTACGAAACATTGCATCTTTTACCACTATTTAGCTTTTCTAGTCAAACTACTAGATTCTAGGCTGCTAACAAGTGTAGCTGTTATCGATTTTTATGGATGATGGGGTTGCTGTCAGCTGCACCTGGTGGTTGGTCAACCCTTCTGGCATGGGGCTCAGCTGCGGGGGAGGATGCTTCACTTCTGACACAGCCACATCCAGGTATCCAGCATCATCATCCTCCTCTGCAGATTTCAAAAATGAAAAAAAAAAAAAAAAAAGGAGAGCAGTTTCAGATTGTTGCTGTGCCTCAGTAATGTGTGCATGTGCGTGTGTGTGTCTGTGTGTAACAGAGAATGTGACAAGGACGGAGAATAACAGAAAGGCAGCCTTCAGATCGCAGAGCAGCTGGAGACACAGTGACACGCTAAGTTTATTACCTCTAAAATATGAAGAAACTTCTGAACTCTCTGAAGAATAAAAAAGGGAGAGAGCAGAGGAAATGTGAGATAGAGAGAGAAAGAGAAAAGTAAAGAACAGGCAAAGGAGGAAAATTCAGGGCAATACTGTATGTAGGAGTAAAACAGGCACAAAAGCAATTCAACACATTCTTATCTCTGCATTGAAAATCCCAATTCACTCGTAGCCATTAAGACACAGCAGAAGGTTTCATCAGTCCAATTAAAGCCTTTAAAATTATAACAGAGGATTTTTGGATGAAAAACACAAAGCATTGAAGATTTCAGGCGATCAATACCTGAAAATAGCATCACTGTCCTTCCTATCCTTTGTGTGATGACTTAAAGATGTGTTACAGGCGTGAGTCTGTCATCTATCTTAATGATGCTGCTATCCATTCATTGATGCTGATCTGTCTATACTGTAAGGTTCCTGAAACACAAGCTCCATGATACCACATGGGATGTTTTCTCTCTTACACACCAGAAACTTTTCTCACCCGCACCCCACACCGCATCTTACTTGAAATTACAAAAGCTTGTCTTTTTCATTTATTTTAAATATAATCAGTAAGATCTCTTCTTCCACAGTACTTTCATGTTTGCCTCAAGGGATTTCAGAAAAAAAAAAAAGACTTTCTACCCCAACCATCTTGGATACTCCTATTCGGCTTGGCAAGGCTGGATTTTTTACCCAAGTAAACTGTCTTTTATGTTATAAAAGCTCCAATGAATTTTAAAGCATGTACAGATTCCTTTAGAAATTACACAACGTTCTATAGTGATAACTCAAGAGCAGCATAGTTTTAAAAATTTCCTCAATTACCCATTTGATCTTTTCTCTGCAGGAATGACACTTTTCTCATGACGGCTATTTTAGTCCTCTCGAGTCCATCCTTCGTTCCGGTTCTTGCCGCCCTCATGAGCTGCTGAACCTGGTTGCGTGGAGCACACAGAGACAACAAAGGAGCATCAGAGCTGGAGGGAAGTGCCATGTTGCGGTGGCTTGATAACCTACGGTGCTCCTCCGGAGAGAGACAGAGAGAAGTGGCGCTCAGCAGGCTCATCATGAGCCTCACCATCTGCGACTCCCCCGTGGGTCGCTGTACGGCTTTCTAATCAGAGAGCCTGTGAGCATATCATGGAAAGATTATGGTAAGAGAGGGAGATCCACATCAGCTGCCTTGCTCTGCGTGGGAAAAATTCAGCTGACCACAAACTCCACCCTGAGCATCGCAGAGGCCATGCAACCAGACTCCACAGACCCAGAATACACTCAGGGGAGTAGTATTTTTAAATGATGCTACTGCGAGAAAGTAGGTCAGAAAGTGGTGGCAAGTTGCACCGATGTTTATGGAGGCAAACACGCAGACTATTATTAAATAATTAATGAGTTTCATGAATTTGTCTTGATATTAAACAAGGCAGGGAAACATAAAAAGGGAGCCTAACAGGCCAATCAATAGTCTCAAAGCAAAGCCACAGAGCAGAGGAAGAGCTAAGAAGGATGGCACAGCGAGCCAATTAAGCCATTGTGTCAGCTGAGCATAACAGATTGCATTTATCAGCTCTGGGTGATCATCAATCCTGTAGTTAAACATGTAGCAGAGGGAGTTGAGTTCCGCTATGAAATTATGTGACACAAAGTGGGCTTCGAAAGTGTACACACCCCAATTAAAATTACAGCCTTTTGAGACTTTAAAAAAAAAAAAAGGAAATTTAATCCACCTTTAGTGTGACATATGTTGTGTCTAATTAAAACAAGAACATCTAATAAATGGGTTATTTGAGAAACCATATGAAGAGAAGAGCTGCGACAGCCTGCTTTCATAAATGCTTATGCCTTAAAACTAACAACCTTGGAAAATTCTCCTAAACTACCTGACTGAAACACGTCTCCTCCCAGGTCTTCATCCAAACTTCCACAAAGTTCAGTCCAATCCTGTTCTGTTCTCAGCAAATGGAAAGCTTTACATGTTCTCTCATGAAGTCATCCTTTTATGTCTGGACTACAATAGATACCTGAAGGTCTTGGATTTAAAAAAAACTTACTGAAATTTTTCACTATTCAGAATTTTATGCAATTTAACAAATAAAGTTCCACTCCTAAGAATAATGATGCTACCATCACTACACACGATGTTCCAATTGTAATGAGCCTGTTTCTGTGCCAAACATACCAAAACTTTGTTTCTTTCAGGCAAACTGTCCTGTGGAGATTTTAGCCAGATCAAGATGTCCCCTTTGATATATAAGCATTCTGTTTTAATAAAGCCCTTCTTCTTTGTTCAGATATGTGAAGAACACATGAGATCGTTGTCACTTTCAGAACAGAGTGAATATCAGCTGTTTTTTCACTGTTGCCACTGAAACTGATGAAAGGTCTTTTCACAGACAGAAAGAATGCTGAACTGAGTTTCATAGAATTTGCAGTTATGCAGTCCGATTATTTTACCTAATTTAATTCTTACTGTACAGTATATTTCCCCCTTATACATTTACTTGTTTTTCATTTGCGTTGTATAGAATATATATATCTCACACTGAAGGTAGAAAAATCTTGGAAATTGTTCAGGGGCAGTGTCAATATTTTTAACTCTCAAAAACCTGGTATGCATTTTTAAGGCCCGCTGTAACTGTGTTCCGTTGCTGCTTGGGGTTATACCTTGATGTCATAGTTGTGCTTTCCAGACAGCCTCATAGCCAGTTCACGTTTGGTCCTGGCACACCGCTCCCTCAGCCGATGCACTTCAGGTGAGAGCTACAGGGGGATCGGATGGGGGCGGGTGGGGCACAGGTGCATGGAGTGTTAAGCCACAAAAGCCAACGGGAAGAGGAAAGCAGGAAAAAGAAACCAGAAGAGGAAATGCATGCAAAGTGATCAAGGGGAATGAAAAGCCGAGAAACACTGGGAATTAATCACAAGCGCAGAGAGTGAAAGCTCGGAGCACTGCTTTGGTCAAAGGTGTCGTGTCTAATGGTCGCTGATTTATGTAGGGTTCAGAGTGGCTGCAAGCAGTTTGGAGCAAATATTAACTAAACAAACTTTACTGCACCTCTCCCAGGTTTCTTAAACAGGAACTTCAGCTTCACCGGGTGAAAAATTAATTGGGCGAAACTAATTAAAAACAATGTGTTTCTGATGAAGGCTGCTGGACTGTAATAGTTGAGCCTTTTTCATTAATTGTAAAATCCAGCACACCTGAATTCTTCCTTTTGTTCAGCGGTCTGAGACAAACCTACCAACAGAACGGTGGGGGGATTTTTCACATCGCACCCAACTGTAATTACCAAGCAACTCATTTTCCCCGTCCCACATCAAGAAGGATTTCTGTTACCTCTGGCCTCATTTGTTTTTCAAATTATTAGTTCAACTCTACATCCTCTTAGATTACAGTAGAGTATTATCCATGCAGAAACACCTTCAATGTTCAGGTTTGACTGAAAGCAGGTATAAATCTATACATTAGTAATGACTCAACTACAGATTTTCCATATGTCTGCAGTGATGAAGCCACATTTAAAGCTTCTGGAGCATAAAGAAAACGCAGCACAATGTCAATGTGCACACAGTGCCATCATGTGGAAGCGGCACACTGTGGAGCATCACGGTGATTACCGGCAGTCTTGGCAGAAAAGAGGCAAGGAAATCTGTGGCTTTTCAAACAGAAATGTCTCATGTTTACTTTCATCTCACAATGCTCGCGTAAAACTTGACAGCCTTTTATGCATTTTTCATGTCCTTTACCGCTTCCTTCCACTTCTATACATTAATAAAGAGTACTGCAAAAGAGAGGCAGCGAATGAAATATTCTCCTTGATATTGTTTTAAGTGCTGAAAAACCGACCCAAACAACCAGGCCTGTCTAGATGCCATATACACATATCAGGAATGATTTGACATGGGGTCTACCTTGCTTCTTGCCGGCAGCTTGGCGTCGTTATCAGATTGCTCATCGTAGCTCTCAAACTCACTGGAGCTCCACCCGTTGTTTGCCTCCAAAGGACCACTCTCTCTTTGGACATCTTCATAGATCATGTCTGCTGAACACACAAACACACAGCAGGTCAGGGGCTGCAGGTGGGAGGTCATGAGAGAGCAAACATTTGAGGCAAACACAATTCTGCAGCCGCCGACCTTCATCAGGGGAGAGAGGTTCCTCGCTGGGAACGTCATCATAGATCACCTCTAACGAAGCCTCTGGTGCTCCTACCTCTGTGTCAGCCGCACAGATAGACAAAAAAAACACAAGAAAAACAAAGTTTCATCAAGTCGCACAAACACATGAGTTTTGCCTTTTAGCTTCAATCGTTTTTGCAGTGGCATTCTAGGACTTTCTGTTGATAGATCAAAATGTTGTTGCTCTCAAGACGGAAAAACACAAAGACATTCACATGCAGTTTTTCCTCTCGCCTGAATCTTTTGAGGCAGACCAAAATATATTTGCTTTTGCTAGAAAAGAACTTAGACCTATGAATACACTCACTGGCCACTTCATTAGGAACACCTTGCTAGTACCTGCTTTAAGTTTTAGTGGTATAGATTCAATTTGCTGTCGGAAATATTCCTCAGAGATAACTATGAGGTTGCTGCAGATTTGTCAGGTCAGCTACACATCCACAATTCAAATCTCCCATTCCACCACATTCCAAAAGTGCTTTGTTTAACCGACAGCTAGTGATTGTGGAGCCCACTGGAGTACAGTGTGAAACGTATTTTATTGTTTTGTTCAAGTTCAAGATCTTATGAGCTTCAGAAAATGTGAACACCGTGGTCATAAAGAGATGGACATCCACAGGTAGGTTGCAGTGTTTAAGCAATACAGCCTAAGGCTACGGAGCCTATAGTGTCCCAGGAAACTATTACCAACAGCATTATTGCAACAGCAGCAGCTTGAGTCACTGATTCAATGCAGGGTGGATTCATTCTTTCATGTTGTCTACACCCAATTCTGAGCTTTCCAAACTGAATGTTGCAGCTGAGACTCATCTGACCAGGCAGTTTTTTTCCGGTCTATTTTGCCCAAATTTGGTGAATCTGTTTGAACTGTAGCTTCAGTTTCCTGCTTTCAAATTATAGGAGTGGCAAATACTACGATGTTTTGTTGCTTTCTGCGCCTAGGTTGAAACTGAACGAGGTTCAATTCAGTTTCAATCTAAATTTAAATGTATGCATTTAGATGCATTCTGTTGTGGCCCTAGTTATAATACAATACAGTCAGCTTCAGTTCGCAATATAACTCATTAAAACATTTTTAAGGACGTCCAACTGAGTCATTGATGTTGCTCTAAGATCCACTATAGAGCAGGGATGTGGAAAACGTAGAAAAAGCAACGTCTGGTTTCAGGTAAACAAGGTAGGTTTGCTGTATTTTGTTCAAGCTACTGCTGCCTTATTATCATCTCAAAGCAGTCTGCACATTCTGCTCTGAAAATGTACACAAACAAAGCATTTTTCATCTGTATAATGGCCGCACAACGGATATTTTATCTTTCCGGGACCATTTTCTGTAAGCCAAAGAGATAGTTATGCCTGGAATTTCTACTAGACCAGATGTTTAAGAAAAATATGGTTAACATCTGTCAAGTCCCAACAACCACACATCATTCAAAGTCACTCAAGTCACTTTTCTTCCCCTTTCTGATTCTGTGTACTTCAACTCATCTTCTCATGTCTAGAGGCCTAAATGTGTCGAGTTGCTGCAACATGATTGGCTAATTTGCTGTCTGTTTTAACAAGCAGTTGAATAGGTGTACCTAATTAAGTGGCCAGGCGCTTTATTTAAAGGTTCTTGTCCTTGGGGAGATCAAGCACATCTCTTGTGGATGTTGCTCTAACGGCTTTGTCCACGTGACTTAACACGATTGTATCCAGCTTGTTTGAGCTATTGACCCATTCCATCTCCATGCCTGGCAGAATTTGTCATTAACTGCTTTGAGAGTGTTTCAGCCTAATTTACCTCAGTGAGCTTTATTGATTTGGTTTTAAACCCTGATTTGTCTACACACTCTTCTAAGCTCTGAACAGCAACAATCACCGTTTTTAATTAATCTTACTGGAGACGTGCTTTCCTGTTGTGGATTATTCAGACTAAAATTCTAAAGGACCTTGAAGAAACCCTTAAGGAAAATGTATTTTAAAATATTGTTGCCGTTTTTTTCATAATTGAAAAAATATACATATTTCTTTTCATATATTTCCACCTAGTTGTGCAGTCAGAAAGGTGTAAGCAGAAAGAGGAAAGCGACTGAATTTAGGAGGCCCAGAGATCCTACTGGTCCCTTGAGGAACATCGCTTGTTCCTTCAAGTTTTGTGAGGAAAAAGTTCCTTGCTGTGCTTGCATAGTTTATTCAGCTTTATATGGCAGCACAGTAACTCTAGGTCAAAGTTGTTTCAGGCAAGACATACTCCATCATGATAAATAGAACTAATTGTTATAAGTAGAAAAGAGAGAAGCATTTACAAATCAATGTCAGAACATCACAATCTCATGTGTCATGACCACATTCAAGGACTGAAGGCAAATGATTGCTTCTTCAAACAGGAATCACTTCATTATTCATAATGAACCATATAAAGTATATTTGATCAACGTGGAAAAACTCTGACAGCATGTAGAACCAATTTGCACAAGCTGGCAGGTTATTATTATGCAAAATACATTCTGGACTCTGATGTTTAAAGACTAAAATTACAAAGCACCAAGCATAAAAACATTAATACAAGAGAAAGATTTCTCATTAGATTTTACCCCGTGTTAAGTTAGTTTGCTTTTTGCCTTTTTTTTGCTTCATAAATATAGATGTCAGAAAGAAAAGTTTTATATAATTTAGAATTTTCAACTACTTTGTATGAGGAGTCCTGTGTATGAAAATCATCAGAGGAAGACATTAAAAAAAAATGTTGTGCAGTATTGCTCCTTTGCATCTCTCATTTCTAAGCCGGTTTCAAATAACGGCAGCCCTGCTGACCGAGTCAAAATCCAAAAGCAATTTTCCCCATGGAAATGGATCTCTATTGATCCCCATCCTGAATTAATTGGATTCATGTCATGTCTGCACAGGAATCAAATCCCAGCAGAACACAGGTGTGTTTGAGTCATTGTTTGCTGTGTTGATGTGTATTCCTATATATGTGTGTATATGATATTCATGTTTTTTTCACTGCAGTAATCAATAAGTTACACACCGACTCTGGATGCATAATGTGGTGGTGTTGCCACCTTTGATCAAAGTGGTACCATGCAGTGTGTACTGCCAACTGGTGCACAATTTTCACTGGCAGTTTCTTTATGGTGTGACCACGGTATTGTTTACGCATCTCTGGAGGTACAATTGGTTTTCCATCAGATCTGTCCACAGTGCGAACACTATAATACATGAGTGGAATGAGCCTGAATCCCAGGGCAAGCTTACAGTAGGCTTAATCTTTCTGGCCTGATATTAAACCCTTTAACTGCAATATAAGGTACATCAGTTCAGTGTCAGTATAATTTTGTTTGGTACCTTCAGAGATGTCCCTCGAGTCAGAGCTTCCCTGAACGGTTTCTTTGCTGCGATCTCCTGAATCAGACGGCGGCTCCACGGGAAGCTCCTCTCCCAGACAACGATCTGATGCACCAGGCTCGGCTGCTGCTGGTGCTGCTGAGACCCTGGAAGGTACCCAAACATTAGCACAGTTAAACCAACACTGAGTGCTGCGTGCCTCATTACAAGTTAATTTCACAGAGAGGAAGAGGAGGCTAAGTGCTTGTTGATGGGGGTCGAATAGTTGTTTGCAATCCAAGCATGTAAAAGCATGCTCCCTAAAGTCTTACGGAACACGTATTGCTACTTGCAAATGATAAAGATGTCTTTAAGAGGATCTATTTTTGTTCAGTGGAAACAGGACCATATTTCTAACCCTTTGTTGGAAACTGTCCATTTTGTGCTCCACAGCAGCCTTTCTGCTTTGTTCCTTTTATCTTTTAGCATTATAGAAGGAAATAAAACATGGCATCTGGCAAAAAATACAAACATGGCCACTGCAGCTTGTGGCACCAGTTTGTGATGTGCGGTTTTAACACTATAGTACACAAGTTATCTACTATATATAAAAGTGGTGAAAAAAAAAATCTAATCAAGAGTTAAAATTGTTCTTTTTTTCCCTATTTTTCTCTCACATTTATCATGGGATTTCATTTGAAAGGTAGTAGTTTCCATTTGGGAGTTTTAGAAACACCGTTAGGGAAAAATACCATTCTATTTGCCAAACTCTGTTATCTTTTGTGTTTTTCATAGATTTGATCAGAAAAGTTGAAATAAACTATACTTTAGCAACACTGGCAGTAAAAACTTCTTTTTTAGAAGTTCTTTGCAAACTTTTAAAATAACTGAACAATACACATCAGTATACTAGGTTAACAATTAAAAAGGAGAAAAAGAAAATTCTGGAAAACGACCAGGTACTGTACTACATACGACGATGACCAGACGACTATTGAAATACTAGTACTAAGAACAGCCCACGAGATGGTGTGTAAATAGTCTCATGGAAAGGTTACACTTAAATTAACTTGTTCCGGTGTGCTGTCAAATCATTATCTGTCATGGCAGCAGTTTGCTTTTTCACTGCTGTTATTTTGAATGAAGCAGACTGCATAACATCACAGGGGAAAATCTTGTTGACACAGCAATCACTGTGCCTGTGTTTGTGCTGGCAGTGAGTTTTCATCCTCCCCCACATGACTGATAATATGACAACATCCAGCATATAGGAGAGACCCATCTAAACTAATTAAATCTGCCCCTCTTTGCAACATCAGAATAACACTTGCAGAGCCTGCAGCAGCAGAAACGGAAAACAAAGATAAAGACGTATGAGGTAAACATCTACTTAGAAGTGCCATAATTTGGAACGCAGCAAAAAAAAAACTTTGCATACTTTTCATTTTGGAATCAGAACAAAAAGCACACCTCACGCTGACAGAAAAAAAAACTGCACAGAAATTAATTATAACATATGTTTTGTTTTTCTCTTTGTTTTTAGGCCAAACTCTGGTCATTTTAGGGTCATGTACATTAGCAAAATCTGTAGGTTTTCTGATTTCACATTTAGCATGCGTTTCTGAGTACAACACATACAACATTTTTTTCAATTATCCAAGAAAGGAAAAATCATATAATTTTGTGCTCATCTTGGTTTAAACTGTGTATTCTATATTGTCGCATGTGTGCGAAGGTGATGATGCCATTGGCACAAAAGCAAGATGCATTTTCATTCACTGATTTCATGTGTACAGCAAGCTCTCCCCCAGTGTTATAGAGTTCAAAAGATCACCTAATCAGCACCTCATTAGACAGACTGATGTGTGCTTATGTTTGAATTCAACAAGCGCTGTCAAATGGAACAGCAATCATGCATGCAGAGACACTGATTAACGAAAATTTCTCAATGTTTTCAGAAGTTCTACAGCACAACATTGACATCGTTGTAAATGGAAGCAATTCTCACTGTGTGTTTACCGTCTCCTCATACCTAAATGCAGATGTAATGCTCTGCCAGCAAATCACATGAGATGCAGTGATAGCAGTCATTTAGTGTTGCAGTGGCGTCAAGCTTCCATACAGAGCTCAGTATTACCCTGGTGCAGGAAAATTCATCTCCATCTAAATGATAAGACTCATCTCCGCCATTGCAAAAAACAAAAAAGAACCATTTGCCAGCACAAGTCTGACGATAAACTGATCTCCTGTCATTAAAATTGCCCGTGTGGAAAAAGAGAACAATGCTGATACACAAATCCTCTGGTTGACTGCACACATTCACATCAGGTTTGAGTGATTTTAGCAGCTTGGCCATCGATCCGGGTGTATATTTGCGCACGCCTTCACAACTTATCTGAGCCTACAACGTGTAGTGAGTCATGTAGCTCAAGGAGAGAGGGGAGGGGAAATCATTTTTTAATGCAAATGACACAGCCCAGGGAAGAGCACAGCCTTAAGTGGGAGCTGCTTGAATGCAAATCTCACACTTCCATCTGTTTCCATTCTCTTCAGGAAGAACACTGGGGTTTTACCTGTTTTAGCGCCCCCTCCTGGAAACAGCTGTTTCTGTAAGACTGCACAAGCAATGGGCTGACCATATTAGAGCTCTGTTTGTCCTCGGGTCATAAATCTGCTCCATAAATATCTGCCGCCCCTTCTTATTGAACCGTTTCCACAATGCACACAGCTCCACTGCTAAACATCGTCAAGACATGACAAATTCCATTTACTTAGCACCGGGATATTTATTTTTGCTGCACCTTATACTTCTAAAGCGTTTGCAGTTTTGCTTATTTATTTTAGCTTTAAAAGTTCTGATAAATAAGGCAGCAAGGTTAAATGTTAAATAAAGGAACTGTGAAAAAAAGTTTTCTCCAAACCACATAAAGATGAGTTTCCTTACAACTAGAAATTATTTTTGTGAAAAAAAATGAATAAAAACATACAATTTCTGCTCTCCAAGGTCAAACAAGTGAAAGAGATGCAGTGGTGCCATATTTTCGTGGTTTTTTTAGTCTTTATCTTGTCGTTGCTCACAGCTGAGTCCGGGGTGTTTATTGAAAACGAAATAAAAATGTTATAAAAAGTGAAGCCGAAGGAATCGGACATCGGCACTTATACAAATCTCACAGTTGGATAAAGCTTCCTTGAGCCAATAAGTAACTAAGTTGCTACCTTTGCAAATTCAAAAGAAAATCCCATATTTCTGTAATGGGAAAAAAATGCCACAAAAGAAATTTTGGCAGTATTGTTCTAAAACTGCTGACAGATCTTGGGAGTGTGCTGACAGACTTAACTCCTAGATTGTGGAAAGTGCTATTGATAGCTCTCCTTTAAAAGGCCACTCTATTGAAAAACCAAAGTGGAAATGTGAACTCAGCAGAAATCTCCCTGTGTGAGGAATTACCAAGACCTCACGGTGGCTTTATTACATGCACAAACACACACACACACACACACACACACACACACACACACACACACACACACATTTGAGCACACACATATCCAGCCATTCAGAGATTTGAATATACACTCAGCAGAAATATCCACACACATCGACAGGTTAACACCTGCGTAAAAATACGGCTCAGTCCTTTCAGCACAGGAAAGGCCAGAAACACAAACCCTGAAGTCAGCTATGAGTAGAGGTTTCTGAGCACACTTCCTCTGAGCACAGACGGGGAGTGAGGGGGGGCATAATCAAAATAATGTAATTTAGGGCCCCTGCATGATTTCATCAAATTGTCCCTAAAAACTGCAGAGCACTAAATTTAATAAGATTTATGCCATGGGGCTTTTTTTTTTCTTGATCCTGCATTCTCTTAGCTTGATCAAAATAAGTAAACATACATAGCATACAAAGCACAGTGTAAAAAAGAGACGCTTCCTAGCGAGAATTCTTTTTTTTTTTTTAAGTTTGTTTAATATTGTTTTACGTGGGCTGATATGATTCAGTTTGCTTGGGGCAATCAAATATAAAAGCTCCTTAAGTTCAAGATAAAATATTCTTTAGAACGAGAACATCAGTCAGTCGGCTCCCGGGCTGCTATTCTTTAGGTGACTTTGACTGCTGACCCTCTCACTCCTCCCCCCACAGAGCCAGGACGGTAAGAAGCCTGCTCCCTTTTAAGAATCAATAAACTATCACATGATCATTTACTGCGCCTCTAGGGCTGTAAGCTAACAACCTTTCATAAGTTTTTTTTTTTTCTTTTCACAACAAGGTGATATGAAGTAATGTTATATGTGAGGTCATTTTAGAGCAGTTATACATCTTTTTAGCCAGTAGACAGACAGCTTGCATTCTTTGGAGAAAATCTATTTTTAATTGGGGGAAAAAAAGTCCAGACAAAAATTATATATGAAATCATAACCCCAAAATGTATTTGGATAAGGAATGACAAAGATAGCACTTTGTTCAGGACAGCACCAAGACCAAAATGATATGTGTTAAAAAGGTATCAGCATTGTGGTGTATGAAGCATACATTTACAACAAAGAAATATGAATTAAAAAGGATGAAATGCATCAAACAGCAGCTCAAATTTGGTTACTATTAGCTTTCAAAAGTTCATCCACAGATGTGGAAATCCAAAAGACCTGAGGGTGGTATTGCAGCAATAGCTGGTAATGAGTAGTATCGCCTCAATGAGGCTTAGCATGTGTGCAGATTTCCCTATCCAGGGATGTGTAAAAAGACTTTGAAAAACAAGTATTGCTTTCCTTTCCACTTCACAATTGTGCTCTGCTACACAACATAAAATCCTAATCAATTGTCTTGGCATTTTGGTTATAACATGACAAAATTTGAATAAGTCTAAAAGGCATGTATGTGTGAATGCATCTGCATGTGGGATATGGAGAAATAGAAACAAGTCAGATGTTTAGATGTAAAAACAGTGAGTGAGACTTGCAATAATATAATATTTTAGATGTTGCATAAGACTGACAGAATGTTTGCTGCTATTATTGTTCAAAATAGTTAGTAAAATGTTGTGTGCACTTTTCCAAGTATCTTTGCAAGATTGGATTTTACATCACAAATAAATGCCTAACTTATACAGTATCGTATGCATCATACCCAAATCATCAGAAAATCTACTCTCAGAGCTACAGATTACTGCAGTTACTTCGTGTTTTATGGCACTACATTTTGACACATCTGCTTCTTAATGGTACTGCAGGTGTTTTCCGCTTAAAAGGCTGATTAGCCCTTCCCTCAGTTTGCAGGCAGCCTGAAATGTGCTTTGAATTACACAACAAAACACACCTTGAAGCGGTGCTCATAGGAGGCTGATGGAGCCGTCACTCATACTGTCAAAAAGGCAGCCATGAAAGGATTTCTAATCAGCCAAAGACCCTGTTTTGAACCTGTGAGTTTTGCACTTTGTGTGGGCTTTTAAGCGATCCTTAACGACCTAAATATGATAAAGACTGATGGAATTTTATTCATACAGCTCAAAGCACTGACGAGTAGAACTCTAAAAAGAAAACTGTTCCTTCTAGACAGAATGTCCCAGTTTATAACCTGCTTGCACATCACTGTCAAAATTTCAGTATGCAGCGGTATTAAAATGTACCCACTGCACAGAATGACATGCACAAATGGATGCATTAACATAAATGTCCAAATGCGTTTCATTTAGTTTTCAACTGAGTGTGTACTGTAGTACTTTGGGGGGGGCAGAGGGGATGGGAGAGAATTGACTGGACATTTTTATTATATTTCTCCCAAACTGTGAAATTGTTGTCTATTTAAGCAGATAAATCCATAAAACGTCTTATGTGAAAGACCTTTAAATAATATATATACAAAACATGGACTGCAAAACTAGCATAGATCTAGGGCCCATGAGCAGCCTAACAATGAGCTCCATTCACACAGAAAATAAAGACACAGTAGACTGCTACAAAGATGTCAACAGCTATGTTTTGCCCTAAAGTGCCAAGTTGCTTCCATGTAGCCAGTCAAAAGGACCAAATAAGTCTAGAGACGCAACAAGGTGTTTTTTCTTTATCCATGACAATTTTCAGTTTTCTATGAGGTGTGACCTACTAATTCAGATTTTGACTCTTTTATTTTTATTTCCATTTCAAGAACTAAAGCACATACGAGAGAAAACTGTGTTGCAGGTTATAGTAGTTAAAGTGTAATAAAATTACACATGAAAACATTTGTGCAAATCATACAATGTTTTTTTTTTTTTGCTTTTCTAGTCATATTTAAATGTTTCAGATCAAACAGAGTTCAATTTCAGTCAAAGACAACTTGCATAAAAGCTAATATTTGGAAGTTGTGCATTCCATTGAGGGGAAATAGCTATTTAAACCAACCTACCTGTGTGGAAATATAATGCTTGTATTGCTAAATTATGGATTTACTTAGATTAACTAAATGTCTCGGCTCAGTTTCACCAGCCACACCCAGAAACTGTCTGACAACATCGAGGTTAAAACAAAATATCCTCCAATCAAAATAAATTAATATGACAGGTCAGAAATAAAGTCATTAACAATTATCAGTCTAAAAAAATGTTACAGAACCATTTATAAAGACCTTTAAAACACAAGGGAAACACCAAAGAGGATTAGGTAGTAATGACAATGACATGGAACAGCAGTGAAGCTTCCCAGTAATGACCAGCCTACAAAAATGACTTCAAGAGGGAATCAACAACACACTTATAAATTCTGCTGTCAACCAGGAAATCCTGAAGGAGAATGTATGACCATCAGTTTTTGACTTCATCCTCAAGGACACTTGGATTATGTAGCTGGATACTGATCTAAAGCAGAGCAAATCCACCTGTGAATGGCTTAAAATCAGTAATTAAAAAATAAGGTTTTAGAGAGACCTTGTCATAGTCTGACTTAAGTCCAACTGAGTCTTACAACAGAACTAATATGCATTGCAAACCCTTCATTGTGACTAAATTCATAGTTACATGTGAAGTAAGACAAGTTTTTTTTTTTTGTTTTTTTTTACACAATTTGTCTTACACAATGGAACTGACTTGTACGGGTACTGGACTTAGGAGGGTGTGGGCCCCGGGGCTTGAGCCAAGGTGCGGGCCCTACTTAATCATGGTTATACAGTTGCACATTAACATGCACAAACACAAACACACACACACGCACCCACGCGCACACACACACACACACGCACACGCACACGCACACACACATATAATGTTGGTGGCGTTTCAACACCACCACCAAATGCCAGTGATAAAATTAAGGCATTCAGACCTTATTCATTCACAAAAATACAAAGCATCTTTCAGGGCCTCAAAACGCCGGGGCCCTGTGCTGGAGCCCCGGTAAGTCCATGCTAAAATCTGGGGTTGACCGTATGTTTGTTTAAATGCACTTTGAAGTCAGTGCTTTCCTTTGCACATTAACATTGTGCATTAGTGTTAGAAATTTGATTGACTGCAGCCTTGTCCAATTTTCTAAGAGACAAATCAATTATCTCATTTTATCTTATCATGATCAATAAATACCTCTTTCCCAAGCAGTTTAACATTACCGCTTACAACTTTCCTTACAAGTAAACTTTTTTAAAAACAAGAAAACAGAAAATGACAAATTTGACAGTCTCCCTGGCAGTCAAATTTTCCTGTGTAGTGTTGATGATGCAGTGTGTACAAACTCCAACTGAATTCATTCAGTAGGCAGTGGACTACTTCATCTTAATGCTGCCTTATTATCAGCCAACACTGGCTACTCTGTGCACTTTGTGGCTTTCTGTGCTTTTCAGCAGGGTTTTGACCTTAATAGTTTACGTGGACAGCTGCTTATGTTTGCAAGATGCAACTCAGACTGTTGTGGTCACAGGGTCATCAGCACCATCACCAATAAATGCAACACCTGCAAAAAAAAAATAAGGCTACATCCAGTCATGCACTGAATGTTAAACTTGTTTGTTACTGAGCCAAAAAGTGTTTCTGTTTGGCTTTTCTTCAAGAAAAAACTAAAACGAGATCTTACGAGTGACACTAGATGTTTTTGGAATTTATTTGACAATAACGAAGAGCAGTGGTGTGTTGTTTCTTAACTCTAGACTAATTAGGGGCATGCCATAGCAATGCATAAGGAGAGCAGTACTGACTTGCGAAGCAAGTCAGTACTGCCTCCATGCATTGCATGGCAGGCACCTATTGTTCTACACCTAATAGAATGTCTGTATATTATTAGGCCCGAGCAGCTAAGCGCTGCGAAGGCCTATTGTAATCGTGCTGTTTATTATTAGGCCCGAGCAGCTAAGCGCTGCGAAGGCCTATTGTAATCGTGCTGTAAATTATTATTCTTCCGTAAAATAAATTGGCTTTTTGGGGGCTTTATCATATTCAAAAACTCACCAAACTTGGCGGCCGCATAAAGCCCGGTGAAAATTTACGTATTTTAAGGTCGCCGGAAATATCGCACAAGAAACCGCTCAATGGCGCCACCTAGCAACTTTCAAAAGACCCTTTTCTTTTCACTTACTTTATCGTAGAGACTTGAAATTCGGTACAGTTGTTGAGCTCCCCAAGACACTCAGAATTTACAATTAATGTCATAGTGCAACTATCCTAGGAAGTCGGCCATTTTGGATTGAAGTTCCGATTTTGAGCCCATTTTGGCCGTTTACAGACGTCGCATTTGATCGAACTCCTCCTAGGGATTTCGATCGATCGGCTTCAAACTCGGTCAAATTGTTCATAAGGCATGGCCGATTCAAAGTTATCAAATTTGTGAGTTTTCAAGTATGTTGAAGGGGTCGTTCCAGGGGTCAAAGTTCACCGATGTACCAGAAAGTCATAAAGTGTTATATCTCCTACAAAGAAAGTCACAGAGCAACCAAACTTTATATGTGTGATCACCTTTGGATGACCTACAACACCCAGTTGTGAAATTTTGAGTCTACCTAAGCCATGCCCCCTTAGAACAGGAAGTGTCATGTTTTACTGCGAACGTTCACTATCTGACCCCTTTGACCTAATCAACATGAAACACTGTCGACAGACAGAAGACATGTTGATGTTTCAGGGTGTCCAACCCCGTTTGGTTTGGATGCAGTAGGTGGGCGTGGCGCATGGCGAAGTGACCTTTAACGGCGTCTCCTTACGTTTGGCCTTGAATTCCACAGTTTAAAGCCCAGCTTCACCAAACTCACTAGGTTTGATCCTTGTGGGCCCCTCGACAGGAATCCGGTGTGATTTTTTGTGGGCGTGGCCTAATGTCTCAACAGCGCCCCCTTGAAGAATTTAAATAATCAGCCCCAAGCTATTCTTTAACCTAGAATTATGAAACTTGGTACACTTGTGTATCTTGTCAGGACCTACAAAAAAGTCTCTTGGAGCCATGGTCCAAACCCAACAGAAAGTCGGCCATTTTGGATTAAATTCGCCATTTGCTGTTTTTCAGAGACGTCGTATTTGATCGAACTCCTCCTACAGCGTTTGACATACAGACTTCAAACTCAGTCAGCAGAGAGTTCAGATATTAAAGGTCTAAAGTTATCACAGGAATTTTTGTATGTCAAAGCATGTGGGCGTGGCTAAGTGCCAAACTTTGACTATTCGCCATAAAACATCAAAGTGAAATAACTTCCACATACAAGGTCACAGCTGCTTCAGACTTCCTATGTCTCACTACTGACCAACCCTCATTAGATTCTCATGGTCAGATGATGACGTAACCTTAGCTCCGCCCACTTTTAACAGGAATTCAGCTGTTTTTTCTACTGTATGTCTTATTTTTACTGAGTAATACATATGGAATTAATCTTCTACCACCTGACATAATATGAGCTGATGATGAACTGTGAGGATGAACTCTGACTCATGGGGGCGTGGCCAACTGGCTGTCCTTCGCCATATGCATGCAATTGTCTCTGAATCACACACGCATCTTCCGATTGGCACCAAACTGGATACGTTTGACCTGTGTTCAATGCTAAAGAGCCCAAGAGGATTGAATTGTTATTTTACTCTACAGCGCCCCCTAGGTCATCCTATCACCAATATCTCTTCTCTACATCGACCGATCTGCACCAAATTTGTGGTGTGTCGCCAGGGAACCATGCCGAACTCAACGGTGCGATCTGCCTGGCTGACGCGCGGCTCAACTGTGCGAAAGGGTACGCGGTGGCAGGCGGGCGGCGGTGCTGGGTCCCCCGCGGTGGCTATAGGCCGGAGCGGCGCTTGGCTGCTCGGGCCGCTTGTTATTATTATAACATCTTCTTCCATTACCGTTAATGCGGCTCGTACCGCTGCGTGCCCACCCACAAAAGTGGTATGAAACACACACACAGGACTGTTTATGGCTGACTCAAAAACCCTTTTTAACTCCCCCTCACAGGTATAAATATCGCCCTATTGGTCTGAAAGTTGGTCATAACATAGATACACATGCCTGCTCATGTACAATGTTTACAAAAATTTGCTAGGGCTTATGCTTTTTGTCAGGGTCCTTCAGACTGACGCCTGGTGTCTCCCAAGTATAGAAACTGTCTGAAGAGGATTTTCCCGCTCTTTGGCTCTCACAGCTGCAGTGGATTAATTACCATAGCAACAGAATACAGTGTCTGGAACTGCAGCTCCCCAGGACTGCACTGTAGGGTTTACTGGTATTTACAACTGCTTGTGTTTTCAGCATTATACTACTGATTCAAGACTATAACCATTACACATATGTCCCCCCATGTTAAAATCTGACATAAATAAGAATAAATAGTTGATTAAAAGTCTATGGACAGAAAATAACGTCGCTGCTCCTTTAAGGAACCAACGGCACAGACGCGGCGCCTGGGTGATGCTACAGATCACAAACCTGACAGAGAGAGCAGAAGAGGATTCGTAGGAAAAGAGCGGTGATGAACGGAAAAGCTTAATATAGTTGAGAAAACATAAATTACCTGGTCGAAAACTGACTGGGATTTAATGAGAACTAAGTTACATCGGTTTTGGTGAGTTTTGTGTTTATTTTCTTACATTTTTACCGTGTTGTACTTTTCCTTTTAGCAGAGAGCTAAGGCTAAAAACGTAGCCGTTTGCAAGGAAATACTCCGTCATAAACTGTTATCAGGTTAATATATAAACTGTTATCCGGGTAATATATTGGGTTTATGAAGAATTTATTTGAATAATTTCAGGATTTAAAAAGACTTTTGTCGTGTTTGTGACCTATTACACAGGTCAGGTTTTTTTGTTAGTTGGAAGCTTGGTCGGAGCAAGGATTGGTCTGCCATGTGTGACGTAAGTAATGATAGACAACATGCTACTGATGCTCCAATAGCATTCATGCTATTGTTAGCATTTTGGCTCATTTTAGCTTATGCAACATACTAAAATGAGCAAAAATGCTCATACTACCGTACGAGTACAGCTTAAGAAAACATGCTTCTGACTCCCCGCAGGTTATTGACTACACTGCAGCTTTCTTAAGCATGATTGCTAATTTTTACCATCGGAACGCTTTATTAAAAATCCGACGGCCACACTTTGGCATGCCCCTTTAAAATTTCTGCAGGAATTTTCTAGTTGTTAAATATTACACCAGATAAAAGATGTTCAACATGCCAGTTTAAACTTTGAACTATTTGCAAAACGACTGAGCTCTGCAACATTAAAACATGGATAGAACTGTAACTACATTAATCATAGCTCTTCTTCTCTTCAGTGTTTCTGTCAGTTTCTGGTGGTGCAGCTCTGTGCTGCCTTCAGGAGAATGGGACATCAGAGTATCATCCATAAAACTTCACCCACATGGCATTTATTGTGCAAACTAGAGCTTTCAGAGGGAAAACAAAAGTTACTTTTAGTGCCATACAAATATGAGACAGAAACATGGATTATATCTTTATATAGACATGTCTATTGATTTATAGATTAATAGTTTTACTGGACAGAAATTACAAAGAACAAATCTGGTTCTTAATCAAATCCTAATGAGTCAAATTGAAAGTGTCATGGAGTCGTCAGCCTCATGACATTAACACTGACAGTAAAAACATAAATAAGTGATCAGTTATTTATGTTATGGTCTGTAAGATATATTTATTCTCCGTACTAGATGTGGTCTCAACAAACCCATGGCACTTCAACACTATTATTTTACCTTTTATCTGGAAATAGTGTCTGTTTATTCTTGCCATATAGTCTCTGCATTAATTATTGCTCAAAAGGTCTTGCCATACCAGTTTATTCCTCTGTATTTACTTTAGTTTCTTTGTTTATTCTTGCATTGTGTTCTTCATTCATTTCCATTTAGTTTCATTTGATTAGTTTTATCCTCTCTTGGTTTATTGCTTTGTCCACTTTAGTTTCTTTCCTATTGCTAGATTTATTTTATCATTTATTGACGCTCACCATCAGTAATCTTTACTCATCACCTGCTGCGCCTCCTAATCGTCATGTGTTTCACATCATGTGTTGATTTTTTCACCGTTCAGCGTCAGATTCTCTGTTTTTATGCCATAATTCACATCTAGTTCGTCGCTCCGTTTTATGTCCCGCTTCTCCTGTTTCAGAGTTTTGCG
The DNA here is from genome assembly GCF_904066995.2 of Poecilia reticulata. Taxonomy (NCBI): domain Eukaryota; kingdom Metazoa; phylum Chordata; class Actinopteri; order Cyprinodontiformes; family Poeciliidae; genus Poecilia; species Poecilia reticulata. The sequence goes on from NC_088834.1 coordinate 7,738,102, forward strand.
CAATGTGCGCGTCTTTTAATTTTTTTTTTTTACCGCGTATGGTGCAGGGCGGTCGGGAAGCGTATCGATGGGGAAAAGGCAGACTGACATAAACCTTTTAAAACAACGGAAACAATATCTGCATTCTGATTATTGAAATTTAAAAGTGCTGTGTTGTTCTATCACCCCCGTTTCATACCGGACCACTTACAACACCGTGTTAACGCTATAAAATGAACGCTCTCTATCGTGGTATCACCCATGGAGGGATTTCTTTATTTAAATGGGTTCATTTTTCAGAGGGATACAGAACCGCTACTCTAAATCATTGTTTCTTCTGCTGTGCCATCACAAATAATAAATTTTCCAAAAAATGAATCACCAATGAACTGACTTGAAGGAAGATGGACGAATCTCCAGCAGTAGCAAGCCATAAACAGGAAACAGGCCCTCCTGCCAGTAGGGCATGAGGGCCCTACTGGCAGGAGGGCCCTCATGCCAGTAGGGCCCTCATGCCCTACTGGCATGAGGGCCCTCCGTAATTTGACACCCTGCGTAATTTGCAGGGTGTCAAATTACGCAGTTAAAACTCTGGCCCGGGAGTGAATTTACAAAAGCGATCACCTGATGTCTTGAAAGGTCAGTCTCTCCCGTCACATGGTACTGATCATGTCTGGTCAGCAACTAAATATGTTGTTTACAAAGTGTGTTTTATAAAACCACGACATGCCCTATAGACCTTTAAATTTCATCAACTGTTTTTAAATAGCTATAAAACCAGAACATTTAGTGCAAAACTTGCACATGGGATTGTTTTCGAAGAATTAAAGACTCCTCTTGCGGACAAGCAAAAAAAGGAAAGTCACGTGTACAGGTTGTTTACCTGAACATCCGCAAAACAGGTGATTAGTTATGCGATTAGTGATCCCATGGGTAGGCTCATCAGGTGCCTAGCAGTCATGCTTTTGGACTTTGGGAGGAAGCCGGAGTACCCGGAGAGAACCCACGCATGCATGGGGAGAACATGCAAACTCCATGCAGTTACTACGAAGCCCAGGAGGTTAGCCAAGAGACCAACAGGAATAGCTATGGAGCATTGGAGTTCGGGCAGGAGACTGACAGGACTCGTTATGAAGCCCTGGAGAAGTGTATTGCATATTGCATTTTCAAAAGTGTAGTGGAGAAGTCTCCAACCACACGTCTGACTACAGGCTGCTGCTTCTGTGGCTGGTCTGAAACAGCCGCAAAACACATGATTAGTGATGTGATTAGTGATCCCATGGGTAGGATTGTCAGGTGCCTAACAGTCATGCTTTTGGACTTTGGGAGAAAGCCGGAGTACCCGGAGAGAACCCACGCATGCATGGGGAGAACATGCAAACTCCATGCAGTTACTACGAAGCCCTGGAGGTTAGCCGAGAGACCAACGGCACTAGCTACGAAGCGTTGGAGGTTGGGCAGGAAACCGACAGGACTCGCTACCAAGCCCTGCAGGTCAGACCGGAGACCGACAAGTCTTACTACGAGGCTCTGGAGGTCAGGCAGGAGACCGACAGGACGAGTCCTGGAGAAGCCCTGGAGAAGTGTAGTGCATATTGCGTTTTCAAAAGTGTAGTGGAGAAGTCTCCGACCACACATCTGAATACAGGTTGCTGCTTCTGTGGCTGGTCTGAAACAGACATGCTGTATTCATGATGGCTAGACAAGACTTACTACTGGCAGCTATTTATGCTGCTTCTCTGTGTCCCTCAGCCTTTTCTCCAACTGTTCCACTTGAAGCTGCAGGTTTTTGTATATATTCTCAAAAATAGTGCCCTCCTTCTCCAAGGTGGTGTATTCCTGCTCTAAGGCGGTGTTTATTTCCTCCAAGTAAGTGTTTATTTGCTCCAACATGGTGCTTTTCTGCTCCAGATCGGCCTTTTCCTTCTCTAGGGCAGTGTTTTCCTGCTCCAGGGCAGTGTTTATCTGTTCCAAGACCGCGCTTTTCTGCTCCAGAGTGGTCTTTTCCTTCTCCATGGCAGTGTTGTCCTGCTCCAGGGCAGTGCTTTTCTGCTCCAAATTGGTCTTCTCCATCTCTAGGGCAGTGTTTTCCTGCTCCAGGGCAGTGTTTATCTGCTCCAACATGGTTCTTTTCTGCTGCAGAGTGGTCTTTTCCTTCTCTAGGGCAGTGTTTATCTGCTCCAACACGGTGCTTCTCTGCTCCAGAGTGGTCTTTTCCTTCTCTAGGGCAGTGTTTTCCTGCTCCAGGGCAGTGCTTTTCTGCTCCAAATCGGTCTTCTCCATCTCTAGGGCAGTGTTTTCCTGCTCCAGGGCAGTGTTTATCTGCTCCAACATGGTGCTTTTCTGCTGCAGAGTGGTATTTTCCTTCGCTAGGGCAGTGTTTATCTGCTCCAACACGGTGCTTCTCTGCTCCAGAGTGGTCTTTTCCTTCTCCATGGCAGTGTTGTCCTGCTCCAGGGCAGTGTTTATCTGCTCCAACACCGTGCTTTTCTTCTCCAGAGCGGTCTTCTCTTTCTCTAGGGCAGTGTGTTCCTGCTCCAAGGCAGTGTTTATCTGCTCCAACACGGTGCTTTTCTGCTCCAGAGTGGTCTTCTCTTTCTCTAGGGCAGTGTTTTCTTGCTCCAGGGCAGTGTTTATCTGCTCCAAAATAGTGCTTTTCTGCTCCAAATCGGTCTTCTCCTTCTCTAGGGCAGTGTTTTCCTGCTCCAGGGCAGTGTTTATCTGCTCCAACACCGTGCTTTTCTTCTCCAGAGTGGTCTTCTCTTTCTCTAGGGCAGTGTTTTCCTGCTCCAAGGCAGTGTTTATCTGCTCCAACATGGTGCTTTTCTGCTCCAGAGTGGTCTTCTCTTTCTCTAGGGCAGTGTTTTCTTGCTCCAGGGCAGTGTTTATCTGCTCCAACATGGTGCTTTTCTTCTCCAGAGTTGTCTTCTCCTTCTCTAGGGCAGTATTTTCCTGATCCAGGGCAGTGTTTATCTGCTCCAACACGGTGCTTTTCTGCTCCAGGGCGGTCTTCTCCTTCTCTAGGGCAGTGTTTTCTTGCTCCAGGGCAGTGTTTATCTGCTCCAACACAGTGCTTTTCTGCTCCAGAGCGGTCTTCTCCTTTTCTAGGGCAGTGTTTTCTTGCTCCAGTTCAGTGATTATCTTCACCAAGATGGCACTTTTCTGCTCCAGAACCGTGTTCTCCTTCTCTAGGGCAGTGTTATCCTGCTTCAGGGCAATGTTTTCCAGCTCCAGGGCAGTGTTTATCTTCAGCAAGACGGCACTTTTCTCCTTCTCCAGCTTTTTATTTCTAATTTTAATCATGTTCATGTTCTCCTCATTTTCTACCGTCAGAGTTTGTCTGTTGACGAACAACATGCTGACTTTTTTCAATATGTCAAACAACCACATACTGAGCTGACTCTGTAGATAAATCCAAAAACACAATCACTTAAGAGACAACACTTATGCTTACTCTGCGACTTCTGCAGTGGTAATGACCGTAGAATTCAAGACTGCAGCCTTGTGACATCAATGCATCACTCTCTGTGACATCAATTTGTGTGATGTCACAAATTGATGTCACTACCTCAACAGAACTAGAAAACTGCTGAAGTTTGAATAAAAACAAACTTTACAGCTAAATGCAACTTGGCTTAGCTGATGGCCATTTCAGACAGTTAAACTGGTAATATATTAATTACCAAGGCTGTAATCCGCACTTGGGAGTCAGCGGCTCTTGAGGATAATGGCCTGGCACAGCAGGGTGCGAGGACCAACTCTCTTAAAAAAGACATGTTAAAAAATAACACAAAAATGTATTACCTTTAATGCACATTTTGTGTTCGTTTTAACACACAATGTGTTAAAATGTACAGAACATTATAACACACTGTATGTGTTAAATATTTCAACACATTTTTGTCTTGGTCAGGCACAGATTTTCTAACAACAGATTATATAATTCTTAATGACAGTTTCAAGTATTTTTTTTTTCTAAAATGGTTTTCAAATTTTTTTTTGTATTTATAAAATGTTTAACTTCTAAAAAATGCCAAGTAAACATTTTTGTAAACCTTTACTGCCTACAAAGGTCTTCTGTAAACTTTAATCAATTTTAGCAATTCATATATCAAAATTATCAACTTTCTGTGCTATTTGTGCTTTTTTGTTATGTTTCCTTTCAACAATTTCTGGTTTTGTACTAATTTATGCTTATGCTAATTTATGCTATTTTCCACTTTTCAACTATTTCATGTTTTATACTAATTTCTGCTTTTGCTAATCTATACTATATGTTTTGCTATGTGTTACTATTGTACTTTTTCAAATATTTTAGAAATGCAACAATTTCTTCAAGTTGCCATCTGTCCCCGCAATAGCTGTTGATTGCAGTAAACCAATATTGTCATATTTAAGCTTTCATTTTTTGACAGAATGGACATCAGAAGTAATGACACCCCCTACCTCTTTTTTTTTTGTTTATTTGCTTTCATTTTTCTTGTGCTGCCTGCACTTCTCTTGCTGAGGCGCTGTAATGCAGTGACAACGGTTCGCCACCAGTGGGCATATAGAGCACGGTGAGCAGCACTCCTGACTCAGCGAGCCAACGGCAATTAAGCGCAGCAACGGCTGGTCAGCGAAGGCGCTCACTGTCGCTCTCCTGTTTCAACAGTGTTCATCGAAATAAAAGATGAACACTTTTATTTCGAAAGTGTTCGAAATAAACCACACTGATTATTTTTTAAGTGTGCAACAATTGGAATAGATGTATGCATATAGATGGATGGATGGCTCATTTGATTGATTGATTGATTGATTGATTGATTGATTCCTACAAAGGTTAGCTCCAGCACCAGGGTCTTTCTTCTGCAATTAACAATTTGTTTGCTTAATGTGATTTCTCCTGCTCAATTTCATGTCTGCTTGTGTTTCCGATTTCTTTATGCTCCTTCCACTTTCTAGGATTTTTGTGCTTTCTTTCCTACTTCCTATGCCTTGTTCAGATCTTTTTTTCTAATGTATTTTTCTTCTAATGTATAACTTTTACTTTTCTCCTCTTTCAATTATTTCAGGTTTTATATCATTATTTTATATTTTACTACTACATTCCTTGACAAACAGTGTTCAACTCTCTGCATGTTGTGTTTAGTTATATATGTGATATTTGCTCTAAAAACCACACAAAAATACACTAATGCGTGAAGCGTGCATTGTACATAGAACACATATATTATTATAAACTTAAAGATGGTTTAGAGTTTATTGAGGTGTAACCTGAGGATCTCCTCAGCTATGCACCACATATCTGAGAAGAGACATGGAGGAAATTAGGGGTTGAAAACTGCACACACCTGCTCCTTCATTTAGCTTAAATCTTATTGTATAGACTAGGTCAGTGTTTCTCAGCCTTTTTTGGACCAACGCCCCCCTAGCCTTTATTCAGGTCCCTCACCGCCCCCCACCAAAGAATTTGCAGGCTACTTTGCACTGACTATTATTTTATCATTAATATTACTATCACTATTGTAGATGTTTTGATTTTTATGCTTGTTTCTGAATTTCTCATAAAAATAATTTCCCAGAGAATAAAAATGTCATGGGAATATAAATTATTTTCACAGGCGTCTACGAAAAATGCAATGAACATTCAAGTTAAAATTGGTAGGTCTAACAGCAGCCAGTCAGAGTGGAAAAAATATTCTTATTCTTATCAGTGCCATTTTCTAGTTAGGGGCATGCCATAGCAATGCATAAGGAGAGCAGTACTGACTTGCGAAGCAAGTCAGTACTGCCTCCATGCATTGCATGGCAGGCACCTATTGTTCTACACCCAATAGAATGCCTCTTTATTATTAGGGGCATGCCATAGCAATGCATAAGGAGAGCAGTACTGACTTGCCATGCATTGCATGGCAGGCACCTATTGTTCTACACCCAATAGAACGCCTCTTTATTATTAGGGGCTTGCCATAGCAATGCAAAAGGAGAGCAAGTCAGTACAGATCGGAGTTAAAATGATTACATAAATTAATAAAAACGACAAATTTTGAGATTTTGTGTCTCACAGAATCAGTAATCTTTCTCTATGAAACACACACACAGGACTGTTTATGGCTGACACAAAAACCCTTTTTAACTCCCCCTCACAGGCATAAATATCGCCCTATTGGTCTGAAAGTTGGTCATAACATAGATACACATGCCTGCTCATGTACAATGTTTACAAAAATTTGCTAGGGCTTATGCTTTTTGTCAGGGTTCTTCAGACTGACGCCTGGTGTCTCCCAAGTATAGAAACTGTGTCTGAAGAGGATTTTCCCGCTCTTTGGCTCTCACAGCTGCAGTGGATTAATTACCATAGCAACAGAATACAGTGTCTGGAACTGCAGCTCCCCAGGACTGCACTGTAGGGTTTACTGGTATTTACAACTGCTTGTGTTTTCAGCATTATACTACTGATTCAAGACTATAACCATTACACATATGTCCCCCCATGTTAAAATCTCACATAAATAAGAATAAATAGTTGATTAAAAGTCTGTGGACAGAAAATAACGTCGCTGCTCCTTTAAGGAACCAGCGGCACAGACGCGGCGCCTGGGTGATGCTACAGATCACAAACCTGACAGAAGAGCAGAAGAGGATTCGTAGGAAAAGAGCGGTGATGCTCAGCAAGGCAGTTCATTAGTATTTGTACAAAAGTTAGCATTTCACTGTCTATGACTAGTGCACTAGCACTTTTACCTAAAGTTAGCTTTTACCTAATTTTCTCATTAATTAGACATGTTTAGTATACTGAATAGAGTAGTAAAATTAAAACAACATGGTCGTGTTGCTCCACATGCTACTGCCAGCATTTAAGCTAACATTAGCATATTGGCTAATTTTAGCTTATGCATCAATTCTAACATAATGAATGGTACAACTACAGTTTATTAAACATGCTTCTGCCTCTCCAAAGGTTATTGACTACGTTGCAGCTTTCTTTAGCATTAATGCTAATTTTTAACATCATAGCGCTGCGTCAAAGCCGACGGGCACACTTTGGCATGCCCCTTTAAAATTTCTGCAGGAATTTTCTAGTCTTAATGTTTTAATTTTGTGTGATCTGCTGTATTGCATCTTTGTGCATCTTTGTCAGAATGTGTCTGTAGTTGATGAGCTCGACTATTTTTTTTTCCCTACAGCCAATGAATTAAAACACGGTTGAACTGATTAACCTTTACGCTTCATAAATATAAATAAAGCTGATCTTTAATACTGCATGTAATATCACACAACCCTGTGATTTCCCCCAAAAATTCCATTACAGCATCACTTTGTACATGACATGTCATCTGGCGGTTAAATACTGTAGCATAACATCATAGCGTCTCCCACCCACTGTGGGGTGTTTAGAAAGACGGGGAGCATGACATTATCTCTGGAATGCTGACATAACAGTGTTGTGCTGCCGTATCGAGTTACATTTATGCACCACCCTGTAGTTGTTTTCTCCATGATGCAATAAAAGTCAAATGCAACTTACTCGTTTGGTGACTCAGCCGCTGGAACATCTACAAAAAAAAAAGAAAATTCAGCAACCATGAGACAAACTATAACCAATAAATGAGACATAGGGTGAGCTTTTTTCTTGTAAATACATATATTTTTAATATCAAAACATTGTAGGTCCAAATATGTGATTGATCTTGAATGAAGAAAAAAAAAAATCTGTTTTGGGAGTTATCCAAGTATGAAGTTGATTTACAGCTTTTGCATTAGAGCCCCGACTTGGTCTTGTTGTTGAGCACTCCCACTGCAAATGTTGAACAAAAACAGGTTTTGTTCAACAAATGCTCTCATCGATTTCTGTTGGATGCAATCAAGTAAACTCATGTCATCTGATGAGGCGGTGATCGGAATTCCAGCCACTCTCACTCCTAAGTTGTATAACAGGCCTCCGAAACACATTATTATCATCGCCCAGAACTCTCCAGTGCATCTCAGCAGCCCACTTAACGGATTACCACACATAGATGTGGTAGAAAAGCGTTTTAATTAAGCCCTAATCGCTTCACTTTGTCCAACAGAACCTCTTCAAGACCTAAATCCCCGGCTTTATCTGGCCGTGTAATTAGCAGCACCTGTTTGGCACCATTCTCCATGTGGTAAATATATCATACTTATACATAACTTCATCCAATTAAGGGGAAAGTTAGCTCTTCTCTCTAATGCTGACTGCCTCAGGCAACAATCAAATCCAATTAAGTGGAGCTTAAAACCACATAAAATACATTCATTACTACAGAAAATCGATCACATTACATAAAAATTATTAGTTCTACATTTCTAAGCAAATTCATCCAACAGGAGCTACAGCACTGATTTGATGTTTGTGCTTATTTATCCTGTTCATAAACAGTTAGATGGCACTCTAGAAGTTAAATGGATGGACTTGTGGGCTTTGGCTAATTACAGCAACTATAACTGCCTTGTCTCAAAATGATTTACACTTCTGAAGACTAGACAGTGTTTAATTAACTGTGGAACTCCTTCTCAAGTGGAGGGAAATTATAAAGTGGATTTTTTTTGCACCTTTATGCATAATTAAGTTGCATTTTTTCCCCTCCACTTCACATTTATTTTTAATCCTCTTATGCAGCTAACAGAGGTGGAGGTCATCTTTGATAACTTGAAGACCCTGAACATTCTCCAGTGAACATTCTTCATATTTCTATTAGCCATTTATTTTTTCTGACCCCTAATCAATTCCCAGCCTTAATCAAAAACTAAGTTGTTTGAAAATGTGATTTCAGATTATATTATACAACATTTTTGATTTTTGGGGTCATGATAAATAAATAATGTGTCATTATCATCATCAGTACCATTACTGCTAGTGTACTAAACACTAGCAATACTGATTCTTAAGGAAGTGAATGCAGACATGTACACATACAATCTTACTATAAAAATCTTAGATTGGAAATCAGTGAAATTTCAGATATTTTGTGTTGCGTCAGTATCAAGTCACAGAAGTGTCAGATAGTACAATAAAATCATTTGTGCAGCTCTTTTCTATTGTCTTGTTATTTTCAAGCTCCACTATTATATTTCACTTGTAACCATCATCTTATGAGTATGAACCTAAACATTAGAAACATTAGATGAGGTGCCTTTTTTCAGTTTGTAAATGAAGTTTGAAGAGAACATGAAGGTATGTATTTCCAGTCTTTTATTATGCAAGAGTTATTTAGTCTTGACACCATGAAATCAGATTAACTGACAAGAAATGAAAATGGGGCTGAACAACAAGCTAAGGAAAAACATAACATAATGGATACACACTGCAACATCACGTGTAATTATGTCTTTTATTTTTGTCTTTTACTTTTTACAAACAAAAGATGCATATTGTGTGAAAGTCAAAACCCAAAGGATGTTCAGTAATAGCTTTGCAGTGCAGATTAACTCAACAGTTTTTAAACTACTTTAAGTACATTGAACCAAACTCAGTAACTTCTTCATGAGGTGATAAAATAACTCCTGTCATCTTAAAACTTTATTTTATTTTGCGAAGATGGATTTAAATGTTAATTACCTTCTTTGGTGACTATAAATTCTATGAGACCTAATAAAGACTTGACGCATGGTGAATGTAAAAGACCCCAACATTGAGACTAGCACGCATCATCAGCTACTTGTGCAGGTTCAGCAACTAACTTTTAAGATGAACCATACTGAAAAAGATTTATAATCCACTGCTACAGCATTTAATCATCTCTAAGAATGAGCGGTGAAGATTTATTTAGCTTCACTTTAAATAGAAAAGTCTAAAAATGAGTTACCAGTGGTGAGACTTGAAGCCACAATTCTCTCCGGTCCAGCAGGAGGTGGAGGTTTAAAAAGCTGTGTGCCGTCTGCAGCTACAGCATCTGATGCCTCGTTGTTGTCAGGTTTTGGCACACAGACAGGTGTAATACATTCCGAGGTGATGTCTTCCTGAGCTTTTTCCTCATCTGTGCTGTCATCAAACATAAACTCTTCCCCTTGCTCTTCATCATCCTCCTCTTCGTCGTCTTTTGGTGGTTGGTGTGATATTGTAGACGACATTACTGCAGAGAGAGGCAGTATCAAGTCAAAAATTAG